>NC_132859.1:22916472-23288972 GCF_048164855.1 Canis lupus baileyi | reverse complement strand
GTCCAAGCAAGTTGGACTTTATTTTTTTTTTTTGGACTTTTACATATATTCATGGCATGGATTCCTTGCCAACACGTATATTAAGCAAATGTGTGGACTCTGCAGAAGTTGCACTGTCAACACTGTAATTCTATAACAAGTTGAGACGTAATCCTCTTTGAGATATTACAGTGAATTTTAAGTTAACTGCATGTGATCAGTTTTCTCCCTGTTTTACTACAGTGCAGGCTCATTTCCCTTGACTACTAAACTTGCGGGCTTCCTTTCTCCTCCTTCACTCTTAGTTAACATGTGTTCAGGGACAACACATTATTTTTTCCCTAAGAAAAACCTTACAAAGATAACTCTCTTGGAGCTAAAAAAAATGAACAATTATCACACAAGGCTAATAATGTTAACGATTTTTTCCTACCAAGGTTTTCCTCCATCGGTGATAGATAAAGGGCATTTTAATACAATTTCCTGGCCCTTACAAAACAGTATCTATCCAAGGACTTAAGCGATAAGATGCTACTTTCTTCTTTTTATCAATTATAGAGAATACTTGACTATAAATGGTTAAATCACATACCCAGGCAAATCCTTAGAAAATTATTAGAACCGAAATAAAAGGTGCCTCTGATTAAAGTGGTAACATTCATAACAATAAATGATCAATACTCAATGCTTATTATATGCCAGGCACTGTTCTGAGAGTTCAATATGGAATAGGTCACATTACCCTCAAACAACCCTGTAAAGTAAGGCTGCTAGGAAAACACAGGATACCTAGTTAAATGTGAATTTCAGATAAACAGCAAATAATTTTTTAGCATAAAGGATGTTTCATGCAATATTTGGGCATCCTGTAGTTTGGTTTGCTACATCTGGCAACTGTTCTATAAAGCTATAAAGTTATAAAAACCTTACTACCTCGATTTTATAGATAAAGAAAGTGAGATTCAAAGAGGTTAAGCAACTTGTCCATGGTTACACAGTAATCATGGAGTAGTCAGGATTTGAATCCAGGCTGTACGATCAAAGAGGCTACACCCCTAATCATGGTACATATTGCATTCCCGCCATGTGCATTTAAGCCAGCACATGGATCTGAGATCTCCCCATGGAGGTTGGGTGTACAGACTTGTGATCAGCAGCTAGTTTCCACACTGTTTCTCTATGATACAAGAAAAATAAATCTTCCCCAATTCTGAAAAGCTATTCTTGGCAGAAAGAGCAGGAAACTGTCCTGTTCTTGTTCTCTCTCATAAACAGAGTTATCAGAGTTATCACACAGTCTTTTAAAACAGGTTTTTCAAAGCGTGTCCCACGGAATGCTAGTATGATGAGTTATTAACAGGAGTTGCTTCGTAAAAAACGGGTTTCAATAGGCAAATCAGTCTTGGGAACAGAATGAGGGTTAAACTGTATTTCAGGTCTCTGAAGGGCAGGGCTTCCTAGTCTTTAATATTCTGATATATGCTATGACTTTAAAAGAAAGGATTTAGTAGTGAACTGTATTTCCTAGACTTTGACCAAAGAATCCACCTCCTTCTTTTTCCAGTGTCCCCTAGAAAACTCTTAGAGAATCATTATTTTTAACTTTTTGGAGAGAAAATAATAAGCATGGTGAGTATGGGAGGTCAAGGGAGAACTCTCTTGGTTGCCTTTTTCAGGAGGGACCTGAGTTTAGTGACCACCAGGATTAGAAGTGGAAGTTCCAGGCAACTAGAACATCCTTGCCCTGAGGCTGGAACAATGACTGTGTGGAAGAGCAGGGGCTCTGTGGCTAAGCATGTTTAGCAAGCGTGTAAGGTAATAACATCGAGGTGGGCAGGGCCAGAACAGGTAGGATGCTATAACATGCCAAATCTCCTTACTCGATGGAGAAGGATCATTCATAGGGGTACCAAATCGTGGTTCTTTTTTTAAAAAGTTACCTATGATCTAAAAGGTTGAAGTAAATGTGATGTGGTGAGGAAAACAGTGGGTAGCATTCACAAAAAGTAGAGATCTGGATGGCTCATTCAATCTCTTTCAACCTGTCTCCTTCTTTGTTCAGGATAGGGCCAGCCTAGTCTCAGGGAGCTGTGAGAATGGAAGGGGGGACGGGGGAGGGGGCTGTAGGTGTGTAGATTGTACAAAACCATGGGAGGTTGCACAGACATAAAGGGTTGTTCTCCTGGATATCTTCCTATTGCAATTATCACTGATACTGCAAAATAGTCCTACTGCTGACCCTATATTTTTAGGTTTCTAAAGGATTTCATGGCATATGCTGGACCGAGAACAGAGGTTACAAATTTGGCAGAGCAACAGTTAAGAAGTTTGCCTTAAAATAGACTTACAGGAGCACCTAGGCACAGTCCAGAGGCTCCAGCCTAAACTCTAGGAGCTCAAGAAGGCCATGCGTGCACTTGAGAGCACTCACTGATATGTGCATGTGCACATGGTTTTGTACAAAATTAATATGTATGGATTTCCAGACTCTGGTGGGAGGTGGGGGTCTGGGGATAGGGGGCAGGTGGTTTATTAATTGTCTCTGTTGGACACTCCTTCTGAAGAGCCCACAGCATGTTTGAACCACTACCTCAAAAACCCTTAAAATCTATTGAAATATAGGGGAGTACAATTATTCCTGACCTGTAGGGACAGACTAAGAAAGCCTGTTCAAGTCTATGATTATGGTCCAGGGCTCTGCTATTTAAAAAGCTCTCCTTTAAGAAGACTGCACTTCTTTTTCTGCACAGGCCATATTGTCATTTAGATGCATAATCGCAATTTTATTTTTTAAATAGTATTTGGAATTGTTTCTTACATCAAGGTTGTATTTTCCTTTAGTGTAACACCACCACCACCACCACCACCACCACCACCCCAACACACAGAGCTTCCAATCTTAGAGGAAAAGACTAGAGTTTATTAAGAAACCCCAGATCCCAGATCACCCAGTGATAGGATGTTGAGGTGTGTGCTTTAGCAGAGAGATGAGCCTCTTACACAGGTTAAGAAGGCTGGCATTGGAGGCACATAGTCTGTGTTTGGATCTCCGCTGTACCATGTACACCCTATGTGACCTTGAGGAGGTCACTTAACTAGGGCTGATTTACTTGTTTGTGAAATGAAGATAATAATCGTAAATCCTTTGTAAAACTGATGAATGGATTAAATTTTGACAAGCACTTAAAACAGTTTCTAGGACACAGCAAGCATTAAAAAAAACCTTATTGTGGTCACAGACTGGTAGGAAGCGTTGTAAATTATTTTACTAGTGTCTTTCATCTGACTTCCCTTTGGCTAACTCAGTTCTCACTCAGAAATATCAGTGAGGGTGACAGAGCAGGAGAGACTCCTAACTCTGGGAATCGAACAAGGGGTGGTGGAAGGGGAGGTAGGTGGGAGGTTGGAGTGACTGGGTGATGGGCACTGAGGAGAGCACTTGATGGGATGAGTACTGGGTGTTATGCTATAGGTTGGCACATTGAACTCCAATTTAAAAATATATACAAAAGAGAGAGAGAGAGAGAGAGAGAGATGATTTTGCCCCCTAGGGCACATTTGGCAGTGTCTGGAGAACTTTTTGGTTGTCACAATTAGGGATTGCTACTAGCATCTGGTGTGTAAAGGCCAGGCACGCTGCTAAACATTTTACAGTGAACAGGACAGCCCCTCACAAGGAATAATCCAGCCCAAAATGTCAATCGTGCTAAGGTTGAGAAACCCCGGAAACTAAACATGGTAGGATTTATAATTCACTAAAACCACACGATAATTTTAGTTACTCAGATCTAAGAAAGCATTTTTCACAATTACCTGGGATCTTAAAAGTCTAAAGTATGTTTAGATTATAGAAAGAAAACTAATGAGGGGCTCCTGGGTGGCTCAGTTGGTTAAGCATCTGCCTTTGGCTCAGGTCATGATCCCAGTTTCCCTGCTCAGTGGGGAGCCTGCTTCTCCCTCTCCCTCTGCTCTTCCCCCACCCAATTCATGTTTGCTCTTGCTCTCTCTCTCTCTCAAATAAATAAAATCTTTAAAAAAAAAAAAAAAAAAGAAAGAAAGAGCACTAATGATGAGCCTTGATAATTTCTGAGACTATGCAGCCTTTCTTCCAAACCATGAAGGGACCATTCACAACAATAGTTTCTTACCTAACCAAAATGATTTCTTAAGATCCACTATACCATGTTCTCTCTGTTTGCTGTAGCTTGAGATTTTAATTTCTCATCAGTTTAGGGATCCAAAAAATAAGTTTTCTTTATACACTAGAGATACAACCCAGGTCCTATAAGTCTCCCTAACTTTCTTGGAATCCTATCTGATAGATGGGATTTACAGCCTAAAATTTAAGTCTGTTCCATATTTTGTGTCTCCTGGAGCATCTTAGCTGGGTAATGTAAATGACAAGTGCAGGAAATCTCATAATGCAAGATGTTATGCAGCCCTCCTCTGTATTAAAAATGTTTGCTGCCAGGGACACCTGGGTAGCTCAGCGGTTGAACGTCTGCCTTTGGCTCAGGGTGTGATCCCAGAGTCCCAGGACTGAGTCCCATGTTGGGCTTCCTGCATGGAGCCTGCTTCTCCCTCTGCCTATCTCTCTGCCTCTCTCTCTCTCTCTCTCTCTCTCTCTCTCTGTCTCTCATGAATACATAAATAAAGTCTTTTAAAAAAATGTTTGCTGGCATCAGTATAGACTTCATCTTGGATTTCTTGAATATTTTCCATGTTTTATCTTTTGCTTGTAAAAGAACTGTGTATTTGGCTTGATATTTTATTCAGAAAGCATACTGGAGTTACAAAACACCAAGGTTTTGAAAGTCCAGACTACTCTCCCCAAAGAGGAAAATGTCCAATCAAAATAGCATGACATGCATACTAATCCAGAAATATGTTCTTAAAGTATTAAGAATTAGCTTTTCTAATCTCCCTAACCATAAGTCCTTTATCCCTCATTTCCTAAAAACTAATAAATCACTGGCTCAGGATGGTCATAAATTGTATGTGGCATTTAAGAGCTATTATTTTTGTCATATGTAAGAATTTTTACACCATTCATTAAGGAAGAATACTTCTCATCAGAGTCTATCTGCAATAAAATAATCTTGCTAAGCTTTGTGCTCCTTCTTGCCCCAATATACAAACCAGTCTCCATGTGTGGCTCACCTGCTTTCTGATAACTGACCATTACTTACACTACCTGAAACAGAGTGTTAGTGAGCTTAAAACGGTGGTTTTTTTTTTAAGATTTTTATTTTTTTATTTATTCATGAGAGACACAGAAAGAGAGGCAGAGACATAGGCAGAGGGAGAAGCAGGCTCCATGCAAGGAGACCGACATGGGACCCGATCCTGGGACTCCAGGATCATGCCCCAGGCCGAAGGCAGGCGCCAAACCCACTGAGCCACTCAGGGATCCCAAAACAGTAGTTTTTAACCTGATATTTACCTGAGGAGGTCTTTAAAATCCTGATGCCCTAGCCACATCCTAAGGTTGAGAACCAGCAGTTCGAAAGAAAATCTATTAGGATGAACTGAGGCAAAACACCAACGTGAACTTTGTAACATTACTGTCTCAATCTCTTTTCAGGTGTTTAGGCATGGAGATCGAAGTCCCATTGAGACCTTCCCAAATGATCCCATTAAGGAAGCTTCATGGCCACAAGGATTTGGCCAACTCACTCAGGTTGGTTGGATTTTCAGCTAAAGGTTGCTGATGAGTCTTATGGAAAACTATGTGGAGTTTGTAATACATTGAAACCATAGAACTATTTTAGTTACTCAGATTTGGGAGAGTTGTGTGTGTGTGTGTGTGTGTGTGTGTGTATCTAAAGTGTGCTTTGATTGTGGCAGGTGAAGCACTAATGGTTAACTTCAATAATTTCTGATCATAACCAAGTCACCCCTCATGACTAGTAATGGGAGGAAAATTGTATAAAATTGCCCATTTTGATCTTTTTTTGCCCTATTTGGCTTTATTAAAGCATAAGAACTGTGCATGGCAATAGACGAATACATGAGCTTAAAGATGCTGAAGAGAGCCAAGAGGTCCTTGGAAACTAGCTCTTGAGTTTCTCTGCTTCCACCTGAGGAAGTAGAAAACCACCTTGTAATCAATAAACTGGATCAGCAGGGTTAGGAAAACAGGATTCCTCTGGAAGTGCTGATACCAAATTTGATTTTTTTTTTTATCAGCGGAATACACTGGGATTGAACCTTCTTTTAAGTGGTCTTTTTTTTTTAAACATTTTTTAAAGATTTTATTTATTTATTCATGAGAGAGAGAGAGAGAGAGAGGCAGAGACACAGGCAGAGGGAGAAGCAGGCTCCATGCAGGGAGCCCGATGTGGGACTCAATCCCAGGCCTCTAGGATCTTGCCCTGGGCCGAAGGCAGGCGCTAAACCCCTGAGCCACCCAGGGATCCCCTTTTTAAGTGGTCTTAAACATAAGGAGCCCTAACTACTAAGAGCACAAAAGGAGAAGGGTTGGGTAGGGGAAATACAAAGGCATCTGTAATCACTGTTGCAGTGCCCCACTCCCTTCCCTTGTAAGAGTAGATGGCTCTTCTATTTGGAGCCACAAGGCCATGTGTATGGCTTCTGTCCCGACCAAAGCACTGTTTAATTACATTAAGAAAATGTCGTAGAATGTTTAGAGTTGACTATCTCTAAACATTTAACCAAACATTTAAACCAATAGGTCTCAGTCTGGGCTAAACATTGAAATTATATGGAGAGCTTTAAAAAATATTGATGTCTGGGAGGGCACATGATGTGATGAGCATAAGTGTTATATGTAACTGATGAATTATTAAAAACTACATCTGAAACTCATGATGTATTATATGTTGGCTAATTGAATTTAAATTTTAAAAAATAGGAAGGTTCTTACTTAATTCATATAGAGTGTGGCCCAGACATTGGGATTTTCAGAAATTCCTTAGCTGATCAGTTGACTCTGAATGTGCAGCCAAGTCTGAGAACCACTTCTCTAACTCGACCACAGTGTTTCATAGAGGAGAAATCCCACAGAGGCTATTTGAGGTCAGCATCTTTTGACCCCCTGATCAGAGCTCCTCTCAGCATAACATACTCAGCTTCTGGCTCCTTAAAAGAGGGAACAGTAATAAAAACTCAGGGCTACTTCTTAATACCTGTGGCTACATGGAGACTCCTGTTCCCATGTTCTGCTTTTCCAGGAAGACTTTAAGATTCTTTCAGACTGTGGGGATCTGGATTCTCCTTCTGGGAGTCTTTTGACTAGCCATCAAATTTTCCTAGAGCAGTATTTTTCAAGCTTCCAAGTACAAATGTACCATTTGGAGACCTTGTTAAAATGCAGGTTCTATTATTCAAAGGAAATGAAAACATTAGTTCAAAGGATATCTGCAACCCCTTGTTCATTGCAGCATTACTTACAATAGCCAAGCTATGGAAACAACCTAAGTGCCCATCAACAAAAGAATGAATAAAGAAGTTGTGGTATTGACATATAATGAAATATTATAGCTATAAAAAATGTATAAAATCCTGCTGTTTGTGAAAACATGGGTAAACCTTAAGGACATTATGCTAAGTAATATAAGTCAGACAGAGAAAGACAAATACTGTATGATCTCAATTATATGTGGAATCAAAAAAATTTTTTTAACCAAACTCATAGGAAAAGGGATCAGATTTTTGGTTACCAAGGCAGGGGGTAGGGAGAAGAAGATTGGGGAAAAGGCAGTCAAAAGTACAAACTTCCAGTTACAAGGTAAATAAGTACTAGGGATTTAATGTACAGCATAATGACTACGAATAAAACAGCTCTATGATACATATGAAAGTTGCTGTGAGAATAAATCTCAAGAGTTCTCATCACAAGGAAAAACAATTTGGGTTTTTTTTCTTTCTCTTTTTATTGTATCTCTATGAAAGGACAGATGCTAACTAAATTCATAATTTATCATTTCACAATATATGTAAACCAAATTGCATGCTGTATACCTTAAACTTATACAGTGATGTATGTCAATTATATATCAATAAAACTTGAGGAATAAAGAAAAAAATGCAGATTCTAATTCAGCAGGTCTGACATGGGCCTAAGAGTCTTCATTTCTAACAAACTCCAAGGTGACACCAGTGGTGCTGGTACCTGGCCACTCCTGGAAGTAGCAAGGTTCTAGAGCTCAAATTCCAGCCCTTGGCCTGGTACTTCCAATCTATATAATGAAAGGGTGATAGCTTTCTAGGTCAGTAGTTCTCAAAGTGTGATCCCTAGATGAGCAACATCACCATTACTTGAAAATTTGTCAGAAATGTAAGTTCTCTGGCCCTCCCCACTGAACCAGAAACTCTGGGCTTCAATTCTGGGAACCTTTGGTTTAACAAATCCTCCAGGTGATTCTGTGCATGCTGACATTTGAAAACCACTGCTCTATAGAAGATGATTCTTTCGTCAAAATTCAGCTATAAGTTAGTACAACAAATTAGGCCCAAAGTACCTACTTCTTTAACTACCCATGTCATCCAGGAAACTAGCAAAGCTCAAAGTACACATTACTCTTTTCCTACCTCCTTCCCCATCCTAGAAGGGTGGTGATGATCATGGGAGCCAGGAGTACAAGCAAATGAATGAGTGGGACCAAGCAGAAGCTCTAGTGACCACATCCTCTCTGACTCCTGAAGCTCTAGTAAAATTTTAGATTAAAGACAGACTTGAATGCAGTGTTTCTCAAGCATGACACTCTACTACATGGATCTGAATCACACAACACACTTATTAAAATGCAGATTCCAGGGCCACTCTGGGGTCTAACAAGCAGGAAATCTCTGAGGGAAATGCTGAGGCATCTTCATTTCAACAAGCACCCCTGGATAATTTTTCTTCTGATGCTTGAGGATCACTGAACTAAAGCAACATTCCTCAATAATTACTATCCATCAGAATCTTAGTAAGCTTGTTAAAAAGAGGTTCCTGAGCTCCACTCCCCAAAGGTTCTGGCTTCATAGATCAAGATGGGTCTCAAGAATTCGATTTCTTACATACTTCCAAGAAATGCTAATACTGCTGATCCCCAGACCACACTTTGGGTAACAGGCTCTCGTTTTTCATGAACAAGGCATAAATTAACTGTGCAGATAAAAATTATCACACCCCGAAAGTGATTGAAAGGTGAAAGTGATCTTCAGATTAACCAAGTCCAACCTCTTATTAGATGGTTGAGTTTCTTCACCAACTCTCCACCATGTGGTCAACCAGCTCTCCTGAACGTTCTACCAACAAAGATGAGCAAGTAATGTTCCACACTAGAGATGAACCATTTACTTAAATTAGATCAATCACTAGTTATTAACTGTGCTCTATGTTAGGTGCTAAAGAAGGTGAATAAGTTTTCTCAAGGAGTCATGGTTAAAGATTACAACCCTTTTTTCTTGTTTGCATTTACAATTATGTTGTTATTGTGGAACTATTAAAGTACACCATGGTTTGCTCTACGCATTCAGTAAGGAGAGATAAGATCATACATGAAGTGCACAGAATTCACTTTCGCTGATTTTTGCTTTTATTTGTTCCTGTAGCTGGGCATGGAGCAGCATTATGAACTTGGACAGTATATAAAGAAAAGATATGGGAAATTTTTGAATGAGTCCTACAAACGTGAACAGGCAAGTTGGGGAGCCAAGAATGGGAACCTTTGTCCTTGAAAGAGTTTAGCATGATGTTGCATTTGTAAAAGTGCTTTGCCTATTTCCCAAGGGACTTACACGAGTCAGAGATCTTATTTACAAATGTACTCCTCTTTTTTTTTTTTTAAGATTTTATTTATTTATGAGAGAGAAAGAGTATAAGCGGAGGGGAGGGGCAGAGGGGGAGGAAGAAGCAGGCTCACTGCTGAGCAGAGAGCCTGACTTGCTGGATCCCAGGACTCTGCGATCACTCTCTGAGATGAAGGCAGACATGTAACCGACTGAGCCACCCAGGCACCCCAAATGTACTCCTCTTTATATGAATACTCTGTTCCTAAAAAATTTATGAATACTAAGTTGAAAATTTTATGGACACCTATGGCAAATACTTTGGCTTAGCAAGTAGCCACCACTTAAATGGTCTCTTTGTCAATTCAACTATTGACATACCAGGGTGGCATTCTCATAATACTCTCTCTTCTATAGTAGATATCATGATGCTTGCTACCAGATGTCTGCTAATGTTTTGGTGTGAGGGTCCTGGCCTTTCTCAGATGTGCTCTTCATTCCCCAGGGATAAACCCACAGTTCCAAGCAGTTAGAATCTCCTTTGATTTTCCTACTCTAGGTTTATATTCAAAGCACGGATGTTGATCGGACGTTGATGAGTGCTATGACAAACCTTGCAGGCCTGTTTCCTCCAGAGGGTATCAGCATCTGGAATCCCAGCCTACCCTGGCAGCCCATCCCAGTGCACACACTCTCTCTTTCTGAAGATCGGGTAAGTATTATGGAAAAGCCTGCACATCCCATTGGCCTAGGAGGAGGAAGGCAGGTTGCCCAGTACTTGTGGGTTTGGAGGTCTGGACACTGTTTGGTCTGTGCAATCTTAATCCTTTTCTAAATAAACATATGAAGGACAAAGTAGGACATAGAAAGCCCCAGGCAAGAGAGAGCAGGAACAGAATTTCAGTGTGGACCTTTATCATCCACATTGTTTTGCCACCCTTTCAGCAAATGGCAATATGAGGGCACCTGGGTGGTGCAGTTGATTAAGTGGCCAAATCTTGGTTTCAGCTCAGGTCATGATCTCCCAGTCATGGGATTGAGCCCCAAGTCAGCTCCACACTCCACACTCAGTGCCAAGTCAGCTTGAGTTTCTCCCTCCCTGTGCCTCTGCCCCTCTCCACCACATGCTTGCTTTCTCTCTCTCTCTCAAATAAATAATCTTTTTTTTAATGGCGATTTGCCCCCTCCACCTTCACATGTACATGCATGTGTGTGTGCGCGCACACACACACACACACACACACAGTCCCCCTTGTTCTACCTTCAATTCCTAGGCTTTTGGTGCCCCACATAGGGTTCTCCTCCCTCTAGAATATCCTAAGATCTATCTACAAAATACCCCTCCTCACATGAAAACCCCCATTCTGAGATAGGGGATTAAAGAAAGATTTGAGTACATAGTCAGTGACCAGCATTTTGATATATGTCATCATATTTACCTTTCATAACAACCTTGAATGGACAACATTATGTTCTCCTTTTATAGCCAGAGAAATATGTACTCAGAGAGATAAACAAAATAGGCCCAGTGCCACAAAGCTGGTAAGCATTATTACTGAGACCAGAACCAGACTTATCTCATTCCAGAGTAATTTCCTTCCCTGTAAACTAATAGTTCTCAAAGTTATTATATTAGAGTTACCTGAAAAAAATGTTTCAAATCCTGGCACCTAGGACACTCTATAACAAATCAGAATCTCTGAGGTTGGGATGCAGGCGTCAGTACTTTTAAAATAATCTCCCTAGATGATTCTAGTGGATAGCCAGGTGTGAGAACCAGTACTATAACCAAGTTGCCTAAAAGAGGCTAGTTGAGAGAAATTCTCAAATTTATTTGCACTGGGTAGGATGTACCAAAAGCTCTTTAACATTTTCAGAGGAATTGCTTTTGGTTTTAAATGGTATTAAATAAATCTAACTAATCTCCCAGGTGTGGAATTTAAGACTATATAAAGGAGGGGTGCCTGGGTGGCTCAGTCAGTTGGGTGTCAGACTCTTGATTTTGGTTCAGGTCATGATCTCAGGGTTGTGAGATCGAGCCCCGCTTTGGGCTCTGCACTGATCATGGATTCACTGGTCATGACTCCCCTACAGTCCCATTGTAAGTATGACTGGGTCATCTCTGTAGCTGAGGCTTAGCATGACTTCTGTACCCACACTGTTGCCCAGGGTCCCCTGGGGTAGGCTTCTATCCTCTTTTCCCTGCCAGTACACTTAGATATTTTATTTAACTGTTGCATTTGATGACATTAGAATCTTTCCCAAATACTTTGTAGAAACAGCCTGACCCTGTCAACCTCACTCTAGGTAAGTCTACTCCAACCACTTTTTCTGATGTTTCTGGAAAAAGCAAGATATATTCATACCTCTTTCTTTCCCAGAATCAAGGGAGAGGTATTATGATGATCCGTATTCTTAGGAGTTTGTGAATATTTTCTTCCAAAAAGAAAAAAAAATCACTTTGCCACAACCTTTTCTGCATTAGATAGACACTGTACAGCAGCACCAAATTTAGCCAATGTTGACCAAGGTAGATGTTTAACCCTTAGTCCTGAAAGATAGTATTTAATTTATGTAGTAAAGAGACTATAGGGGCTATTAGAAAACGAAAAGGGAGGGGAGCCTGAGGGGCTCAGTTGGTTAATCTGCCTTTGGCTCAGGTTGGGATTTCAGGGTCCTAAGATCAAGCCCCACGTTGGGCTCCTTGCTCATCAGAGAACCTGCTTCTCCCTCTACCTGTCACTCCCCCTGCTTCTGGCTTTCTCTCTCTCTGTCAAATAAATAAATAAAATATTTAAAAAGAGAAAAAGAGAAACAGGAGTGAGGGAGAAAGAAGAAAGAATTTATCAATACAAAGTTATTCCCAGGGCTGTGCTAAGTGCCATAGAGAAATATGAGGCTAAGTTTCTTCCCTAATTTATCATCCATTTGATGAAAACAGATTTGCATGTATGACCTGTGTAAACCACGATACAAAGTGGTGGGCCATGACGCAAGGGCCAGGTACGCTTGCTAGAGGAATGGACAAGAGGATGCCTGTGGTGCTCCCATAGGGTAGCCATTTGAGTCTTCACAGAGAGAGTGAGAGCTTGACACAGGCCTCAGAGAAAGGGATGGAAGGGAGAAGAAGGTGGCCCAAAAGCATGGCAGTGGGTGAATATACAGAGGGCTTGCCCTTCTGTGTTCAGAGTTCTTATTTAGGAGCAATGAAAATGTCTGACTAACTATGTTGGGCACAGACAGGAGACTCCCAAGTTAATAGCCAGGAGGAATCTTGAGGTGGAGAGGCAGTGTTGTAAGAAGGATTTAAAGCCAGGTAAATCCAGATTGGAGAGACAACTACCATTTCAGACACTTGACCTGAAGTCACCTCCCTACACTAGTGTCCTTTTCTGTGACATGGGAACAGCAGTTCCCTACTTAACTACTTCGTGACAATTTGTGAAAACCCAGTTAAGAAATGGAAGAGATTTTTGTGAATGGCAAAATGTTGGTCAGCTATTGAGGTGATTATCCCACTTATTTTCAGCCTCATGTGGGATGAGGAAACTAAAATCTAGGAAGGTCGAGTAATTCACTAAAACCTAGACCTTTAAATGAATAGTCCTGGGCCTTTCCCTCCGTAGTGCCATCCCTTCTGTGGAAAAATTGGAAAGCCACATAGGGCAATTGAGATGTCAAGCCGTGGACATCAAAGAAACCTGTGCACATTCGTTCTTCAGTACTGTGCATGTGTGATGAGTGGTGCTGTGAGGCATCTGTCTGACCATGGTTTGGAAGAAGAGGATACAAGAACCTCGGAGAATAACTGCTGAAAGCAATTCAGGAATGAGGAAATGGAGGTCTGAAATTAGAATAAGGCAAATGACACAGAATCGGGAAGCAACCTATTTTTAAAAAGGTTTCTGAGCAGCTGCTGATATGCCAGGCTTTGTTCTAGGCATTGACAACACAGCAATGGACAAGACAAACAAGATCCTGGCTGCCCTCATGTTGATATTTTATAGGAAATAGACAATAAAGAAGTAAAAAAAAAAAAAAGTAATAATCTCCAATGGCGATGAGTTCCCCAAAGGAAATAAAGCAAGGCAATGTGCTCATGGCTGGAGCAGAGTGGCTAGAAGAGCCTGGCAGGGGTCCCTGGGGACAAGGTCTCAGGCAGGGAACAGTCTGCAGAGCCCCTAAGCCTGTGAGGTCAGGGGACAACAAGGAGGCCCCAGTGTTGGTGCAGAAAAGTGAGGGGACAGTAGTAAGACAGGTGGGCAGGGATCTCTAGGGTTTACTGAGTTTGGATTTTATTCCAAGTGAAGATTATAAACTACAGAATGGCATGATCTGATGAATGCTTTAGAGAGATTTGTGTTTCTAAAAATAAAAGGAAAAGGATTAGGGTAGCTGTGGTGATACGGAGAATGAATTGTAAAGATGGAAAGAGTGGATGCCTACTGACCAAGTGGCTCTTACATCAGTTGAACACAGGTTATGATGGTTTAGACTGGAAGGGAACCATGAATATGAAGATGAAGAGTCTATTTTGAATTTTGGATTTTTTTGAAAGTAAACAAGCAAGGCTGATTAGTCTATGAAACAGGATGATAAATTTTACCTTTGGCCAAAGTAGACAGATTACGGAGGTAAAGTGGTTAAAAATGAAGCCGACTTCAGTTTTGTACATGTGAAACTTGAGGAAGAAGAGAAACAGCCAAGTAGTGATACCTACCAAGGGCTGGAAATACAAGACAAGACGCAAATGAAAAGTAAGAGCAACAAAATAAGCTGAGGATCACCAACCTACAGATTATAGTTAAGATTACAGAGGATTGTCAAGTTTAAACTCATCCCTTTGTCCTTATAATGGGTTTTAAAATACATTTTTCTATATATTTAGTATATGCGCTTATTTTGACCCCAACTTAAGTCAATGAATGGTTAATCCATCTCTTAAGATTCTTTCCAGAACCTCTCATTCATTTCTGTATACTCACGTTATGTTGGAGGGGGGTGGGTGGGATGCATTTACTCACATGTATGTTGGGGGGGTGGGATGCATTTACTCACGTGTATGTTGGGGGGGTGGGATGCATTTACTCACATGTATATTGGGGGGGTGGGATGCATTTGCACACACGTGTATCTCATGCTAGAAATGTAAGAGGTCCAGTAGAAAGTGAGATAATAGTTATATCAACATGGAAAACCAAGAAGTATGAATATTTACCAACAACACAGTCCTATTTAGGCAAGTTCATGAAAGGAAAAAACCTTCTCAGTTCTGGGTGCATATCCTACTATCTAAGACCTACATACAGACCATTTATCTCTTTTCCCTCAATTTTAGAGTTTCCGTTCAGCTCAAAACACATGTGTATCTTTTACTCAGGTCACTTTGCATCTAATGTGGTTTAAAATATGGCTGCAGCTTCTTTAGCAAAGTTCTTCTGACTAATAAAGAATTTATGATTTTTCTTTTGTCCTCAGTTACTGTACCTGCCTTTCCGGGACTGCCCCCGTTTTAAAGAACTTACAGAGGAGACTCTCAAATCAGAGGAATTCCAGAAGAGATTGCATCCTTACAAGGTTAAAAATCGTGTCATTTAGTGGTGTACAGGAGTGTGAGAGCCAAGACAAAGGATGAAGTTCCAGCTTCTTAAAAGTGTGGGAGAAATGTGTCTGCCAGTGGCTGGTGATAGCAATGGGTTAAAACGTTTAATAAGAGTCAGTCATCACTTTCTGATCCCCTTCCCTGTGTGGGGCCACAAGCCAGTAGAGAAGCCAGTCCCTTTCTAATCCTATACCTGTGTGCCAGAAGGAACCAGACAAAAGTGCATGGCTGGGTCAGAATAAATGCAAATCTAAAATAATTCTGCCTTAATGAGGCTAAGGGGCTAGGACCATTAATCTTATTCAAAGGATAAATATCAAGAATGCTGAAATTGAGAGACTGTAATGTAGCAATGTTCTCTCTGTCTGTGTATGTTTCAGGATTTTATAGAAACCTTGCCAACATTGACAGGATACCATACCCAGGACCTTTTTGGAATGTGGACTAAAGTCTATGACCCTTTATTTTGTGAGGTAAGAGAAAAAATATCAAAGATTAACTTGCAGTTGATTTTTATCATTTATGCCAATTTTGAAACAGATGAATACATTTTCTTTTACTTTTTTGGCAGATATATTAATTCTGCTTCCTCTGACATTGAAACATAATTCAAGACTTCTTTATATTAACTTGAAAATTCTGACTTTTTTCTCTCCATTATTTATGTTTTCACCCTTTAGCAAATTGCAGGCAAAATTGCTTTTTTCTATGGCTTGCCATTTACTTATTTCTCGGTCAGTCAGGAATGCTGGGCTCCTGTCATGGATTTTACTGAAAAAAGAAATGTTATATAGACAGACCAAAAAAACAAACAAACAAACAAACAGTACCTGATTTCTGGATATAGAAATAAGCAAGCCAACTTCAAGCCAGGGTGTTGAAATTGGTTTATTGGGCATCTCTTCTTTGCTATACACACATATGAAATAACCTCTGTAGCTAGATCAATTACCTACCATTGAGGTTTTCAAGGCTACAAAGTATTTTTCACTCACTATATACCATCTACTGGCCAAAAAGAGTGCTCTACAATCCTGTTTTCCCTACCAGGTTCACTGAATCCAAAGGCCAAATTCTCACCACCCATAAGACTTCTAACCACCTCTAATCTCGAGCTCATCATGAGGGTCTAAGGGTCATAGTAATTTAGTAACAAATGACACAATTTGCCCCCTTCCATGACAGAGTTCATTGACCTTCACATGACCTTCCTGATATTTTCACTCTATCATTAGCATCTGTTTCAAGGAAGACTAGCTAGCCTTATAAAAGACTCTTCAGAGCTGCCTGGCTGGCTCAGTCAGTTCAGCATGAGGCTTGGTTTGAGCTCAGGGTCATGAGGTCAAGTCCTAGGTTGGGCTCTGCCCTGGGCCTGGAACCTGTTTGGGATTCTCTCTCTCTCCCTCTCTTGCTGCTCCTCCCCCCACTCATGCTCTAGCATGTGCACACACTCTCTCTCTCAAATAAACAAATCTTTAAAAAAGAAAAAAGATTCTCCAGTAGAAATAAGAGCTCAGGGATCCGTGGGTGGCGCAGCGGTTCGGTGCCTGCCTTTGGCCCAGGGCGTGATCCTGGAGACCCAGGATCGAATCCCACGTCGGGCTCCCGGTGCATGGAGCCTGCTTCTCCCTCTGCCTATGTCTCTGCCTCTCTCTCTCTCTCTGTGTGACTATCATAAATAAATAAAAATTTTTTAAAAATCTTTAAAAAAAAAAAAGAAATAAGAGCTCACATTTTGCTTCAAATCTTGATTTTTTTTTTCTTCCTTACTACAGATTGATCTGAGCTGTTCCATGATATGGCCATGGTGCAGGTTTCCTTTTCACTTCTCTCCTACATATTTTCTCCCTAGGCACTCCACTTTGAGCTGTTTCAAGAACTCTCTCTCTCTCTCAATTCTGTCTTCGAATCTGAGGATTCTTTTTTTTTTTTTTAAGATTTTATTTATTTATTCATGAGAGACACAGAGAGAGAGGCAGAGACATAGGCAGAGGGCAAAGCAGGCTCCTCCTAGGAAGCCCGATGCAGGACTGGATCCCAGGACTCTGGATCATGACCTGAGCCAAAGGCAAGACACTCAACTGCTGAGGCACTCAGGTGTCCCAAATCTGGGGGATTCTTAATCAGTTGTCCATAGCAAGTAATAAATATTGGCACAAAGTCTATACCTGCCCTGCTGTACAGCTTATTCATCCATTTAACAAAATTCACCAAGAGCCTACTGTGTGTACAGTGCACTTTCCCCAGGAGTCAGTACACTGGAAGATGCTGGGAGTTGGAAGGTCTGGTACTGAAAGCTCCAGAAATATATTGCCTCTCCCAGCTGTCCTCTCAGGGCACTCATTCATCTTTGGCAGAAACATCATCTAACCCTGTCAGTGTCACCTTCCCTACAGGTTAATAGATTTCTAAACCTCTCCTAAAGGAATGAGGTACATTCTTGCCCTACCTCACCCTTCCTGCAAAATAGGAATCCCCCTTTGGACCCACACTGAAGCCAAAAGCTATGGACTTGGTAGGAAGGAGCAAATCAGTCTCTGTGAGTTTCCCTTCTGAAAAATCAATACCACTCCTTATCACAAAGTCAAGTTTTCCTAGAGAGAAATGGCTGGACAAGAAAGGCTAGACCCAGTAGATGCTGTGAGAGAAAGAGGACGAGAAAGTCAACAAATGAAAATACACATTTGCTTTCCTTTTTCTTTGCTACAGAGTGTTCACAATTTCACTTTACCCTCCTGGGCCACAGAGGACACCATGACTAAGTTGAAAGAATTATCAGAATTGTCCATCCTGTCCATCTATGGAATTCACAAGCAGAAAGAGAAATCTAGACTGCAAGGGGGTGAGTATATAAAAAAGTAAAAAGAATGCACTGGATTTGTGGTTGAAAGTAGACCCAGGCAAAAGGCTGCCCAGCTCTTAGAATCAGGATAAGTAGGTGGAAAAAAGAAATGAGGACCAGGCAGGGCAGCAATAGATGCTGATGCCTCTGAGAGTAGTTGGGGTGGGGGGTAGGCCAAGACGCCAAAGGGGGCATCAGGTCTAGGTATTATTAATGTAGACATTTAAAGTAAGGATGGAGAATAAGATGAAGTCCATTATGTCAGATTGACAGAAGAGTGAAGAAATTCTAAGCCACAGGAGATGTCCCAAGTCAAATAGTCTAGAAAGTTTGAGAAAACCAGAGCAATCACATCAGGACTCCAACCATTTCCAGACCCTACTCACTGTGGGGTCAGGACAAGTTCAGCAGAGCCCCCGGGAGGATACATAGAGGCAAAGACATCTTGGCTGTTGGACCAGACTGGGCAAATGTTCACTCAGGACATGGCCCAGGCAGCAGCCCCATCTGATGTGTTAAACAAGAAGGGGCGGAGGGTAGAAGTTGGGCCTCGTTGGCTACACATACACCACGTCATACTCCTCAACTACCAGGTACCAAGGTATGACTCAATCCCAAGCCACATGAAATGGTGGAGACAGGGCTCTTAGTGGAGGTCCCCCCATGATGGGCTGAGAAATTCACCCCTCACTACTCAAAATGCAGTCCATAGGAGCAGTAGCAGCAGCAACATCACCAAGTCTCTGGTTAGAAATGCAGAATCTCAGACCCCACCCCAGCCAGACCAGCTGAATCAGAATCTGCATCTTAATGAAAGCCCCAGGTACCTCATGAAACATCAAAGTTCAGAAGCCCGTCTCTAGATGCAAGAAATGGTGAAGAAATGGGCAGGGAAAGCCAGGCAGAGGTTGAGAATAGTCTAATAATAGATGCAGATGTCTGTATGGGAAGAAAAACTGGGGGTTTCCTCACATTTGGTTCACATTTGCTCTTTTTGTTTTCCTTTGACTATTAAACATTGAATTTCAGAGAAGTCACTTCCCCTCTTGGTCCGGTTTCCCCATTTGATCAGTGCATTAAACTAGATTGCTGGTTAAGAGCTCTTCCCTAAGGTGTTGTTTTGGTGTCAGACTCTAAAGGCTGGTATTTGTGTGAATGCACCTGTCCCATTTTCTGGAGAAGTCCAGAGTATTGATTGACCTGGAAATTGTTTCCTGAGTGATTCCTGCCAAAACCCAAGTCCAGCCTATTGTTTGGATCTGGCTAGGCAAAGAGATTTGTCAACTACGTGCTTGTTGGGTGATGAAGCAGCTAAACACAATCCTGCAAAGAAAACATGTATTGTCTGAGTGACATGGAGGCACACAGGAACATCAGGACTTTGACTGGCATCTTCCCATCTCTGCCAAAACTTTTGTTTCATTGGTTGATTTTAGGGATGACACAATTTGGTGCTATGCACGCTTCCACCCACCTCCTTCTATGCATACACACACACACACACACACACCCCACAAAAATTCCTAAGGTCCATTTAGGAATTTATGATATATGGCTGGTCATATCTGTATTACTGTAAACCTCTTCTTGCTGTATACCACAGGTTGGTGTAAGCTGCAGCCTGCAAACCAAACCAGCCTGCTGCCTATTTTTTATAAATAAAATATTATTGAAACTCAGCCCACACTCATTTAGGTAGGTAGTGCTATGGCTGCTTTTGGGCTTCCACCCGAGAGTGAACAGTTATGGCAGACCATATGGTTGACAAAGCCACTGTCTGGCCCTTTACAGAAGAAGTATGCCAGCCCCTGCTGTAGCTCAAGAGTGTGGGAAGGGAAGTTTATATCTTGTAGTCAGTGATATTTTGTCTAGTGTATGCAGTTAATAAACGATGTCACAGAGAACTTAGAAGCTAGCCTATGCTGCAGTGTAGTCTAATTATTAAGACATGCTGGGTTCAGAGAAGTCCAGCCCCTCTGTGTACATGTTGTGGAACCTTGGACAAGTCATTGAATGTCTCTAACCTCAGTTTGGCCTCCCATAAAACATAATTATAGGCATGACAGAGCCTAGGGGGTAACTGTGGTAGTTAGTGCTAGTTTTCTTCTGGGGAAAAATGGACAATCACTGCAGAACCAAGAGCTGATGTCATATCCCATTATCAACACCGAAGGCTGCTACAGAGGCAACTATTAAAGGCCAAGTTGCTGATAGGTAATGATGTTGCCCCTAAAGGACTCTGAGAAAGCAACCTTCTCTGAAACACAGTGGTCTAGACCTGTTGGAGATGTGCAGCTAGCTTCTTCCATTCCTAGTCAAGGGAGTCCCAGCATCTGCAGGAAGCACAGAACACCTCCCTTCACAATCAACCCTTTATTGTGCCTCTTGGTATACAGATGAATAAACAGTCTCTTTGAACTGTTTTATGAGCTTTTTGAGGGCAGGAGTCTGATTCACCTCACACAGTATCTGGCCCATGGTAACTGCTCAGTGTGGTGTTTGCTGAGTAGACCACAGAGTCTAGAATGATAGTCTATTAACGTCCATGCCCTGCTCTTTACAAAAACAAACACGTCATTCTGAAGCTGGGAGAGTACATGTGTAGTAAAGAAACCACCGGGGCAACTGGGTGGCTCAGTCAGTTGAGCTTCCGACTCTTGGTTTCTGTTCAGGTTGTCATCTCCAGGTCATGAGATCAAGCCCAGGATCAGGCTCCCCACTCAGAATAGAATCTGTTTCAGATTCTCTTTCTCTCTCTCCCTCTGCTCCTCCCTCCTGTGTGCTCTCTCTCTCTCTCTCTCTCTCCCTCTCTCTCAAACAAATAAATCTTTAAAATAAAAATGGATGGAGGGAAGGAGGGAGGGAAACAGGGAGGGAGGGAGGAAGCAAGCAAGCACCAGAAATATAAGAAGACTTCAGGTGATGGTTGTGGAAGTTCCTGGGGCCACATGTTCTAAGACAGCACCTGGCACCCCAAGATACCTCTCAGCCTTCAGTGTCTGCCAAGAGGATGAAGACTCTGAATTGTGTACCTGTCCTTCACCACCTCAGGAACAACAAAGATGAAGGGCAGGAGCTCTCCTCTACTGAAGACAAGTGGAGCCCTCAGATGAAAGATGCTGGCTGCCCCCTAATAGTGATACCAGGGTAGCCTAGAGAAACAGTCCACAGAAAACAGTCCATGACCTGCACAGACATCCAGAAAGCTGCCTTCTCCCACAGGTTTGACTACCAGAGAGCACAAGCAAGAGGGGTAAAGGAGTACAGGCCAGGCTGTCATTTCAGGGCTGCCCCGGAGAAGAGCACTAGCTAACGACTGTCTGAAAAAATGCCATTGGTGATTCCTTCCAAGTCCTTCAACCTCCTATCTCAAGCTTTAACAAAACCTGGGGATAGTAGGGCCCTGAGTGTGCCGATCCAACTTTCCTTGCCTAGCCTGCGCTTGAGTCCCTGTGTGTCCCTGGGCCACAGCTTTCTCACTATAAACGGGATAGAAGTCAAGATTCAGTAAAATCATGTAAAGCACACAGTAGATGCTCAACTGAAGTTACTGCTTTTCGTCTCTTAAGACTTGAGAATGATGGCAGGGAGAATCGCAAAGTAGGAATTAATGAAAAGTGTAAGCCCATGTTTGGTTCAGCTCTCTTGTTGGTCTATCTTTTTTAAGGTGTCCTGGTCAGTGAGATCCTTAATCACATGAAGATTGCAACTCAGCCATCAAACCACAGAAAACTTATCATGTACTCTGCAGTAAGTATCATCACCTCTGTTCAAAGTCGGTTTATTTAGGCAGTGATCTCTTTAAGGATGGAGCCTCATTTTCTTCATCATCATTTCCCTATTGTCCAGTAGATGGTAGGCATTTTAGATATTGATCCTTCAGATCTCCTGTGTATATTACGTGTATATATGACCATCTATGTGGTTGGCATTTTTAAATTTTATTTTTTTAAGTTTAAATTTTCAATACATAATTCTGGCCCTTGAGGACTTTACAATCTAGGACTGACTAGAAGACATAAACACCATTCAAAGCAAGATAGAAATGCAGTGCAAGCAAGTACCTTGGTGGCACGGAGGAAAGATGCATCACTTCTGTTCCAAACTAAAAGCAGAGCATGAACGGGATGTGGTGATGAATGGGATGCAGACAGAGAGTAACGATGTGGAAGTAAAACCACAAGTGAAGGCCATTTTTCAAGCCTCCAGGACTGGAAGGGGAGTGGAGCCATTAACAGAGGCACCTTTGGGCCAAGGGAATGTAGCCCTTTAGACGAGTGGGTTTGAAATGCCAGGGAGCATCCAGATAGAAATCTCCAGGAGGCAAAGGAAATAGAAGGGGGGGGAGGGGGCTGCAATGTGAAGCTAGAGCTACATTGGATGCAGAAAGAAAAAGAGAAGTCTCGGAGAAAACTTTAGTCTTAGGAGCAGGAGCCAGGGAAAGAGGCACTGTTCAGGGGATAGTGGGGAGGGGGGGCGGAGGGTGGAGATTCAAGGGGTGCACTGAGCACTGAAATGGCTGTCTAGGGAATCTGCAGGGACAGGGAACCAGGACACATAGTATGGTAATTCAGCTTCCCACCCACTTCTCGATGACAGAGGATATCTCAGATGTGGTTTGGCTGGAGAAAGCCATGTTTTCATTCTGCAGGAAGTTGGAAGAGGTGACTGCAGGTACAGGGAAGTTTGTGTATCATCCGGGGTTCTAAACGGTGTAAGAAGACAAAGAGCTCATGGATTGAACAGAGTGTAGTGCTTCCTGGAGAGGGGCTTTCTGAAGCCAATCCGTTCTGCTAGTTTCTTTAATTTCTCATCTGGTTTCCAGTTCTAACCTGCGAGATTTCTGGCAAGTCATAAATCTGTAACTGTATTTCTTTCTCCAGTAAATCAGTTCTAGGCCCTTTTTATTTTTTAATTTTTTTCAAGATCTTATTTATTTATTCATGAGAGACACAGAGAGAGGCAGAGACATAGGCAGAGGGAGAAGCAGTCTCCCAATGGGGAGCCTGATGTGGGACTTGATCCTAGGACCCTGGGATCATGCCCCTCTAGGATCCCGGGATCACGCCCTGAGCTGAAGGCAGGCGCTCAACAACTGAGCCGCCCAGGTGCCCCTAAGCCCTTTTTAAATATGCCATATACTTTAGGCAACCAATGTTATGCCCATTTTGTAAATATAAAAGGTGAGGACTATCAAAGATTATGCAATTAATTAGTAGCAAAACTGGGATGGAAAACAAGTCCCCTATGCCTTCCAGCCACTCTGGGATAAACAATTAAGAATTATTTTTGAGATATGCACTCTATTTCCTTACATTTTATCATCTCTAACATTTACAACCTTGTATATTTTTTCTCAGCTTTAAAGTCACAGATTATCCTAATCTGGAGAAGAAATATAATCTAGCATTAATATGTTCCAAAACCTTTTAAAATTTAACAAAAATCAATGAAATAAACTAAAACAGAGATGTTCCACTAGAGAAAAGCATAGTACAAAACCAGAACATTAGACTCAAATTTACTTCCTTCCATTTTGGGGTTATATGACAGTAAGCAAGTTACTTAATTTATCTAGGTCTGTTTTTCTTTTTATTAGAAATAATGATATATTTTTTAAAAAGCTTACCACCTAGCACACAACAAATGCTCAACCAAAATTAATTCTTCCCCTTTCCACCATGGGGGGTATGGCCAATTTAAGTGAATCAGAAACCATCATGGTTCTCTATAAGTGCTTAATACTACTAGCTATGGAATGTACATCGGAATCACTGGTAAAGATCAAAAATACTTTGTTTCAAATCCCCGCAGCATGACACTACTGTGAGTGGCCTACAGATGGCACTAGATGTTTATAATGGAATCCTTCCTCCCTATGCTTCCTGCCATATAATGGAATTATATCTTGAAAAGGGGTAAGTACCTACAAGGTGCTTTTCACAATTAAAACCACTGGACCCCAGGCTTTGCTATTGTTATTGTTATTATTAGCTTAAATATTTTCTTAAAATAATCAATTTTCAGTCGGGTACGTAAATTTAAAATCATATACTATGTAAAATAATTCACTAAGTTAAAAATATTGCTTTTCTCCACTTTCGAATTTCATGAAACAATTTTATCCAAACTCTCTGTGTGCGTCTTGTGTCTTCACCATTAGAGCCAATTTGGAGTCTCCTAAAACTGTTTTCCAAATATATTAACTAATAGGGATAATTTGGCTACTGTACAAATGAGCCTCAGATTCTCAGAGGCTGATCCCAATGGACATTTCTTTCTCACTCATCTAATACTCCAAAAGAGATGACCCTCCCTCATGGTGCCTGGGTGGCTCAGTCTGTTAAACATCCAACTTTTGATTTTGGCTCAGGTCATGATCTCAGGGTTATGACATCAAGCCCCGAGTCAAGCTCAGCACTGGGCATGGAGCCTGCTTAAGATTCTCTCTCTTCCTCTCCCTCCCCCCTAAAAAAAGAAAAAAGAGAGACATCCCTAGTCATTAGGAGGTGACTCACCCATGGTGGGATTTGGGGACCCAGGGTTCCATCTTTTTAGGACCTATAGTAAGGCATTAACTGTCACAGATACATTAGTGATTCCTCTCTGATACATTTGAGCTATGTAAATTGAAAGGCTTCACCATTTTTAAATGCCATTAAGGACATTAATGATTCAGGGGATGAAGTCAACATTAACAGAAGTTTGGAAGAAGTTGATTCCAAAGCCCACATGGATGACTTAGAGGGATTTAAGACTTCATTACAGATGTGGTAGAAATAGCAAGACAACTAGAATTAGAAGTGGAGACTGAAGATGGGCCTGAATTGCTGCGATCTCATGATCAAAACTAATGGATGAAGAAAAAAAAAAAACTAATGGATGAGGACTTCCCTCTCATGGATGAGTAAAGAAAGTGGTTTCTTGAGACGGAATCTAGTCCTGGTGAAGATGCTGGGAAGACTGTTGAAATGACCACAAAGGATTTAGCTTATCACATAAATTTAGTTAATAAAGCAGTGGCAGGGTTTGAGAGGATTGACTCTAATTTTGAAAGAAATTCTGCTGTGGGTAAATTGCTATCAAAGAGCATCACATGCTATAGAGAAATCGTTTGTGAAAGGGAGAATCAATCAATGTGGCAAAGTTCATTGTTGCTTTAGCCACAGTCACACCAGACTTCAGCAACACCCCCCTGCAGTCAGCAGCCATCAGCATCGAGGCAGGACCCTCCACCAGCAAAAAGACTATAACACGCTGAAGGCTCAGATGATGGTTAGCATTTTTTTACCAATAAAGTATTTTTTATTAAGTTAAACACATTTTTTAGACATAATGCTATTACACACTTAATAAACTACAATATAGTATAAACATAACTTTTATACACACTGGGAAACCAAATAATTCATTTGATTCACTTTATTGTGATATTTGCTTTATTGTGGTAGTCTGAAACCAAACCCACAATATCTCTGAGGAATGAGTGTAGTCACTTGGTCCTACCTACTGCAAGGGAGTCTGGGAAATGTAGTCACTTTTCAGCCATAACTCTATTATAGGGAAAGAGAATCATGAATTTTGATTGACTATTAGTCATCTTTGCCATATCATCTTGAGATAAAATTTGCTATCACTGGGTAAGTCATCCCAGGGTATAAGTAGTCATTCATATACTATTAGGAAGTTTCTTTTTTTTTTTTTTAATTTTTATTTATTTATGATGGTCACACAGAGAGAGAGAGGCAGAGACACAGGCAGAGGGAGAAGCAGGCTCCATGCACTGGGAGCCCGATATGGGATTCGATCCCGGGTCTCCAGGATCACGCCCTGGGCCAAAGGCAGGTGCCAAACCGCTGCGCCACCCAGGGATCCCCTATTAGGAAGTTTCTAAAAATATATCTCTATATAGTTATTACTGTTTATGTAGCTTTTAAAAGTGATTTTTTAAAGATTTATTTATCCACTTAGAGAGAGAGAGAGAGAGACAGAGACAGAGCTAGCATGAGCAGGAGGGGCAGAGGGAAAGGGAGAGAATCTCAAGCAGACTTCTCACCTAGCACAGAATGCAATACAGGGCTCCCTCCCATGACCCTGAGATCATGAAACCAAGAGTCGGATGCTTAACCAATTATACCACCCAGGTGCCCCTGAAAGTGATATTTTAAAAGGCTTGATTTTAATAACACCCAACAGTCGCAGTTGTGAGGTTACTACCTCAAGAATGATCACTAAATCCTTTGAGTTTCTCTCCTGCCTCTTTGGCAAGTGACTTCCATAAGGCCCTCATGCTAGTTTTACAACATTGGCATATACCTTGTTTTTCCAAATAAAGTATCAAATATGAGGGAGTATAAGGACTTAGGTGTACACCCACACCCTCTTTCTGAGGTGTAATCTTGACAAAATCTTGATGTATATTTAAGCACATATGTTAAATATTGCTCAGTTCCACGCTTATTGCCTGGATAAGAAGAGCAGAGATACCTTCATTCAGAAGAAAGCCTAAAAGAAATCCTGAGAGGAAAAGAGAGAATGAAGCAAATAAGAATCATGAAGGAGAGAGAATAGGAGAAAGAAAACCCAACACCCCGTCTGTCCCCCACTTCTTACTCAAAGGCTCATCATATCACCCCCAACTCCCCTAGTCATCACCTGTCCGCTCCCTTTCAGAATAAGCATCCTGGTCCCCACCTCTTTTGCCCCTGTTTATCTAACAAACCAGCCCTCCCATTTCCACCCTCTGGGTCTGACCCACCTGCCCCAATCTCCCTATTCCCACACCTAACTTAGCTAATATCTACTCGTTCCTGTAAATTCTTCTCCTCGTCCTACAGCTGACATGTTACAGGCCAGGCGGGAAAAAAATCCAATGGCAGTTCCACAACACAAAACTAACAGCCCTGTCTTCTACCTTCCTCCACCAGGGAGTACTTCGTAGAGATGTATTACCGGAATGAGACCCAGCACGAGCCATATCCTCTCACACTGCCAGGCTGCACTCCCAGCTGTCCTCTGACAGAGTTTGCTGAGCTGGTTGCCCCTGTCATCCCCCAAGACTGGTCCACGGAGTGTATGACCACGAGCAATGACCAAGGTACTGAGGATATTATGGATTAGTGTGCATGCAGAGCTCTGCAAAAAGGCACAATACCCTGTCTCCAGGCAGATGGTAGCTTTAAGAGTATAACTTGGCCATCACCCCCAGCTTTGAGAGAAATGGGTTTGGGATGATAATTGTATGTTTCAGGGACCCCTGATTTCAGTCAATTCCTATCTCTCCATGAAGCCCTGCCCCCACCTGCCTAAACCTTAACTTGGTAGTTTTTTTCAGTGTTAACAGAAAAGGGCCTCAAGTCAAATATAATCAGAGATAAGACTTAGATCAAAGTTTGTGGGGCTGCCATGAGCTATTATGATTAACCCCATAGAAACTTTTGGTTGTTTTTGTTTTTTGTTTTTTAAGAACTCCCAGATATCACTTGAGTAGGATTAAATGAGGTAGTTCTTTTAGTGTCTGAAGTGAAAGGGATTTTTTTTTTTTAAGATTCATTTATTTATTCATGAGAGATACAGACTGAGAAAGAGAGGCAGAGACAGGCAGAGGGAGAAGCAGGCTCCCTACAGGGAGCCCGACACAGGACTCAATCCCGGATCCCAGGATCATGACCCGAGCCTAAGGCAGGCACCCAACCCCTGAGCTACCCAGGCATCCCTGAGGTGAAAGAGATTTTAAACAAAATCTACAATCTAGAGTGAGAGCAAGGAAGGGAAGAAGTTAATTCTAGGCAAATAAGCAAAGGACCAGCTTGTCTATCAAGTTCCAGCCTTCTCACAAGGAGAGGCAGAGAAATGCATACAGTGGAGCAATCAAGAGAAATCATCTACAGTGGGAAACTGGTACTATCTTCTTATATTTATGTTAAAACATATTGGGTAGAAAAGCTGAAAAGTAAATACCTCTTTGTATCCTTTAGCCCTGGAAAATCCATGTTACTTTTGAAGAAACCAAAAGCAAACTTACCAGAAAACTTTGCTGTATACAATATATACGGCAGCTCTTGGAGTGCAGACATCATAACAATTAAGTAATTTTATTTAGACATACAACACATCAGAGATGCATGAGTGGTTTCTCTTGAAGATGGTAAGAGATGTTGAATCTGGAGTTGAGATAAGAGAGAAAGTATGATGACACATATCAAACTGGAACAAAATTAGAAATGTGAGAATGTTCTAAATGCCTCCAAGATCAAAACTTACCAGCATGTTGGAAGTATGGCTGTGATAGCTGCTCTGAGGACAAAAGGAATGTGTAAGGCTTTGATCCTGAGATCTTCAGAAAACCTAAGCAAGCTCACATGTCCTGCTGAAACTACTCCCTATACAAGAAGAAATCATGTTCAAATGACACTCTTTAGAGTCCTATAGATTTAAGGAGTGGCAGATGCAACACATCTAGAGAACACCGTGCTACGTTACTATTACAGATAAAGATGAAATGGTTTCTAGAGATGGTTTCTACTGGATGCCAGAGTCCAGAGCAAAGCCATTCCCTCTCCTTGTGGGTCATGGGGTGACCGACAGGAGACCGTGATTCATACATTTATTTGTATTATTTTTTTTCCCAAGTAACTATTTGTCCTCAGGGCTACCATCTAATTACTCTTCCTCCCCCATGCATGTAACTTTCTTCCAGCAGTAAGCCAAATGTAAAATAGTGAATAAAGTCACTAGTAGGGAGTTCAAAAACATTACTTTTATGATGAATTTTGAAAAGTGTGTGTGTTTAATCAGAATAAAATTCCTGAAGGGCAGATTTTAGGGGCTTTTTTTTGTTTGTTTGGGAATGTTATTATAATGTTACCGGAGGAAAAATATTCGTGTAAAGAAGAATGATTTTGACTGACTTAGATGAATATTTTACATTGAAAATGTATTTAGTTTGGACCTGACTGCTTCAGAAAAAGGCTAAGCTGATGGATGGCTCTGCTTCATCTATTAAGGTGGAACTTGCAAGAAAACATCCTTGGAAAATGTACAATGTAGTGGGGAGGAAAAAAGATACATATTACACAGAATAACAAGGGTTATATCTTTTTTTTTTAAGATTTTATTTATTTGTTTATTCATGAGAGACACAGAGAGAAAGGCAGAGACACAGGCAGAGAGAGAAGCAGGCTCCACGCAGGGATCCCGTTGTGGGACTGGATCCCGGGACTCAAGGCTCATGCCCTGGGCCAAAGGCAGGCGCTCAACCGCTGAGCCACCCAGGCGTCCCAACAAGGGTTATATCTTATGACTTCAAGGTTTCTGTTGGACAAGAGTTAACTGGATTCAGAGGGAGGGAGGCAGTAAGGAATGTCAGAAAGGGCTACCCTATAGAAGGTAACAGCTGCACCTTCTGAAATCGGTTTGGATGGGAGTTTCTAATGGTATAGTACAAGGTTCTAGAAAGCTATTTATCAAATGTCTTTGTGTCTTGAACCTGGAAAGGGTAGGGGAGTTAGCAGAAGATTTTGGGTCCAAGGAGATTCCTGCAGGTTTCCCTCAAGGGGCCAATTATAATAAGATGAAATATCATCTCCACAAGAGCAAGGGTTTTTATCTGTTGTGTTCTCTCTTATATGTGTCCTCAGAAATACTTGTGCCTGACATGGATTAGTGCTCAATAAATATTTGCTCAAGGAATGTTTAAATTATTTACCTTTCCTCCCTGAACCTACTGTCTCTATCTTGATTAGCAACAATACCCAGTAACCTGGTGGTTACTTTTGATCCCATCCTCTCCTTTTTTCTCCACAGCCAATTCATCACCTCCTCTTATCAAACCTAGTTTAGAGTGTTTATAAAATTCTTTTCCTCAAGACACCAGCACCAGGGTGCCCGGGTGGCTTAGTTGGTAAAGTGTCTGCTTTCTGCTCAGGTCATAATCCCAGAGGCCTGGAGTTGGAGCCGCATGTCGGGCTCCGTGCTTAGCGGATAGTCTGCTTCTCCTTTGCCGCTTACCCCACTCGTGCTCTCACTCTTCCTTCACTCACTCTCTCAAATAGATAAAATCTTATGGGAAAAAAAAAGACACCAGTATCAACAATTCAATATTCAAATAGAGTGAAACGAATTACAAAATATGTTAATAAAAAGAAGACGTAGGGATTGTTGTGCTGGATCCAGCCCATACCAATCTCAAACGTGGAATATGTACATCCCTTCCTGACTCTGAGTTCAAAGATTTGACTTTGATAGTGTGAAATTGGTCATAATGTCAAAGCAGGAGCCTTTTCACCACAGAAATCAGCCTATGCCACAAATCAATGTCTGTCTGTCTGTCTGTCTCTCTCTCTCAAAATAAATACACCTTTAAAAATAAATAAATAAATGTTCAATCCCTCATACTTAGCCTAATTTCTTCATGGTGAGCCCCAGATATCAGAAACCTAGAACCCAAATGTTTGGGGCACCTGGGTGGCTCAGTGGTTGAGCATCTGTCTTCCTCAGGTTGTGATCCTGGGCTCCTGGGGATTTGAGTCTCACATCGAGCTCCCCACAAGGAACCTGCTTCTCCCTCTGCCTATGTCTCTGCCTCTCTCTTTCTGACTCTCATGAATAAATTAAATAAAATATTTAAAAAAAAAGAACCCAATCATTCAATAAGTAGGAGAGAGAAGCTATGAATGAATGAGCCTCAAATGTGACTGTGCTATAAAGACCCAGTCACAGACTACATTTACATATGTATATTCCAGTATGTCTGTGTTATTTGATCTGTTTTCAGCATAGTCATCTTGGCATTTTCTTGTTCCCTCATTGCTGGGTAGTGCCTCTGTTCAATGATACCCCTTCTAGAACCTTCCCTCCCTCAGAGAGAAGGCCAGTTACAGCACCTGTTTCTCATTCTTGTTGTCACTATCATCAGTTTCCCGGGACATGTGTCATCATTCATTAATGACATTGGGAATTTGCTTTGGTATACACCAGCTCACTCCTCACTCCCACTCCTGTCCTCGATATAGGCAATTCTGACATCCTAATAGTGGCCCATCCCATACCCTGCCCACCACAGCAATATCCAACCCTAGATTAAAACAACCATAGTTTCTGCATTCTGGTCAGCTAAGTGGAACAGAAGCCTATTGTTATTATTTCAAATTATGAATGTTGAAATTTCTGTTCCAATCCCATCTGGATCTTTCAACACTGCTTAGCAAATAAATGTATTCACCCTTACTAGACTCTTTTCTTATATTCTACAGGAAAGCCTTGTTATTTCCCCAAAACTTGTAATTCCATCTTGGCTTCTTTAATTCTTATGAGATGTCCTGAGGGGAGCAAGATATTCCATTGAAAAGTCTTTTAGGGGATTCCTGGGTGGCTCAGCGGTTTGGCGCCTGCCTTTGGCCCAGGGCATGATCCTGCAGTCCCGGGATCGAGTCCCATATCAGGTTCCCTGCATGGAACCTGCTTCTCCCTCTTCCGGTGTCTCTGCCTCTCTCTGTGTATGTCTCTCATGAATAAATAAATAAAATCTTTTTTTAAAAAAAAGTATTTTAGGTTCTCCTGTCACTACCTCAAAATATCTTAGCCTTAACCTGCCTTCCCTGTGCCCCTCCCCCCTCACAGGAAAACATATTCCTCCCTGAGTAACCTAACTCCTTTCCTCATGCATATGCTCCCACTCCTCATCTCTTGGAACCTCAGTGAATCTTAGCTTCATTTTCTTCCTCTGCACTGGCTCCCTTCTACTATGAACATGCCCAAATCACTCATCAAAGAACAGCTTTAAGTGCCTGCTCTCACTCTCTTCAATCCTAATTTTCTTGAACTAATCATTTGAATTCTGTATTTCTTCATCTTTCACTCCTGAGCTATTTGAAAAAATGATGTTCTTCCTTCCATCTCTCTTTGGAAATATCCCTTTTGAAAGTCATTGATGCTTAATTCAGCAACCTGTCTTCCTTTTCTTGCCAATATCATGTATCCCCATTTTATAGAGAAGAAAACCAAGCCTCAGAAAATAACATGACTTAAGTGGTAGAGTCAGGATTCAAGCCTCACATTCTCCAACACCATATTTCTACTGTATCATCTTCCCTTTCCATCACACACTGGTTTGTTGACTACCCCCTGGGACAGATTCCCAGAAATTAAATTAGTGAGTCAAAGTATATGAATATTTAATAAACAGTAGCTATTTTTTGAGCACCTATTATGTACCCAATAGTGCCTATGGAGGAGGTGTTAAATCTGCTGAGGAAACAGCAGTAAGACAAGAAAATTGTCCCCATATGACCTGGACCCCTTGGCAATGGTGAAAGGAGGTAGGCAAGGAAGACAGAGAGATAAAGAATTAAACAAGCCCTAACAGTTAAGTGTGGTGAATACTATTATAAAGGACATATGGGAAAGACAATTAATTAGCTTACATCTAAGGGGTCAGAGAAAGCTTTTCTTTCTTTCTTTCTTTCTTTCTTTCTTTCTTTCTTTCTTTCTTTTTTTTTTTTTAGAGAAGGCTTTTCAAAGGGGGTAATGTTTAAAGCCTGAAGGAGAGAAGGAATGAGCTGGGTGACTGGAGGTGAAGAAAGAGGAAAATGTTACAAACAAAAGAGAGAAAATATATAGAAACCCAAAGGCTAGAGACAGCATGGGGCATTTTAGGAATTAGGAGTATGTCTGGTTAGAGCGCAAAGACTCGGAGGAGGCTGGCATTAAGTGTTTCAGGTCAAGAGGAGTAGTGCTGGACATTAAAGGTCTTAGGCAGATAGAGGTCCCTGGGTGGTTCAGTTGGTTAAGCATCTGTCTTCGGCTCAAGTCATGATCCCAGAGTCCTGGGATCAAGCCCATATTGGGCTCCTTGCTCAGTGTAGAGTTTGCTTCTCCCTCTCCCTCTGCCCCTCCCCCTGTTCCTGCTCCTCTCGCTTACTCTCAAGTAAATAAAACCTTTAAAAAAAAAAAAAGGTTTTCGGCAGAGGACATATGATGGGACTGGCTTCTTATTTTAGAAAGCCCTCTGCCCTCCGTGGGGAGAACAGATTGGAGAGCAGTGAGACTGAGGGCAGGGAGCATGGCTGGGAGGCTGGTTGCAGTAATCCAAGGATGAGTAGGAAGGCAGACTTACTCAAAAGGGAAAGAGGAAGAAGAGTAACAGCAAGAGGAAGAGGCTTTTAATACTTACTGCCAAAATAGTTTTCAGAAAACATTGTGCTAAGGAGCATCGGGTGGCTCAGTGGTTGAGCATGAGCCTTTGGCTCAGGTCATGATTCTGGGACCCTGGGATCTAGTCCCACATCCCTTGCATGGAGCCTGCTTCTCCCTCTGCCTGTGTCTCTGTCTCTGTCTCTGTCTCTCTCTGTCTCTCTCTTTCGTCTCTCATGAATAAATAAATAAAATCTTTAAAAAAAAAGTGCTAATTCACACTGCCTTTAGCAACTTTCCCATGTTCCTGTATGGAAGAGGGTTTGTCAGTCATTACCAGTCCTGTCTTTTCACAGTAAGATAAAACTGATCACTCCTTGTTCTCAGATTCTAGAATCTTACTCTGTCAAATTCACAAAATCCTTCAGAGTACAAACGAGTGTCTAATTTAAAAAATTAAGGAGACAGAGAATCGTAAGAGAGAGAATCTCTCCTGAGTCTGAGTCTTGTCTTTTTTTTTTTTAAGATTGTATCTATTCATTTGGGACTGAGTAAGCGCAGGGGGAGGGGCAGAGGGAAAGGGACAAACAGACTCCCTGCCCAGCAGGGAACCCCATGCAGGACTCAGTCATGACCGGAGTCAAAGGCAGAAGCTTAACTGACTGAGCCACCCAGGTGCCCTCCTGAGTCTTTTCTATATTCTCAGACTCCCACCTCCTCCAGCCCCCTAAATGATCCTGTCCTAGTGCATTGTCTCTGGGGCCCTCACTCCACCCTCACCATGAACCAGTTTTACACAGGCCTCCCTCTCCTACACCCACAATCCATACAGAATTCTAGACCTGTGTTTTGCAGTTGCCCCGTGTTGTTTCTATGAGGATAAGAACCCATCTCAATCCTAAATTTAAAGGAAATTTATTATCTCCTCCACTCCAAAGTCTTCCTTTTAATATGCCTCCAATCTCAGTTCATAGCCTAATCATCTTCACCCAAAGTAGAACCCATGGGTGGCTGTGACTCTCCATTTCTCCTTTCCCAGCACATTTAGTGCATCCCAGAGCCTGTCAATTCTCCTTCAGGAGTACACTAGAGTTCCCTCATCCACACTATCAGGACCACACTTCCAGTGCTGAGCCCTCCATATCTTGTCAAAGGCATTTCTATAGTTACCAAGCCCATAGTGTCTCCACCATCCTGTCTTTCCCTGCAGTTATTTTCTTTTTTTAAACACAAATTGGGCCATGTCACTTCCATGTGTCATAATTGCTGCTGATTTTCACATGTCCCATGACAAACCAAACCTTCTAAGACCTAGGCCCCAACCTACCTATCTGGTCTCAACTCACCAGAAGCTATATTCCAGCCACATGCAACTGCTCATTATTTCCCAAACACACTCTTGTGCAACTCATTCGGTCTTATTTATTTCAAAGGCCAGTCAAATCTTAGCATTTTCTCAGAAGGCTTTCTAACCTCTTTCTCTTCTAAAAAGAAAGCTTTGTACTAATCTCAACTTTTTCTCCATTCCAATAGCAGGTCTGCTACACTTTTATTTTACTATTTCTCACATGATCTCATAATGGTCTATCTGGTTCTCCCACTAGATATTGATGATTCCAAAAGCAGGGATTATGGAACCCCAGAACCCAACACTGGCTTAGGCCAATAGCTGGCCTAGCTTATGGTGTATGCCCACTGCATGTCTAAGAAAGAATGAAGGAAGGAAAAAGATTGGGAAAGCATATTCCATGGGACCACTATGACAACATAGCCAATAAAAAATAATTGAAAATAAATTTCCAAATATAGAAAGTCATCCATGAACATTAATTTTAAAGAATCATTAGTCTCTGCTTTCTTCCCTCATTTCCATTTAGTTCTTTCGTTCCTTCCTCAAGTCTGTTCAGTTCCCTCCACCTTTATATTAACTCCATTCACAGTGGTAATGGCACTTGTCCACCAGGATCTAACTTTATTAATAATCACCTTCTCATGATGCTAAGAGGCATTCTGACATCATGAGAAAAGCACTGAACTACAAATTGAGAACCTATGAGTTCTAGATTATTCTTTCCACAAATATTTATTGAGCACCTGCTAAGTGCCAGGTACTATTCTAAGTACCTGGAATACATTCATGAACAAAAGAGACAAAGATTTCTGCCCTCATGAAACTTACATTCTATTAGAGGGAGAGAGGGATGGATAATAAATAATAAACATAATAAATACTTTGGAAGGTGAGGATCCCAAGTGCCAAGCTGATGGTAAGTGTGGGAAAAGGGCATATTGGTTGCACCTTTAAATAGAAAACCTTCACTGAGAAGATGAGATTTGAGGGGCCCATGGGTGGCTCATTTGGTTAAGTGTCTGACTCTTGATTTCAGCTCAGGTCATGATCTCAGGATTATAGGATCAAGCCCTGCACTGGGCTCCATGTTCAGGGGGAGCCTTCTTCAGATTCTTTCCTTCTTCCCTTCCCTCTGCTCACTCTCTCTTTCTCACAAAATAAATTAATAAATAGATAAAATAGATAAAAGATGAGATTTGGGCAAAAAAGTGATGGAGTTACCTAAAGCAGAGATTCATGAGAAGAACATCTAGGTGACTGTAGCAACTATAGCAAAGGCAATAAATGGGTGTGTGCCTGGCATGTCTAAGGAACAACAGGAAGGCCTGTGTGGCCAAAAGAGAGTAAGTGAAGGTGGTAGGAGGGTAAAGGAGGGTAGTAGGAGAGGAAATCTAAGAGGTGAATCAGGCCAGATGTTGTAGAACTTCACAAACTGTTATCATTAGGACTTTGGCTTTCATTCTGAATGAGATGAACATTCATTGCAGACTTTAAGTAGAGGAGTATCATGATTTGACTTGAAGTCATTTGGCTTCTGTGTTGAAAATAGATTGTAGAGGAGAGAGGACAGCAGCTAGGGAACAAGTCAGGGGAATGTTGTAGCAATTCTGGCAAAAAATGATCATGGTTCAAAACAAGGTGGTGGTAGAGAAAAGGAGAAGTCATTGGTTTCTGGATATAGTTTTTGGTAGAACCAATAGGATTTCCTGACAGATTGATAAAGAATGTGAGAAAAAGAGAGGAGTCAAGGAAAATTCCAAGACTTTGGGACTGAGACACTAGAAGAAGAAAGTTTCCATCAACTGAAATGGGGAAGACTGCAGTTAGAATATAGTTTGGGGAAGGAGAGGGCACAAGGGAACTAGGAGTTGACTTATTGAGATTGAAATGCCCATTGAAATGTGTCCAAGGAAATATGTCAAGTATTTGGATATATGAGTCTTGAGTTTGGGGAAGATTTCAAATTGGAAGTCATTAGTGAACAGATAGTTTTTAAAATCATGAGACTGATAAGCTCACATATTCCAACCCAAATACAATTAATTATCTTCTTATCCTTAACCAAATTATCTAATCTCTCTATTTTTTTTTTCATCTCTACAACAATAAGTTTAGGTTAAATAAGTGATTTTCACTTGTGTTCCATGGAGCACTAGAGCTTCTGTAGACAGAGCTGCCAGGATCAGAGATATGTTTGCTCTCCCACTGCCTAAGCCAACAAGCAATTCTTTCTTTCTTTCTTTCTTTCTTTCTTTCTTTCTTTCTTTCTTTCTTTCTTTCTTTCTTTCTTTTTGCAATTCTTTATTTTTACAATGAAGATCAGACATACATTTAGAGATGGTACAACATGATATTTATGATGTATACAGTATCATGGACTAGGGTGTGTGTGTAGGGTAACTTTCCAGATGAAATAATGAATAGCATCTCATGAAAAATAACCCCATATATCTCCCCATGATTGGTCAGCTATCAAAGGGATATGTGCAAATAAAGGTACAGATTGGCAGTAGTACACAGTTATCCTAAAAATGCTTACCATTGTTGACATGTACTCAAAGTTTCCTCTCTAAAAGATATTTGCTAGAAATCAAATCCAGAAACTAAAAGATAATATTCAATTTCTTTTAGACCCAATTAATGATGGTTTTTCCTTTGACCTTGAGACCATAAACAATCGATCATTTTAATTGTATAAAAATGCATGAAGTTATGTTGGGAAAGGACCTTAGAAATACTTCAGTCAAAAAAAAAAAAAAAGTGGAGTGCCTGGGGGCTCAGTAGCTTAAGCATCTAACTTTGGCTCAGGTCATGGTCTCAGGTTCCTGGGGTCCAGCCCTGTGTCAGGCTCCCTGCTCAGTAAGGAATCTGCTTTTCCCTCTCCCTCTGCTCCTCCCCCTACTTGTGGTCTCTTGTCTGTCTCTCTCAAGTAAATAAGTAAATCTTTTATTTATTTAATGTATTTTTTTAAGATTTCATTCATTTATCTGAGAGAGAGAGAGAGAGAGAGAGAGAGCATGAGCGAAGAGGCAGAGGGGAAGGGAGAAGCAGACTCCCTGCTGAGGAGGTAGCCCAACAGGGGGCCAGATCCCAGGACTCCTGAGATCATGACCCAAGCCAAAGGCAGATGCCCAATCAACGGAGCCACCCAGGCACCCCTAAATAAAAAAATCTTTTTAAAAAAGAAAGAAAGATTTCAATTACTCTCCCTTTATAGTGGAGCTGAGGCCCAAAGGTCAAATGTCATGCCAGAACCAGAACCTAGGTCATCTCCTGACTCTAGTCTAGTAATCTTATCAATACACTATGCTGATTTCAAGGTTCCTTCAGAAATGTCACTGAAAGTTTACAATTAAGGCACTGATGATGTATGATCTTCCTATTTTCCTCATCTATTAATTTTACAATCTTTATACTTTCCTAATCCATTAATTTTACATTAATGCTCTTGCAATTTTTCCACAGTTCTAAGAGTCTACCTTGCTGTTGCCTTTTGCCTGGTGTCTGGTGTCCTAGTGGTGCTGCTGTTTACCCTCCTCCGCCACGGGCCCTGCTGGCAGAGAGACCCTTATCGGAACATCTGAACAGATGGCTGAAGGAGGGTGGACACACCCGACTGACCTCCTGTGATGCCTCATTCAAAAGACAGGCTTTCACCGTGTGGACATCACCCCATCCACTCCCTTCTCTTTTAGCCTGTCTGGAGCAGGGTCTGAACTTACAGTGACCCAGGGACTGATGAATGAACCCCAGGTTACTTGGTCAGGTCTCCTGACCTCCTGACTCCTCGTTGTAGTGCAGGCTTCTCATTCGGCTCGAAAGAGGCTCTTTCACAAAGGATAGTTGTATTCTCTGGCATGGATGTTCAGAAAAAAAGAAGAAATCAAACTCCAATCAGCCTTTTGCCTGCAAAGAGCAAAAGGTTACAGTGTGTGACAGAGACATAGATTAAAGAAGACTGGATAATGAGGACAATTAAACTAGAAGTAGTATCATGTAGGATGATTCTTAAGAAGTAAGACCTAATTAGAAGGTATAAATAAATTATTTCTTTAGCCTTTAAGTAGGTGTAATACAAACACGTACACATTCCTGAAAAGAACCTCCTACACAGTGTTTGGTAGCTAACAGATTTTTGTATGTGTATGTATACTAACACACATGCATATACATAACTGTGTTGAAACTGTGTTGACACAGTTTCTGTCATTCTCAGAAACTGTAATATCAACTACTGCAATTATAGCTCAGGTCATTTTCCCCACAACTTCTAAAATGGGGAATAACTAGAGAACCCATGCAGCCATGTTTCTTTTTTTTTTTTTTTTAACGTCTACCATCATCAGACCTAGATATTTTTATAGTTCCAGTTTCTTTATTTCATTTAAAAAGAGATTTACTTTGATGGAAACTCTTCATGACCCATCTCTTAGTCTCAGGAATCTTCCTCTCCCTTTGGACTCCACAACTTTCTCTTGTTAAACTTCAAGCACTTACCTGTACCACTTTCTACATAATTCTTACTGAGCCAAGGCTATTACAAAAAAATAAAAAAAGAAGGGAGTTGTGTTCTCTTGCCTAGCAACTGCTACTGCCTCCCATAACATAAAAGGCACGTAGGCAAGGAAATGCAAGATCTGGTTTCATCCTCAAGCTGGGAAAGGGAAAAAACATCTATAGCAAGTAAGAACAAAGGACAAATTACTGTCTTCCTAAAGTAGCCAGCCATATTAGTAATGAGACCAGAACATCTTATGCTGATAAGTGATGAGATTTGAAAATAGAAGTAGAAAATAGAACCATAAGTAATGGATTTTCTCACTTATTTAACAAGCCTTGATAGAACACCTACTATTTGCTTATTGCTGGCCTAACTGCTAAATTGCACATCCCTAATGTGATTATTAATGTGTTTGGCCCCAACAACAGCCCTTATACAGTTGATAGAATGTAAAAGTAAAAGCTTTCACAACCTTTCCCTAATATTATCTTTTAATACTGTCAATGGCTAAAAGGACCTCTACTTTCTACTGTTTCTGGATTTTTTTTTAATATCCCCCATTTCTCTTCTTCTACCATTTCTTAATTATTGTAAAGAAAGCTCTGACTCCCACCTTAGTGGTTTCTTTTACCTTCCACAGAGCTACTCAGTTAATAAACACTGTAATTGTTTTTCATAGTTCATGTCAGAGTGAAAAATCACAAGTGATAAATGATCTATAATGATAAAGCAGAGAACACAAATGCACTGTAACATTCCTCAGGAAATAAGCTAATCATCCAACTTCAAAAGAAAAATATGCAAATTCTCTCTACTGATAAAAGTGACCTTTTCAGATGGGTCAGGGAAGCTCAGTTGACATGAGGACAAATATTGTTTGAAAGATAACTGCTGGATTGAGATAACTTCTGCTCTGAAATGTATTCCCCACATTTGAATCACTGTAGAGGTCTTTGAACAGGATGAGAATAATGTAGTAATTACCACATCAATGTAGGAAAATGCCCTAACAAAAAATATGATCAGTATATATGTAGAAAATTCTAACAAAGTTGTAGATAGGGAATTCCCAACTAGAATGGCATTGTGTAAAGAAAGTATTAAGAGAATATGAATATAAAAAGAATAACTTATGGTAATAGTAGAGTACAAGCTTTGGAGGCAAACATTTTATTGGAAGTCATTCAACTAACAAAACTTTTTTTTTTTTTAAGATTTTATTTATTTATTCATGAAAGACACAGAGAGAGGCAGAGACACAAGCAGGCTCCATGAAGGGAGCCCTACGTGGGACTCAATCCTGGGTCTCCAGGACCACACCCTGGGCCGAAGGCAGCGCTAAACCGCTGAGCCACCCAGGCTGCCCAACAAACCTCTTTTATATTAGGCATTTCTTCTCCTTGAAGTCAGTGATGTTCCCTATTCTCCCAACTTCCTATTCTCATTCTGTTTCGTTCTAGTACTGCTAGCATTGATCCTTCCTTTATCGCCAGGGAAGTTTTTTGATAAGTGAAAGCCAAAATGATAGTTTTCTCCTTCAAAACGCTATAGAAAATTCATTTGAGTAGTAATGGTTGTGTATTACATTTTGGTGCTTTATTCCAGGACTGTCTAATAGAAACATAATGCAAGCCACAAATGAGGACCACATAAGGGATTTAAAAATTCTAATAGTACATTATATAAAGGTAAAAATAAACATAAAATTAATTCTAATAAAATTTATTTGACCCAGTACACTAAAAAAAGTCACTTCAACATGTAATTAATATTCTTAACATTATTAATGAGGTATTTTTCAGGGTTTTTTGGAGTAAATACTTGAGATCTAATGTGTATTTACCCCTACAGCACATCTCAATTTGGACTAGTTACATGTCAAATTCCAGCAACCATATGTGACTGGAGGCTACCATATTGGGCAATTACAACTAGATGACAAACTTCTTGAAGCAGAAAGAATGTTTTGGTTTGTTGTTTTGTTTTATTTCTAAAGGTTTTTTTTTTAAGATTTTTTTAAAATTTATTTTATCCATGAGAGACACACAGAGAGAGAGAAGCAGAAGCAGGCTCCACAGGGAGCCTGATGTGGGACTCGATCCCATGACTCCAGGATCAAGCCCTGGGCTGAAGGCAGGTGCTAAACCGTTGAGCCACCCAGAGATCCCATTTTGTTTTGTTTTTAATTTGTAAGGTTCACTTTCAAGTGAAGAAATGAAAGTCATCTTTCTTATATGTCTGTATCTTACTGTTTTTGTATATGTGCTGAATTGATCAAGGATTTTTCTGAAATGTTTTATTTGCAGATATGTCTTAACAGCAGCACCCTAGACTTTTTCCAAAACCAAACTATACTAAATGAACTAGTTCTTCTTTAAAATGTCTAAAGAAGGAATCTAACAACACAATTAGAATATAAGTACTGCTAGATTGGGGGATGGATGCCTTTTAAATTTTTTGTTAAATTTTTTAAAAAGATTTTATTTATTTGACAGAGAAAGCATGAGCAAGTGGAGTGGGGAAGGGAGAAGTAGGCTCCCCACCAAGCAGGGAAGCTGATGCAGGGCTCCATCCCAGGACCATGGGATCATGACCTGAGCCAAAGGCAGATTCTTAACTGACTGAGCCAACCAAACATCTCTGAATTTTTTATTAAATTCTTTGTTACAAATAATTGTATTTAAAACAAAAATAAATTCAGGTAATACAGAAGGGTATAAAATACAAGGTAAAAGGCCTTTCTACCCACTTCCATTCATCAGGGGCAATCCTGTCAACAATATCTGCTTTTAGTTCTTCTAGAAACTAGCATGAATTTTATGAGCTATACTTACACTTAGATTTTCTGAAATTTCACACACAATTATAACACATGGTGTCTTCTTTCTTGTAGTATTTTTTTCATTTTCTTGAAGGAATTTTTTAAAGGCTACTTGAACACTAAGCTTTCTGATTCTGACATGTATGTTTTGACCTCCATTTACCCATCAATCAGCAAGGTATACATTTTCAGGTTGAAAATCATTTTGCCCCAGAATGTGAATGCAGTATTTTGTTGTCTTCTAACTGCTGATAAGAAGTCTGATTGGTATCATTCTCATCCAATGTAATTGTTCTTTTTTTCTGAAAAAAAAATTTTATTTTCCTTTTTTTTTCTAAATCTTTTTAAGATATTCTTTTTATCCATGAAGTTCTGAAATTTCACTAGGATGTATGTAGGTGTGGGTATTTGTTTTCTAATTATATGTGGCTTACACATGTCTTTGACTCAAGAAAACCGTATTCTTGAACTTGAATTTCCTGGGTCTATCCTTCAACTTCAAACTTCAAAAAATTACATTTTTTCTACCTTTTAATTTTATTTCTCTGCATTTTAGGAAATTTTATTTTCCAGAACACTAATTTAGTCTTCAGCACATTATTCTTTTTTTTTTCTTCTAAGAATACTTTCCTATTCATTGCTTTTTCCTTTTTTTACAATGGCCACTTCCTATTTTATGATGAAACTTTAAGAATCTGACTTGGAATTTTTTCAAGTTCTCTTCTGCTCCGTAAATTATTTCTGTTTTCTCTGGGCTCAGATGTTTGAATTTATTAACCTTGGACTTTCTCTTTCATCCTCTTTTTCTCAGATTTTCATGAATCATAATCCACAAGTGAAGAAGTCTGTGGATTAGTAGGGATGACTGGTCTTGATTTCCCTATTAGTCATATATATCTGTTTTCCCAACAAATATCCTCTTGAATAACTACATTAAAAGTCTCTTTCACTTGGAATATTACTTAGACATCAAAAAGAATGAAATCTTGCCATTTGTAACAACATAGATGGAGTTAGAGTATATTATGCTAAGTGAAATAAGTCAGTCAGAGAAAGACAAACCATATGATCTCACTCATATGTGGGATTTAAGAAAGAAAACAGATAAACATATGGGAAGGGGGCAAAGAGAAAAGGGAGAGAGGGAAACAAGCGATAAGAGACCCTTAACAAGAACAAAGAGGCTTGATGGAGGGGGATAGGCTAGATGGGTGATAGGTATTATGATGAGCCCTGGGTGTTGAATTCAGAATCACTGAATTCTACTCCAGAAACCAATATTGCACTGTATTTTAACTACCTAAAATTTTTTAAACTTAATAAAAGAATTCTAATTTTGTTTGCTAATTGCAACCTCTTCATCATCTCTGAGTCAGTCTTAATTGATTGTCTTTTTTCCCCAAGTATGGGTTATGTTTTCCTGTTTCTTTGAATATAGAGTAACTTTGGATTGTGTCTTAGACATTGTAGATATGTTGTAGAGACTCTGGATTCTATCATGTTCCTCTACAAACATTTTTTTTTTCTTACGCGGTTAGTTAAATTAGCTAAAATTAAACTGCAGACTGTCTCCCCTACAATGGACAACAGCTCAAATATCACTTCAATTATTTTAACCTAAATTAGGCTACTTGGAGTCTTCCCTCTATATGATTAGTTAAGCTATGGGGGTCAGCCACAGAGTCTGGGGAGAGTTTATATAAATATCTTGGGGTTACTCCTTTCTGGATTTCACTTTGGGGGCATTTCCCTTTCACTTTTAAGAGCTATGGATGCCCCCAAATTCTGTCCTCTGGTAAGACTATGTCTTGTTTTGTTCTCCTGCATTTTAACCATCTATCCCCATGCTCTGCCCTTGCATGGCACAGACTTTAGCCTACACTCGGGTTAAAGGTTGTTCAAACAAACAAACAATAACAAAAAAAGCTAACAGCTATTCCCTTTTTCCAAATGCTGAATTTCCCCCAGAATCTGCCTGCTTTTGATTGCTCCCAAGTACTGTAATTAGTTGTATTTTCTATTTTTCCCAGAGTTTATCGTTTGTATCGGTGAAAGTTAGTCTGATAGGAACATAATGATTGTCAGAAGTGAATGCTGTCATTCTAATGAGAAAGCCTGGTTTCAATTTCTGTGTAAGGATGATAGTTACAGCATCAGGCGCCCAAGTAGTGTTTGTGGGCAGGAAAGTGGCAAGTCAGCCAACAGACATATCAAAAAAATAAATAAGTAAAGAGTCTTTACTTTTGGCTGGGTGACTATTTCAGTGTATACATCTCCTGGGTGGAATGACCTTAACTTTAAAAAGTTTTCCCTCCAAGTCTGTGATAAGTCCTGAGTTATCTCAACATTTATTGTTTCTCCCTCAGGGCACAGCAGCCACACGAGGAGGCCTCCCAAATGAGCACCCTCTTTCCACAAACAGCACTCCTCCAAGATTTTATCTGGGAGGCAGCCACTCCATATATGGAGGAAGGAGTAGGATGTGCAGCTGATGGAGAATGCATTCTTTATGTAGGTATCCTGACAAGTCCTCCACAGTTCCCTAATGCTCTATGTGATGAGCAAAGGTCCAGCCTCCTCTGTGGCTCCCTCAGAAAGAACCACATTCATCTCTTGTGGGTATGACTACAATTTCCCCGTTTTTGACTTCTTCATCAGTTCAATCTTATCTGCTTATCTTTGAAGAATTTTTCGAAATACCTGACCTGCCACTGTCACTCTCTGCAGCACTGTTACGATTTCATTCCTTTTTTACGTATCATCCTTGCGCAGGGGCCATGCTAATCTTCTCTGTATCGTTCCAATTTTAGTATATGTGCTGCCGAAGTGAGCATGATTTCATTCCTTTTTTAAAGAAATATTTTATTTATTTATTTGAGAGAAAGAGAGCGAGACTGCACAAGCAGGAGGAGAGGCAGAGGGAGAGGGAGAAGCGGGCTCCCTAATCAGCAGGGCTTAATCCTAGGATCCTGGGTCACGTGACCTGAGCCAAAGGCAGACACTTGAGCAGACCTGAGCCACCCAGGTGCCCCTCATTCTTATTTTTAACATCTTTTGTGTTACTGCAGGAAAACATTGGGAGGAAAGGAAATTAAGTGCAATGGGTCTTTTTTTCCCTAAACAGGAAACCTTGAGTTTGTTTTTCTCGCAAAAGGGTCTATAAGCGTGTCCATCAAAGTTAAGAAAGTTAGTCAAGCCATTCACTAAAGAAAAAAGGAAAAGAGACATAATGTTATGTATACAATTTAGTCTCACCAACATTTGCTAAGTGCCTGCTCTTAGAATGAAGTAGGGTCACTAGTTTCTCCCATATTTTTCAAAGGGTATCTTAGCTCAAGGAAAGGTTAATTACCATTGTGCCATTATTTGACATAGGGAATACAGTACTGAATTATTTATAGACCCTGCCTTTATAAAGCTCATGGATAAATAATTTCTTTAACTGGGTTTTTCTGTTTTTACTAGCCTATATTATTTTTCCTTCATAATGTCTCAAGGACTTGATCCTTCCTTTATAGTGCTGTCATCAAATTTTGCCCTTCAGTACATGTCTGGTTTTATTTTTTTAATTATTTATTATTTGAGAAAGAGCAATAGAGAGCACAAGCAGAGGGAGAGGCAGAGGGAGAGGAAGAAACAGACTCCCCACTGGGCAGGAAGCCTAATGCGTGGCTCCATCCCAGGACCCGGGGATCATGACCTGAGCGGAAGACAGATGCTTAACCGAGTCACCCAGGTTCCCCATATGCCTGTTTTTAAACCATATGGTTTTCTCATCCTTCCAGTTAATTTTGCACAAAACATTCATATTCCCCTAAAGATAGCTGTAAAGGTCTGGACTGCTTGCCAAGAAGGGGCCTGGTGGGCCACCACAGTATCCTCCAATATGAGAAGCCTGAGAGCTTTGATGGCTGGTAAACCCAGGACTCCAAAAGGCAACCATTCCAAATGGGGACTGACATCACCAGCTTAAATCTGCTGCCTCAGAGTTTTGGGAAGTAAGTTCCCTCCACCCTGGGGTAGTAGTACAGGTAGTTCAGGACTGATTAAAAACTCCAAAGGCCTGGAGTACCCTGGCTGACCTTGGGGGCTGACAAGATGTGTGCCTCATTCATGGGCTGCACACATCTGTGGAGACAGGGCTCTGGAACAGGGCATCTATAGGGGTATGCAGGGTCACAGGAGGGAGTTCTTGGGAGTACAAGCATTTGCCTAATCCAAGCCATAACCTACACAAATGCGCATATTCTTCCGAAGGCAGAGCTGGAGAAATCTGGACTAACTTGCCAGGTTGGTGGTGTGCAGGATGTCCTTGATGGCTGGAGAAGCCGATACCCCATCAAGCAGCTAGTCCAAATTGGGGCTGACTGTTGCCAGTTTAAAGCTGCAGACTCAGAAGGATTTTGGGTGAGTTGGCCTCCCTCCTCCCGGTAGGCTCATTCTGGAACTCCACAGACCTGAAGCGCCCCCTGCAGGCTAAGGCCAGCTGATAAGGTGTGGTTTGCGCATGGGCACACCAGGCAGTTCAGAGTAACTGGGGAACTGGAGTGGGGCAGGTGTAGAGGTAGGCTGGGTCAAAAGAGAAGGCTGTTTCAGGTATCTGGCATCTTCCTAATTCCAGCCTTAACCTACAGAAATGCACATATTCTCCTTGAAGTTAAAAGTGGAGGAATCTGGACTGCCTTGCCAGTATGGGGCCTGGAGGGCTACCAGGGTACCTTCACTAAGAGACACCTGGGAGCCTTGATTCATTGGTATGGACCCTCTCAGGCAACCAGTCCAAATGAGGACTGCCTATGAGCAGTCTAAATTGTCTCCTCAGAAAGAACTTGGGCTGGTGTGCTCCCTCCACCCTTAGAGGCCAGGCAGAGCTTCCGGACTGGTTGGACTCCCCAGGCCAGGAGGGCTCGGGGTTCCCAAGGCAGGCTGCCCAGGTGCATACAGTGCCTGTGTGAGCCACCAGGTAGCAGGGGCCAGACCTGGAAGAAGTCAAGTGTCTGGAGAGGTACGGACTCATGGGAGCAAGCTGTTGGGCGGGGGATACAAGGTATCTGCCTAATTCCAAGTCTTAACCAGTCAAATTCATATACAGGGCATATCTCAGAGATATTGGGGTTCAGTTCCACTTACTGTATTAAAGCAAATACTGCATTAAAGTGAGTCAATTGAAATTTTTGGTTTCCTAGTGCATATAAAAGTTATAATTGGGGCACCTGGGTAGCTGATATTTTTACTAAAAATATTTTTTTTTAAATCTATAAGGATGCTGGTTAAAGATGCAGATTCCCAATCCTCAATCTCAGAAATTCTGATTTAGGAAACTGGAAATATCCTTTTTTAGAGGTAGCACACCTGATTCTGCTGTAGACAGTTCCCAACCTTGTTTTGAGAAATCCTACTCTAAACTATGCAGTAACCCTCAGGTTGAGCAGAACGCTCATCTGCTACCTCAGGTTTATCTACTTCATCAGGAGTCTGTAAAGTAACCCAGAGGTTGAAACTTGCCTTAATTAAATGGACATTGAAAATGCATTTTCAGGGCACCTGGGTGGCTCAGGCAGCTAAGCATCTGCCTTTGGCTCGGGTCATCTTTTTGAAAATGTATTTTCAATAAAAGAATCATAGAAGTCAGAAACAAGCTCACATTTTGAAATGCAGTTTTAGTAAGTCTCACTTGAAGAATAGAGGAAACTAAAGACCTAAAGGCCTATTAAAATTGTGGTTTTGAGAACAGAGATAGCTCCTCAAAAAAAGTCAGCCATTCACAATTTGTGGTTCCAAAAATAACTAATTTTGTTCCTAAATGATTCGAAATATGTTACAGTGATCATATTTTCCAGGCCCAAACATAAGAAAAATAAACTTACAGTGCAATAAAATATTTGAAACAACGACTTCCCTTAAAAAAAACTGGAACAGATAGTAACCTTACCAAAGGTAAGCAAGTAACATACCAAAGAAAATTTAAAGCCAAACTTTATTTTTTTAAATTATTTTTAAAAGATTTTTCTTTCTTTATTTGAGAGCAAGAGAGAGAATATGAGGGAGGAGGGGCAGAGGAAGAAGCAGATTCTCTGCTGAGCCCAGAGTCCAACATGGGGCTCAATCCCTGGATCCTGAGATCATGACCTACTGAGAGCAGATATTTTACCGGCTAAGCCACCTAAGTGCCCCTAAAGCCAAACTTTAATATGTAACTCTGTTGTTGTGTCACAACTAAAACTACTTGTTCCATTTTTTTTACATCTCCCCTATTTATGTTGTACAAAGTAAATCAGACAATAAGATGGATAGGGGAAAATAAAATGTGTATGTCTCTCCTTCAACCTTTAAAAGTATATTTTTTCCTTTTTTCCACTTGTTTGGCAGTGTCTTTTCACATCTATGTCTGATCTACCTATAATCAAATTATTTTAAAATTTTATAGAAGAGGAGCCAGGTCTTTTAAACCAAAATTTTGGGGATGCCTGAATGGCTCCGTGGTTGAGCATCTGCCTTTGACCTAGGATGTGATCCTGCAGTCCCAGGACCCAGTCCCACATCAGGCTCCCTGCAGGGAGCCTGCTTTTCCCTCTGCCTGTGTCTCTGCCTCTCTCTCTCTCTCTGAATAAATAAATAAAAAATCTTTTTTAAAAAATTTAAAAAAATAAACATTTTGGCAAGTACTTCTGTGTTAGGAGTTATTATTCTTGGGGTGGGGTGCCTGGGTGGCTCAGTTGGTTGGGCAGCCAAGTCTTGATTTTGGCTGGGGTTGTGATCTCAGGGTCATGATATCAAGGCCAGCATTGGGTTCTGTGCTAGGTATGGAGCCTGCTTAAGATTTTCTCTCTCCCTCTTTGCCCCCACCCCTCTCTAAAAATAATAATAATAATAATAATAATAATAATAATAAAATTTAAAAAGGAAAAAAGAAGTTATATTTTTAGTGAAGTGACTCTAGAGGAATTTTATTCAATACTATTATTAAACATGGGCAACAAAAGAGAATAAGGTAGTGGAGCCAAATTAGCATGGATTCAAATCTGTGCTCTGCCACTTACTAGCCATATGATCCTGGGCAGGTTATTTAACATTCCCACGCCTCAATTTCCTCATCTGTAAATGGGAGCAATTATAGTACCTACCTTAGAGCATTGTTAAAGGAATAAACAGGTTAATACTTGTAAAGTGCAAGGAACAGTGCCTGGCACATGGTAAACACCATGTAAGTGTTTGTTAAATAAAATATTGAATGAAAAGACAGGGATTTATCATTCTTAGTTGAAAGCATTATAATTTTGAGTTTTATAAAGTACAAAGACATAACCATGAGATGTCATTTTTCGTTAGTTCTCTATATAATCTTGAAAGCAGGGTTTTTTCCCAATCTTTTAAACCACATCTTGAAGTGACACCTATTATTAAAATGATGAAAAGTTTCATTTAATGGAAGAATAAGGAAACTTGAGATCTTAATAAAAATATTACTTTGGGTGGAGATTTATTTCTGAGAGAATATAATGTTCTTAATATTCTCTGGAAAAATCAAAGCACCTAGATTTTAGCACAAGGTCAACTGTAATAGAATGCTTAGAAAATAAAAGTTATTAGGGACACCTCGGTGGCTCAGCAGTTAAGCATCTGCCTTCAGCTCAGGGTGTGATCCTGGGGTCCCAGGATCAAGTCCCACATCGGGCTCCCTACATGGAGCCTGCTTCTCCCTCTGCCTATGTTTCTGCCTCTCTCTCTCTCTTGTTCTCGCTCTCTCTCTCTCATGAATAAATAAATAAAATCTTTAAAAAATAAAAGTCATTAAAACATGAACAAAGATTCCACAGCAAAGCCAGCTTAAGTTATTACCAATTCAATGTAAAGGTAGATGCTACAAACAAGCAAAAACCAAACAAATGATTGGTTTTCTTAAAATTTGTTATCTTGTTAATGATAGAGTAATTTCAAGTAGACTAATATTGAATATAGGTGGATAAGTGGTAGATATCTTTCTTTCTTTAATGTCTCACTGTAAGTTAACTTCTTTCTTATAGAAATAAATTACCTCCTCTGTGCCCAGGCTTCAATGACCTCAATGAAACAGATATGACAATGTCTCCAAAATTGAACAGACTGTTGATGAATGAAGGCCCATCAGTAAGTAGGTGATTTCAAGCAGGATGTAGTCATCCCAACGATCAGACAACGAAGCAGCTTTTCCAGGTCGCGTTTGCATTCTCTCTCCAGTAAGTCAACAGAAAATCATGAATGGTTCTTTCTCACAGCATGTAAATCCTGAATGGAGTAGCTATGAAGTTACTAAAACAGTCACTTTAATTTCTTTTTCCTTTCCACACACATCATCTTCCTTGCTTCTTGAGGGTGACATTCAGTTCAGATCATTTATCATGTAAAAATTACCTCCCTTGGTTTTTTTAAAGGGTGACAGAGACAAATGGAGATGAGAAAAGCATTTAAAATGTTTTTAATGCAATGACGTTTCCAAACATAAGACATTAAGAAGCTGTTATTTTCATAATCAAACATTTTACACACACACACACACACACACACACACACACACACACATATAAATGCAATTCCTGAGAAGTTAATCCTTGTTAAAATGTCAAAAAGTACCTGTATGAATAGGAATTTGTAAACTCAGAACACCCTAGTTTCACTAAAGCAATTGATGAAACATTACTGTGTTCAACAAAGAAATTTCATACATTCATTTAACAAAGACTCATATGGCACTTACTATGTGCTAGTCCTGTGAGGTAGATACAAATAGTAATATCATGGCCATTTTACAGATGGGGAGACTGAGGCTAAGTAATCTGCCTACAGTCACAAAGCTGGAATGTGCCAAGGATGGCGTCTGAGCCCAAGATGTCTTCTTCTAGACAGCGCACTTTTAAACTGCTAAACCACACTATCTTCTTCCTTTGGGGAAAAGTCCTCAGGTAAGATTCTCAGAAAATCACATCACATTCTTATTTTATTTTGTTGTTGTTTTTGCTATCCAAAATGTCTCACTTGTGTGATGTTAATGCCTAAAGAAAATGACCACTAAGATGATATGTGAGTCCCCTTCAAGTAGAATGTCATTTTATTTTGAAAATTTCAAATTTGATGTCTCCTAATGAAATTAAGTTGGGTGGTTTTTTTTAATTTTTAAACTTTATTTAGGATAATAACATTCCTATCTGGCCATTTCAAAATCCCTGAAATATTTAGGAAGTAGCTCTCTATTCACAAAATATGTAATTCTCTTAATTAACTGGGACCTGCTACAATTACATAGACATAACCTTAAAGTAGTTTTTATGTAGATGCAATAGGATATGGAAACAAAATTTGATATTTTCACAATTTTATGAATGACATTTTGGGGCTAAGATATTCAAGTTAACAATCTAATATGTTGATAATCAGATATTTGTTAATAACTCAGCTCTCCCTTAGCTCTACTTAACAAAAAATTAGTGCTGAGAACTCTGAGTTGTCAGATCTCCCCCTCACTTTCGTGCTGCAAAATAAGTGTCAAATTATATCATCACAACTGAAGAGCTGATTAGTATTGAAAGTCCATTATAAGCTTCTCAAGGAGTGCTAAACCTTGACAAAGAAAGAAAAAGAAAAGAAAGAGAAAGAAAGATCCCAGAAAACCAGAGCACATAAACCAGAGCACATGACAATAAAGTTAGTCAACCGAGTGAGAATTTACATTTACCAAATTAGCACAATAGTTTTGTAGACCAGTGTTTTGTAGACTATAATTAGTGATCCTTTTCAGGGAAACATGCTGAAATGAAAATGTTACTGCTTGCCCCATTAAAGATACATTATCCTTTTGGAAGGCAGATATAGATTCTAAATATGTTGCCCATTTTTTGAGTGGTCAAACATAAAATAAATTAATGCAAAGAATTGCTGGCACTGGATGCTGGTCGAGTGACTATGAATAAGTGACTCCATTTTTTTTCCCTTTTTCTTTTCTTTCTTTCTTTCTTTCTTTCTTTCTTTCTTTCTTTCTTTCTTTCTTTCTTTTTGAAAGGGGAAGGGCAGAGGGAGAGGGAGAGAGATTTTAAGTAGGCTCCACACGTTCAGCTCGGAGCCTAACTCAGGGCTCGATCTCACAACCCTGAGATCATAACCTGAGCCAAAATCAAGAGTCAGAAGCTTAACCCATTGAGCCATCCAGGCATCCCTAAGTGACTCCATTTCTGTATTCCTCTTTCCATTGTAAACTCTTGGATTTGCAACTCCTGCATGCCAACTTCAAGCATTTTAGCTTCATCTTCACTATTTGGGCATTAGATATAGCATTTACAGCCTAATGTATCTTTTAATTAACCTCTTTTAAAATATTATACTATCCTTTGTGTGAACCCAGAAATGCTAGCTATAAACATTCTATATGCATTAAGCCAAATATAAACTACTATAATTATACAAAGTTGATATGCACACTATGCATATGCATATGTATCTATATATATATGTGTGCATGTGGCACATATATATTTTAGGAATCATTTAAATAATTCAGAAGTCACTGAGAGTATCTCAAGAGAGATCTATTTGGGAGCACCTGGATGGCTCAGTCAACTAAGCCACCAACTCTTGATTTCGGCTCAGGTCATGATCTCAGGGTCCTGGGATCAAGCCCCCATTGGGTTCTGTGCTCAACATGGAGTCTGCTTGAGATTCTCTCTCTCCCTCTACCCCTCCCCCCCGGTTCATGTGCTCATTTGCTCTCTCTCTCTCAAATAAATAAATCTTTAGGAAAAAAAAGAAGTTCTGGGAAAAAAAAAAGAGAGAGAGAGATCCATTTGGACTTCAGTGGGAACTATGTGTGCCAAACAATGTTTCAAATGTAAACTCATCTAAATCTCATTATACTTCTATGGGGGGGGGTACTATTTTATTCCTAGTTTACAAACGTGTAAATTAAGGCACAGATTAAGTCACATGCCCTAGTCTCATAGCAGGTCCTGTGGTGGAGCCAGATTTCAGTTATGACAGGTTGATTTCAGAGCCTGTGCTCACAACCGTGATGCAATAGCACTCCTCTGAGTCTGTCTCCAGACCCAGTCCAAGTGTTCATATGTACAGAGATTGCTTCCAGCACAACTACACTATTTTAACTTTCATTTCCATTATCTTCTCTAATCCTCTTATACTCTTCTCTGGAGAGAGTGTAACCTCTGAAAATCTTTGGGAACCAATCCAGGAGTCAGCATTTGGGAAGGATCCTGGGGCTAAATTGAGATCTTGAAAACCAGGCTGGTTATCTTAGGAATCATAGGCCAGGGTCACCTGGGTGGCCTAGTCACTTAAGCGTTGGAGTCTTGGTTTCAACCCAGTGGAAACCAAGAGTGGGTTCTGAGATTGAGCCCCAGAGCCTCGTGACGGGCTCCTTTCTCAGAGGGGAGATTATTTGAAGATTCTCTCCTTCTGCCCCTCCCCAAACTCATGCACTGGCTTGCATGCTCTCCCCCTCTCTCACTCCTTCTAAAATAAATAAATATATATTTTAGATTTTTAAAATTTATTTATTCATGAGAGACACGGAGAGAGGCAAAGACATGTGCAGAGGGAGAAGCAGGCTCTGCGCAGGGAGCCTGATGCAGGACTCAGTCTCGGGACTCCAGTATTATGCCCTGAGCCGAAGGCAGATGCTCAACTGCTGAGCAATCCAGGCATCCCTAAATAAATAAATCTTAAAAAAAAAAAAGAATCATAGGGCATTTATTGGACAAAATACTTTGATTTCATGATATTACTCCCTGTAGTTCTTTAATGACAGCCAAATGCTATGCAAATCTCCATATGTCAATAATAATTCCAGAGTCCCTTTTTTGTCTGCATATCAATTTGCCAATTAATGTGAAGGATTCAAAAGACATGTGAAACATGGTCATGGTCCTCCATTCTATCTGTTACTCTCTAAAAATTTCCCCAAATTTCAGTGGCTTGAAACAGGTATTTTATTTTGCCCACAATTTTATAGGTCAGGGATTTTGGAATAGTTCAGAGGAGCAACTCACCTCTGATCAACATGGCATCAAGTAGGGTGGCTAAGACTAAAGGATCCACTTCCAAGAAGGCTTCTTCACCCTCTCTCCACTTGCAATTTCATGCTCCAGGGTCTCTTCATAGGGCTCAGTTAGGTTTTCACAGCATGGTGGTCTAGGTTAATTGTACTTCTTACATGGTGTCTTGCTTCTATGAGGAATAAAATAGAGGCTGACAGATCAGTTAAGGCCTGTACTCAGATGGTTATAGCATCACTTCTCACACATTCTCTTGGTCAAAGCTGTCACAAGAGGATTCAAGGGAGTGGAGAAACCTCTTGATGGGAGAGTGTCAATGTCGTATGCTGAAAGAGCATGTAGGGGCAGGAAAACAGCTGCCACCATCTCAGGAGCACACAGTCTGCCAGACCTCAAAGAGCTTTTACTCTAAGTCAGAGATTCATAAATAAGAGTCCCTGCATAAAATTCAGGAGGTCTCCAAAAGACAGCCGACAGAGTGGAAGAAGATATTTGCAAATGTCTTATCAGATAAAGGGCTAGTATCCAAAACCTATTATAAAGAACTTATCAAACTCAACACCCAAAAGACAAATAATCCAATCAAGAAAAGGCCAGAAAACATAAACAGATAGTTCTCCAAAGAAGAACTACAAATGGCCAATAGGCACATGAGAAAACGCTCAACTTCATTCAGCATCAGGGAAATACAAATCAAAACCACATTGAGATACCATCTCACAACCAGTCAGAATGGCTAAAACTAACAAATCAGGAGATGACAGATATTGGTGAGGATGCCAAGAAAGGGGAACCGTTTTGCATTGTTGGTGGGAATGCAAGCTGGTGCAGCCACTCTGGAAAATAGTGTGAAAGCCCCTCAAAAAGTTGAAAATAGAGCTACCCTCTATTTTACAGCAATTGCTCCAGTATCATGAGAGAACCTAAGCCAGAACTATCCAGGGTAAATACTCCTGGGTATTTACCCCAAGGAAACAAATGTAGTGATCTGAAGGGCACCTGCACCCCAATGTTTATAGCAGCAGTGTCCACAATAGCCAAAGCATGGAAAGAGCCCAGATGCCCACTGACAGATGAATGGATAAAGAAGATGTGGTAAATATATACAATGGAATACTAATCAGCCATCAAAAAAATAAAATCTTGCCATTTGCAATGATATGGATAGTACTAGAGGGTATTATGCTAAATGATATAAGTCTGTCAGAGAAAGATAATTACCATATGATCTCATCCATATGTGGAATTTAAGAAACAAAATAGAGGATCATAGGGGAAAAGAGGGAAAAATAAGACAAAATTAGAGAGAGAGACAAACCATAAAAGACTCCTAATCATAGGAAACAAATTGAGGATTGCTGGAGGGGAAGGGATTGGGGGGGATGGGGTAATTGGATAATGGGCATTAAGGAGGGCACAAGATGTAATGAGCACTGAGTGTTACATAAGACTGATGAATCACTGGCCTCTACTTCTGAAACTAATAATGCACTGTATGTTAATCGAATTTAAATTTAAACATTTTTAGCTTTAAATTTTTAAAAAGTAAATTAAATAAAACCTCAAAAAAGAGTTAATATCATTGGAATAACATGTAGTTCCTAAAAACAAGAAGTGTGTAAGCTCTGTTAATAGAAATATGTATAAACTGGGGGGGGGAGCTGAACACAAAATATGATGCAAATACTGGTTATAACTTGTAGTAGTCTCTAAGATGGCCCCCAGTGATCCTCACCTCCTAGTATTTATGCCCATTCTCTCACACATTTCATCAGGGTTGGTCTGTATGACAAATGGAATATGGGGGAAGTAATAGTGTATGACTTATAGGGCTAAGTCATAAAAAACCATGGTGCTTCTACTTTTCTCTCTCTTGGATTTCCCAGTCTGGAGGAGCCAGCCACCATGTTGTAAAGGTATTCAGGGGCCTTTGGAGAGCCCACATGGAAAGCTGAGACTTCCTTCCAACAACCAGCATCAACTCACCAGCCATTGAGTGAGCCATTTGGGAGGTGGGTTCTCAGTTGCAGTCAAGCCTTTGGTTGACTGCTGCCCCAGCCTACATCTCAACTCCAGTATCATGAGAGAACCTAAGCCAGAACTATCCAATTAAACCACTCTCAAATTCCTAAACTGCAGAAACCGTTAGATAATAAATGTATGTTATTTGTTTAAAAAAATTCATGTGGTCTTTGAACTTAGAGGAAGAAAACTATATTTTTATTTTCCCTAGTCTCTTACTAAACTTTAGAATTTTTTGTCCATTTTGAATATAAGCACAAATTACAGTACTTACAGCAACACTCGTGATTTTGTTACCAACAGAAATCACATATATTTTTATAGCACATTGGGTTGTTATAAATATCTCAAAATATCACTTCTACTCATCACTATTTTGAAATTATAGTGGCTATAAAATCCTCCAATATATCTTACTTAAAGTGTTAATAAAAAAGTGATACAGGGCCGCCTGGATACGTGGCTCAGTCTGTTAAACATACAACTCTTAAATTTGCCTCAGGTCATGATCACAGGATTCTGAGATGAAACTCTATGTAGGGCTCAGCGCTGGGTGTAGAACCTACTTAAGAGTTTTTCTCTCCAGGGCACCTGGTGGCTCAGTCAGTTAAGCATCTGCCTTTGGCTCAGTTCATGATCCTAGGGTCCTGGGATTGAGCTCTGGGTCAGTCTCCCTGCTCAGTGGGGAGTCTGCTTCTCCCTCTGCCCACTTTCCCCCACTTGTGCTGTCTCTATCTCTCTTTCACTCTCTCAAATAAATAAATAAAATCTTTTTTTTTAGGGGAAACCTAAAGCTCAGTGGTTGAGCATCTGCCTTTGGCTCAGAGCATGATCCCGGAGTCCTGGAATCGAGTTCCACATCAGGCTTCCTGCATGGAGCGTGCTTCTCCCTCTGCCTGTGTCTCTGCCTCTCTCTCTCTCTCTCTCTCTCTCTCTGTGTGTGTGTGTGTGTGTCTCATGAATAAATAAATAAAATCTTAAAAAAGAAAAACTTTTTTTTAAAAAGGAGGAGTCTCTCTCTCTGCCCCTTCCCTCTTCTCTCCCTCTCTAAAAAAAAGAAAAGAAGAAGCAGCAATATTTTACTCTATTACAATTTTGGTTTTTAGCATTTTGATAACTACATTTCAATTTAAAAGGTCTCTTTCTTAATCATATATATTTAATTTTAAACATTTAAAAACATTACTCTGGAAAGGGGTCTATAGACTGCACCAAAAAGCCAGAGGGTTTCATAGTCCAAATAAAACCTTAAGAATTCCTACCTTGAATGAAGATCAAAGCATTAAACATATAAATGCAAAATAATTAGAGAAACCCTACCTAATGGTATAATCTAATGTTGAATGTTGTAGTATAGGCTTTAAGTACTACAGGATTTCTTCCTCCTGATGTTACAGTTTGATTCAAGATACTACATTTTTTGATGATTTTTGACAGTTGTACATAATGTAATTATGACCACAGGAGGAATTAAAACAAAACAAAAACTTCAACAGTGGCAGATCTTCAAGAAATTTCTTAACTTCAAGCATCTAGAGAGTATCCTAAGGTTCCAGAGAGGAAAAAATATGGCCTACAAGGGAACAAGACTATGATTTCATCTTAGAATCCTCTGAGAAAAATAATTATGAACTTATTCTATTCTTAGTAAACATGTTAATCAAGTGAGAAGGAAAAATAAAGTCACTTTCAGACATGTAAAAATTCAAAAGGTTTATTTCTTATGCATCATTTCAAGAAAATTGTTTGAAGATGTTCTCAGCCTTAACAAGAATAAAATCCAAGAAAGGTAAAATTTTGAGCTCTAAGAACACTGGCTTCAACCCAAGACCATGGTAAAAGGAAGTCAGGATGACAGGCTGGCATCCAGCCCGGAGTGTTCTCTGGTCCAGATTGGAATAAGAAGGCAGAAGTTTCTGGGAAATGTATCTTCAGTAATTATATTGCATCTCTTACCATGGATGGAATATATTTAGGAAATTAGATAATGTTAGTGACTTGATGAAGACATATGACTAAAAAAGTAAAATAAAGACAATTTGGAATCATAGAAAAATGAACCATAATAATGCAATCACAATAATGGAAATACTGTGTATTGATATTATCAGCTTTAGATTCAACCAATAGATCATGCAATAATTAATTATGATTACAGAAGAGATCATGAAAGTTCTCAAATTTGGAGGAGCTTACAGGTAGAAAAGTGGAAAAAGAGGCAGAGGGATGGAGTCCTCACTTACTCATGCTATTAATAATAGCTAACACTGAGTACTTATAAGCTCATCCTAAGAAATAATCATGAATTAATTCATCTAATTTCCAACGATGAGGACACTGAAGCAAAAAGGAGTACTGAACTTTCTATCATTTGTTGTTTCTTACTTCATGGGAAGTTAAAAAGGTACAAGAGATATTTTGTGATGGATCAAGAAAATAGATTTATATGTATTATTTCTAGAAACCATAATGTATCTATCAAAGGCATAATGGCACAAAAATGGATATGTATATGACAGTGGTGGTTTTTATAACTTCATAGGAATTAAATCAGTTTTGTACAGACTCATGGATAACCCAATGAGGAGAAAAAGAATATAAAATCCAGAAATATGCACAAATGACATATAAATTGATACATGACACAAGTGGTATTTCAGTGAAGAAAAGACAAGGCTAAGAAACTGGCTAGCTATTTAGAAAGAATATGAGAAATAATTTTCAAATGAAAACATATTTTTAAGTGAAATAATATATACTATACCAAGAAAACATATAAGATTATATAGATATATGTATGTGTGTGTGTGTATATATATATAATTTGGGCAATAGGAAAGGTTTTTTAAAGGCTTTTTAAAACTTTGAAGTGATAATCTATGAGATTAATAAACTTAAGTACATGCATATGTATTAAAAATTAGAGCATGGGACAAAATAACATAAAGTCAACAACAAATAACAAACCTGGAAAGAAAATGGCAACATGACTGATAGTGGGCTTTTTTTCCTTCCTTTGCAGAAAAGGAGCTCTTAGAAATTAATTAGAGGGGGGACGCCTGGGTGGCTCAGTGGTTGAGCATCTGCCTTCGCCTCAGGGCATGATCCCAGAGTCCCGGGATCAAGTCCCAGGATGGAGTCCCACATCTCAGGGAGCCTGCTTCTCCCTCAGCCTCTGTCTCTGCCTCTCTCTCTGTGTCTCTCATGAATAAATAAATAAGAATCTTAAAAAAAAAAAAAGATTTCGCAGTTGAACCAACATTAACCCTTCTGAGAGCACTTTTAGTGATTTGGCAGGATAAAGAACAAATCAGTGGAATGATAAACTAATGGGGGTATGGAAGTTAAAGTAAAGAATGTAAAGAGAAAAAAAGGTAGGGAACTGGACAAGACTTGAGGTCCTTGGGTCAAAGGAAGAAAGAATCAGCCCAAGAAACATTTCAAGCTATAAAAAGAGGAGCTGGATTAAAAAAGTCAAGTGGTTGAAACTCCTGGGTGGCTCAGCGTTAAGCATCTGCCTTTGGCTTAGGGCATGATCCTGGAGTCGCAGGATCAAGCCCACATCGGGCTCCCTGCATGGAGCCTGCTTCTCCCCTGCCTATGGCTCTGCCTCTGTGTGTGTGTGTGTGTCTCTCATGAATAAATACAATCTTTAAAGAAAAAAAAAAGTCAATGTTTAATTGTGAATTTCAAGCTGGAAAAAAGAGGTAGTGGGAAAAATGTGGCGCTGACACCCAGAAGGAAGATGGAGAGACCAATGGGATCTGACGTTTTATGAGGCAGAAGTATGGGCATGAAAGAGCAACTGGGATTTTAGACTTTGATTTCTTAGATGGATCAAATTCCCCTATACAATATGTGACCCTTTGGTGGGTAACTGAACTGGAGAGTAGTCATTGGAGTTGAATTTGGGCAAGATTAATATTTTGGATGGACCACCTACAACACCACTGAAAGTCTAGATGATAGAAGCAGCTGAGAAGCATAAGGGATTGAGACCCAACAGTGGATATCATCAGAATGGCCAACAAGATGACATTGAGGAAGCCGCTGTTAGCAGGCATAGTGAAGGAATATTTGTGGGAGCGGAGCAGGAGTGAGGACCCTAGGCTTTGCAAGGTCATCAGTCTAGAATGTCAGAGCTGGAAATGAACTGAAGAACTTCAAGTTTCCCAGTAATTAACAGATCTACTTATAATATCTATTTCATAAAGCTGTCATGACAATCCAATGAGATGATATATGTAAATAGCCTGGTGCAGCGGTAGCCAGCATTATAATTAGCATAATTAGTCTTTTTTTTTTTAATTTTTATTTATTTATGATAGTTACAGAGAGAGAGAGAGGCAGAGACACAGGCAGAGGGAGAAGCAGGCTCCATGCACCGGGAGCCCGATGTGGGATTCGATCCTGGGTCTCCAGGATCGCGCCCTGGGCCAAAGGCAGGCGCCAAACCGCTGGGCCACCCAGGGATCCCCATAATTAGTCTTATTAGGTATTCCTGGGAGCAGAAAGGAAACACATGTAATTAATCACACCTCACATTTTCATTTGGGAGATGGAAATACTGGAAAGCAGACTAAGGGACCTGCTAAGTCATGCCATGATTCTGTGATAGAAATTCTAGAGTCTGGAACTGGTTCCTTACTCCCAACTGAATTAGTTCATTGCGGGGGGGGGGGGGGGGGGGGGGGGGGGGGCATTTTCAAAAACTCTACATGCATATGGGCAAACAAATCTGTGTTCGGTTTCACATGGGCAACAGAAAATATCATAACAAATCCCATGAGTAAAATAAAATGAGTCCTTGAATAATTTTAGGAAATATAGTACACAACTATATGAAAGGAAAATATAGCTCAAAATTGTTTTATTGGTCAGTTTATCACCTTGATATAAAATACACTAACGGAAACTTAAAAATAACATGTCTTTTGAATTTTTATGAATTTCAGTGAAATGTAGTTACAATTTGTAGTTATATAGATGAATAGATTGGTGGAATAAAGTTCTATATACTCATATATGTCCATTGATGAAACTTTTTATTATTAATCTGTTAAATTTTTTAATTCAGTTTGAACTCAGTTTGAATTCAGTTTGAATTAAGTTTCTGAACTCAGAATTGCAATTATATTTTTGTATTAATAGACCTATTTCATGGTTCCAGTTGTATATGATATAGATAAATACCAGTTGATAGCTCAACAACAATCATTTCTTTTTTAAAGCATAAAACTATAGTATTCAACCATAGAAGACTTTTTTTCTTAGGCTCACTCAGTAGCTGTGTTTTTGGTAGAACAAGATAAAAAACTGAGCAAAAGTTGATGATTCTGATTAGAAGGGTGGAATTTGGCTCCAACCGCCTTCTTTTCTTCGAGGGATTTTTAAAGATTTTATTTCTTTATCTGAAAGAGGGAGAGAGGTGCATGAGTGGGGGGGAAGCGGCAGGAGGGAGAGGAAGAAGCAGTCTCTCTGCCAAGCAGGGAGCCTGACATGGGGCTCCATCCCAAGACCCCAGTTCATGACCTGAGCCAAAGGCAGATGCTTAATCAACTGAGCCACCCAGGCACCCCCTTCAAGTACTTTTTAAAGGAAAGGGACGTTAAAATCTTTTTTTCATTTTTTTCTTTTAAATTTCATTTTCAGTAAAATTCGCCTTTTCCCTTTTGGTGTACAGTTGTATGAACTTTAACACATACGTAGATCCATGTATCCATCTCACACTCAAGGTACAAAACAGTTTCTTCCCCCCAAGAAATCCTTTGAGTGATCTCTTAATGATCACTCCTCCTCCCTGCCTATAATTCCCTGCGAATTTCTAATCTGGTTTTTTCATCTTTGTGGTTTTGTCTTTTGGAGACAGTCATATAAATGAGATCACACAGTTCGCAATCTTTTGAGACTAACTTCTTGTACTCAGCATGCTTTTAAGATCCATCCAAGTTATGTGTATCAGGAGTTTGTTACTTTTACTGCTGAGTAGTATTCTTTAGTACAGATTTACCACACTTAGTTTATTATTTATTATTCACACTTATTATTCATTATTCATTCCTTCCATTGAAGGAAGTTTGTGTTGTTTGCAAATGTGGGCAATTATGAATAGAACTATGATAAACATCTGTGTACAGATTTTATGTGGATATGTTTTCATTTCTTAAAGCAGGTACCAGGAGTGGAATGTAGAGGTCATGCAATAAGTGGATGTTTATAAGACACTATCAGGGGATACCTCGGTATCTCAGCAATTGAGTGTCTGCCTTTGGCTCAGGGTGTGATCCCTGGTCCGGGGATTGAGTCCCATATTGAGCCCCTCGCAGGGAGCCTGCTTCTCTCTCTGAGGAAGGAAGGGAAGGAAGGGAAGGGAGGGAGGGAGGGAGGGAGAGGGAGGGAGGGAGGGAGACTGGGAGACTTTTTCCAGGGTGGCTGTATCGTTTTGTATTCCCACCAAGCAGCAATATAAAAGTCCTAGTTGCTCCACCACTTCAATAGCACCTGGTGTTGCCAGTAATTCTTACTTTAGCCACTCAGAAATGTAATATCTCATTGATTACTAGAGTTTCCCTAATAGCTAATAATAAACTTTTTTTTTTCCTGTGCCTATTTGCCATCCATTTTTTCTCTATGGTGAAGTATCCACTCATGTCTTTGGTGGATTTTTAATTGAGTGTTTGTCTACTTATTGTTGAATCTTGATAGTTCTTTATCTGATCTACATAAAAGTCCTTTATCAGTATATGACTTGCAAATATTTCCTCTCCTCCCAATTTGTAGTTTATATTTTCATTCTTCTAACAGTGTCTTTTGCAGAGCAGAAAGGTTTTTTTTATGTGACAAAACTCAACTGATCAATTTTTTTTTGAGGATAATACTTTTGGTACCATAAGTAAGAGTTCTTCACTAAACCTAAAGTCTTCTATGTTTTCCTCTAAAAATTGTACAGTTTTATATTTTATATATAGGGCTCTGGTCTATTTTGAATTAATTTTGGTGTATTGCATAAGGTTCTGGTTAAAGTACTTTTCTCTCTCTCACTCTTTTTTTTTTTTTTAAGATTTTATTTATGATAGTCAGAGAGAGAGAGAGAGAGAGAGGGAGAAGCAGGCTCCATGCACCGGGAGCCCGACGTGGGATTCGATCTTGGGTCTCCAGGATCGCACCCTGGGCCAAAGGCAGGTGCTAAACCGCTGCGCCACCCAGGGCTCCCCTCTCTCTCTCTTTTTTGAACCCATGGATGTCCAATGGTTATAACACCATTTGTTGAAAGACTTTTTTTTTTTTTTAAGATTTTCATCTATTTATTTATTCATGAGAGACACACAGAGAGAGGCAGAGACACAGGCAGAGGGAGAAGCAGGCTCCCTGCAGGGAACCTGACGTGGGATTCGATTCCAGGTCTCCAGGATCACGCCCCGGGCTGAAGGCGGCGCTAAACCGCTAAGCCACCCAGGCTGCCCTAAAAGACTATTTTTATTTGTTTGTTTGTTTGTTTGTTTTAAGTAATTTCTATGTCCAATGTGGCACTTAAGCTCATGACTCCAGGAGTTGCATGTTCTACCAACTGAGTCAGCCAGGCACCCACAAGATATTTTTAATACTCTAAGTGGCATTTGCATTCTTTGTCAAAAATTATCAATTATATGTGTGAGTCTATTTCTGGACCCCAATCTGTTCCACTGATCTATGTGTCTATCCCTTCAACAAAACCACACTATCTTGATTACTGTAACTTCCTAGTGAGTTTTAAAATCAGGTAGTGTGGTTTATTAAAACAATTTTCAGAAAAAGGTAAAAGCATGACTCAGATATAAATGAACACATGCTAAGTATTTTACTTTACTTGATAATAAGGAAGCCAAGGAGATGTTATAAATCATTCAAAGGAAAGGTCAAAAGAGCACACATTTTATGGAGTAAAGGAATATTGAAATGAATTGCACATGGAGAAGAAACTGGTTTTCCAGACTGTGAAGGGAGTACATTTGAGCCTCTACCAAATAAAACAGAATGCCTATCTGTCTTACAGCTCCCATAAAATCAGAATCTCATAAAATAGAAAGGTACATTTATAGACAATGCATAGTTTTCCACTGAAATACAAAATGTTCTTTATACAGATTGCTCCAAATTTATTCTTCCTTTAAAAACTTGCTTTACCTCTTCTATTTTGTTTGCTTTTTCATATAAGTGTTAGAATCAGCTTATCTATATCTACAAAATCCTGCTTGACTTTTGATTGGTATTATATTAAGTTAATATTTCAATTTGGGGAGCAAATGATATCTTTACATTGCTAAGTCTTCTAATCCAAGAATATGATACATTTTTTCATTACTACATCTTCTTTTTTTAAAGATTTTATTTCTTTATTCATGAAAGGCACAGAGAGAGAGAGAGAGGCAGAAACACAGGCAGAGGGAGAAGCAGGCTCCATGCAGGGAGCCCGACGTGGGACTCGATCCCGGGTCTCCAGGATCAGCCCTGGGCCAAAGGCAGCGCTAAACTGCTGAGCCACCCAGGCTGCCCAAAATAAAATCTTAAAAAAATAAAAAAATAAAGAGTTTAGCAGGGTTGCAACATACAGTCAATGCTCAAAAATCAATTATACACTAGCAATGTAAAACTAGAAAGCAAACATTTTAAAATACAGTTTACAATAGCTCAAAAAATTAAACACCTTGGTCTAGCTCTAACAAAACATGCATAGCATCTGTATGCTGAAAACTACAAAATGTGGATAAAAGTAATCAAAGAAGATGTATTGGGACACCTGGGTGGCTCAGCGGTTGAGCGTCTGCCTTCGGCTCAGGGCATGATCCCAGGATCTGAGATCGAGTCCCACATAAATAAAATCTTAAAAATATATATTTTATTTTATTTGTGAGAGGCACAAAGAGAGAGGCAGAGACATAGGCAGAGGGAAAAGCAGGCTTCCTATGGGGAGCCTGATGCAGGACTTGATCCCAGGACCCCAGGATCATGAGCTGAAGACAGATGCTCAACCACTGAGCCACCCAAGTGCCCCAACCCTGCTAAACTCATTAGTTCCAGGAGCTCTTCTGAAGAGTGCTTGAGATTTTCTACTTACAGAATCATGTTATCTGAGAATAGGAACCATTTTGGTTTTTTCTTTCAATCTGTATGTCTTTCAATATGATGCTGAATAAGAGTGGTGAGAGTGGACATCCTTAATTTATTTCTGAGTTTGGGAGAAAGCATTTAACCATTAATTGTGATATTAGCTGTAAATTTTTTTTCCCTGTAGATACTCTTTAGCAGGTTGAAGAAACTTCCTTCTAATCCTAGTTAGCTGCAAGTGTTTGTTCAGAATGATCTTTGGATTTTATCAAATGCTTTTCTGCATCAATTGATATGCTCATAAAGTTTTTCTTCTTTATATTGTTGATATGGTGGATTACATTGAATGATATCTGAATGTTGAACCTCCCATCCTGGGATAAACTCCACTTAGTATGATCTATCATTCTTTTAATATATCCCTCAATTCAATTTGGTAATATTTGTTGAATACTTTAGCATCCATATTTATGAGCAATATAGATCTATAATTATTTTTCTTTTCTTTTCTTTTTTTTTTTTTTTTTGGTCTACTTCTGGCATCAGAGTAATGCTAGCCTCATAAAATGACCTAGAATATGTTCCCTCTTTTTCTATTTCCTGGGGGTTATTGTGTAGAATTGGTGTCACTTCTCCTTTAATTGTTCCTAGAACTCATCTGTGGAAACACTGGAGCTGGGCAATGTCTTTTTGGAAGGTTTTTTTTTTTTTTTTAAAGATTTTATTTATTTATAAAGACACACACGGAGGGGGGGATAGGCACAGGCAGAGGGAGAAGCAGGCTCCACGCAGGGAGCCCGAAGTGGGACTTGATTCAGGGTCCCCAGGATCAAACCCCAGGCTGCAGGCGGCGCTAAACCGCTGCTCCACTGGGGCTGCCCTGGAAGGTTTTTAACTACAAATTTAATTTCTTTAATAGTTATAGAACAACTCAAGTTATAGATTTTTCTTGGTTGAGCTTAAACTGGCCCATTTCATTTAAGGTATTGAATTTGTGTGCTTAGAGTCATTCCTAATAGTCTCTTATTAACCTTTTGATGTTTACAGAATCTGTATTGATCTCTCCATTTTCAGTCTGATAGTGGTAACTTGTACCTTCTCTCTGTTTTTCTTTGTCAGTCTTGCTAGAAGTTATTCAATTTTATTGCACTCAAAAATCAGCCTTTAATTTAATTGATTTTCTCTGTTTTCTGTTTTAAATTTTATTAATTTATACTCTGATCTCATTTTCCTTTGTTATCCTTTCTTTGGGTCTAGTTTGCTTTTCTTTTTCTCTGGTTTCTTAAGGTAAAGGTAAGTAATTGACTTGACATCTTTTCTAATATAAGCATTTTAATGCTATAAATTTTCCTCTAAGGATTCCTTTAGCTGCATCCCACAAATTTTAATGATACATTCATCTTCATTTCATTCAAAATATTTTATATTTTATCCTGAAACTTCCTTTTTCAGCTACAGATTCTTTGGAAGGATATTGATTAGCTTCAAGTGCTTAGAGATTTTTCTGTTATATTTCTCTTATTGATTTATAGTTTGATTTCATTATGGTTTGAGGATATATTTTGTATATTTTGAATTTTTAAAAATTTGTTAAGGTTTGTTTAAAGATTTGGAATATGGTCTATCTTCGTAAATGTTCCATGTGCACTGAAGAAAATGCTTTCTTCTGTTGTTAGGTGGAATATTTTTCAAATATCAGTTGGTCACTGGCTTTGTTCAGTTACTCTATATCCTTGATATTTTATTAGCTATATTACTGAGAAAGAAGTGTTGATGTCTCCAACTCTAATTATAGATGTATCCTTCTCCTTCCAATTCTGTCAGTTTTTGTTTTGTATATTTTGAAACTCTGTTGTTGCATAATTGGTTAGGCTTCTTGTTATGGCTTCTTGGTTAGCTAATTCTTTTTATCACCAGTAATTTTCTTTTCTCTGAGGTCAGGTAAGTCTGATCTCAATATACCACCTAAGCTCTCTTTACTAGTGTCTGCGTGAAATATTTCCTTCTATCCTTTTACTTTCATCTATGTGTCTCATCATGTTTGAGCTAAGTTTCTTAGAGATGGCACTGAGTTGAGTCATGTTTCTTAATCCATTCTGAGAATTTGGGTTTTTAAATTGGAACGTTCAGATCATGTATATTAATGTTATTATTGATATGTTTAGATTTTGATTGATGGTACTCCAAATTCTGGTGTTTTTCCCCAATCTCCTAGTTATTTTCCAGAGTCTTCAACTATTGTTCCATGCATTCTGTCCAGATTTTGTAGCTACACCCAGAGAAAGACAAGATATAAAGTATGCTTACTCCATCTCATTTATAACTAGAACTCTGGAAATGATTATTTTTAGAGCTCCCACTAATCTAAGGATTAGATTCCAAGTTTCTGACTGTCATGTTAAAGTTCCTGTCAGATCACAGAATCTCAAATTTGCCAGGAATCCAACATACTTACATAAGTATTTTCTTTCAGCAGTTAAAAAACAAAACAAAATTCTCTGGATCCTTAAGGAAGACTGCTAGAAATGTACCCCTGCAGATTCAGAAGTTACCCTTAGTTCAGAGATGCTTGGGGTGAGGACCCACAATGTTGCCGACTTTTCTAAAACCAACCAAACGGAATATCTAGGCTGGTAGATAGCTGATGTCACAAAGTCATGCCATATATAGAAATATCATTTTTAAGGTTTTACTGCCTGTTTCCTGCCATATTGCTTAAGTATGTTACCTGTTGTCTTTCAACCTAGAGAGTGCTAAGGATTTCAAAGACCCCCTCTCCACCCACCTTCTTTCAAAACTCCTAATTTAAGACAACTATCAGTGTCTGTAAGCTCCATGTATGGTAGCTTAGATCCCATAGGACTGAGGCTGGGATATTTCAGTAATTAAAATATTCTTTCTCAGGGCCCAGAGCCCCTTAGATGTCTATTTACTGTGAGGGTAAATTTCAACGGTATCAGAATACAGAAACTTCCTATAATTATAGGGTTTTTATAGATCCTTGATATATACCCTTTGAGTGGTCTAATCTTTGCCATCAAGAAGCTGGGTCCAGCTCCTTTACCAACTGTGTTTGAGATTAGGGAGGACTTAATCACTAGTTTGTAGGTATAGTCTGCCACCTACTGTCCAAAAATGGTATTTTTCATGCTTGCTTTCATAGTTTAAAAATATGATTCAAAATGCAAATTACATGTTTCAGTGTTTCTTATGAATGAATGAGACAGCAAATCTGGATTTTTAAAATCCACAATCTAATGATTTGCCTCCTTCATTCTAAACACATATCTAGGGGTGCATGGGTGGGTTAGTCAGTCAAACGTCTGCTGTTGGCTCAGGTCACAATCCTGGAGTCCAGAGGTGGAGCCCAGCTGGGGCTCCCTGCTCAGTGGGCAGTCTGCTTCTTCCTCTGCCCCTCACCTCACTTATGTTTTCCCTCTCTCTCTCTCTGTCAATTAAATCAGTAAAATATTTAGAATGGAAACAAATAAAAGCCATATCTAGCTAAGACTCACCATCTCTATATCCTTAATATTGAGCCAGAACTTGGGCTTTAATTGATCTGCAGAAAAAAAATATTAAGGGAGTGGGTTATATCAATCAAATTCCAGGGTATTTTATTGCCTGTGCATAGTTTGAGGTTTGATTAAGGTCTCCACTAATTCAGAGGGGGAAAAGGAACAATTTTCCTCATCTAGATTTAAATTCTGAGGGCAGGGGACACCTGGGTGGCTCAGCGGTTGAGCGTCTGCCTTCAGCTCAACATGTGATCCCGGAGTCCCAGGATCAAGTCCCACATCAAGAAGCATGGAGCCTGCTTCTCCCTCTGCCTATGTCTCTGCCCCTCTCTGTGTGTCTCTCATGAATAAATAAATAAAATCTTTTTTAAAAATGTAAAAATAAAAATAAAATAAATTCTGAGGTCAGAAATGTAGAAGAGGTAGAAAAGGGTAGACCAGACTTGGGCAATTTCATTTCTCTTTTCCTGGAAACTTCTGCCCTGATGTCTTCTCCAGTTTCCATCCTTGAGAACATTCAGATTCCAACTCAAATGCTTCCTACAAAGTCTTTCCAGACCTGCTGGGTAAAATAGCCACCCTGTCATCTCCCCACCCCCATCACTCTGTAGCCCGTTACTCTTTTTTTATTTCTTCCCAATGCTTGTCACTAACTGGAACTATTTGATTCATTTATTTGTCAGTGTGTCTATTGTCTTTCTTTCTTCCCCACCCTACCCCCACTAGAGGTAAGGATTATTTTCTTGTTGACTGCTTCATCCCCAATACTCAGAACAAGATCTAACCCACAGTATTTTATGGGGGGAAAAATAGATACAATTATTTTGTAACACCAGCCATCTGCTAGCCTACACATTCTGTCTGGTTTGGTCTTAGAAAAGTCTACATTATGAATATTCTCCAGAGCATATCCTAGCTCTGGAAAACCCGAGTCTGCAGCAGTGACCTGGGAAGGGTTTTAGGAGTAGCTCATCCTGAGAGTCCTTGGCAGTTTTGTTTTTTTATTGCTGAAGGAAGATACCTATATAAGTATGTTGGATTAATTATGGCAAATTTGGAATTCTGTGATCTGATAGGATCATTAAAGTGACCACCAGAAACTTGAAATCCGATCCTCAGGTTTAAGGAGAACTCTCTAAAAATAGTTATCCCTAGTGTTCTGATTGTAAATAGATGGAGTAAGGGTGCTTCACACATTGTCTCCCAATGAATAAAGCCATAGAACCTTGACGGAATGCATGGAACGACTATGTGAAAAACTCTAGAGAGTAAATAACAACAGGCCAGTTGGAGGGGTAGGGGAACACCATAATTCAGAGTACCATCAATCTAAATCTATTTTCAAAAACAGGCTCAAAATGGAGTCATTTATACTAAGCCCCATGTCACCAAACTTAGACTTAATTACAGTTTCAGCTCTCCCAGAAATGGAATCTTAAACCAGCCAATCAAGAGTTGCCTGATTAGTACTAATTAGATAATCTGTCTGATAGACCTATCTCCTACAGAAAAATACCTTTGCAATAACCAATTTACATTTTTGCCTAGTGTAACTTTCTTGTTCGCACTCTCTTCTGACTCTGGTAGTCTTTAATTTTATACAGCTCTTTAGAGCTTCTTTTTATTTGCTACTTGTATGCTGCCCTGATTTGAATCAATTTTTGCTCAAATAAACTCTTAAAATTTTTAATATGTCTCAGTTTATTTTTTTAACAGTATCAGTAATGATCTAAATGTAAATGGGATCTAAACATACTAATTTAAAAATAAGAAATGTCAGGATGGATTAAAATGTTACCCAACTCTGTGACATCTGTAAGTAGCTCAGTTCACCCATGATACCCATGGATCAGAAGTAAAATGATGGAAAAGGTATGTACATCATCCCAACTTGGGAGGAAATACATATCCCATTTCAAGCAAGTTCTGTATCATTCATTTCAGCAAATATTCATTCATTCAGCAAATATTTGTTGAAAATGTACTGGGTTTAAGATATTATACAGCACAGTATTACAGGTAATCTTAAGAGCTATAGTTAAAGGATGCCTGGGGGGCTCAATTGTTTAAGTGTCCAACTTTTGATTTGAGCTCAGGTCATGATCTCAGGGTCCTGAAATCAAGCCCCAGGGTGGCTCTGAGCTCCATGCTCCATGAGGAGTCTGCTTGGGATTGTCTCTTCTTCTACCTCTGCCCTAACCCCTTACACTTGTGCAATTTCTCTCTCTCACTCTCACTTTTTCTCAAATAAATAAATCTTTTTAAAAAAAGAACCATAGTTAAGAGTGAATTGTACTAGCTAGGCAACTGGGTCAATGTGGGATAGGTAAAAATGCCAAACAAACAAAAAACCTACAACTCAATACTTGAGATAGCTTTTGATCCATTAAGGGAGGTAAGACTCCTTTTCCAAACAAAGTGGTGAAGTGGAAATAAAATAGCGACAGCAAAATCAACCCAATCCTTTATCGGGCTGTACACCCTTTATAATAAAAGCGTGCTTATCAAAACTAAAGTAGAATATACACTAATCGGCCCACCATTATCACTTAGATAATAGTACTAGTTAGGAAGAACTCAAGACAAGGTTAGGAATTCTCACTGATGGGGATAGTATGTGTATTTTCCATTCTTTCTTTTGATAAACAGATACTTTTCTTTAATGTAAGGGTTTTGTTTTTGCTCCATGTTATCATTTTTACCATCCCATCCTTTTCCAGTTACCACCATGTGGTCTGCTGACCAATACTGTACTCTTAAATGTGTCTTTTAAGATTATGAATTAGTACCTAAAGGTACACAGAACATAAAATCATGCCTTAAACATAGTAAATTTCAATATTTGATGAATTAATATGATACTTCTTTAATGTGCGATATTGTTTGCTCCTTTATTGGAATGTGTAGATTCCATCAACAGTAAGTAGGATATTGCTACAATTTTAGAAAAGTAGTAGGAAACATTTTCCAAGTACTTATCCTGGGACATACATTGCTCTAAGTGCCTCACAAATATTAACTGGTTTAGAGTCTCAGCAAACATGAAAAAATATTATTATTAGCCCCATTTTTCAATTGAGGAAACTGAGACATAGAGAGGTTTAATAACTTGTCTAAATTCACCTTTCTTAAAAGCGGTACTAAATGATAGAAATGGGATTCCCCTTCAGGCAGTCTGGCTCCAATTTTCATGCTCTAAAATACTACCTGTGTTGTGGTCCAGGAATTCTCAAAGTTGAATGTACTTCAGAACCACTTGGAAGGCTTGTTGCAACAGATTGTTGGGCCCCACCCACAGAGACTCTAATCCAGTAGGCATAGGGTAAGATCCTAGAACTTGCCTCTCATTAAATGTGGAATTCCCACACTCTAGCTGAAGAAGTGTCTAATCCTGAGTGGATATGACTCCAATTTCTGATGCAATCTGTGACACCCTAGTGAATAAAGTCTAATTTAGTATTCCCTCCCCACTACTAGTTGATCCTAGAAAGTATTGTCTTCTCTGTGGTGATAACCAAGTCAATCCTAGATTCAAGCACTTAGTCCCAAATGAAATGATGCCGTCAATTGATGATCATGGGAACCTTCTGTTGATTTCACCCTGACCCTTCCAATTTTACCTGAGTTATGCCGCAGCTAGGAAAGGTTAATTTCTGAAAAAAATATTTCTTGCAGTTTTATTTTGCTCAAGATCAAAAATTTTGAAAATGTAAAAAAAGCACAATGAAGTAAAAAAGATATTTCTTACCATACCACTACCAAATGTTAACCAATTTTAATGTATTTGCTTCTAGTCATCTTTCCATTTCCAACTTTTTTAAAAAATAAAAATTAGTATACCCTTATTAGAGGATCTCAGCAAATAGTGTTCAAAAGAACACTGGAAATCAAGATGAGCTGACCAGGAGATAACCCAGGCTCACCTAAGATCTTTACAAATTACATCCTTCAGGATACCTCTGAGCAAAGAGATGTATTCCTAGGAGACATTGATCTAACTCCCATTCAAGTTGTCTTTTTTTTTTTTTAATTTTTATTTATTTATGATAGTCACACAGAGAGAGAGAGAGAGAGGCAGAGGGAGAAGCAGGCTCCATGCACCGGGAGCCCGACGTGGGATTCGATCCCAGGTCTCCAGGATCGCGCCCTGGGCCAAAGGCAGGCACTAAACCGCTGCACCACCCAGGGATCCCTCAAGTTGTCTTAATATGACTTCATAAGTTTGCTTCTTGTTAAGAGGACAGAATTATGCTGATTTTATCTAGTTATGCTTTCAGCCACAAAGAATTTCTCCTGTTCACGGTGTTCATATGATAAGCCACTAAACTCTTATCAAAAGAGTGAGACAAAGGGGGCACCTGGGTGGCTCAGTAGTTGAGCATCTGCCTTTGGCTCAGGTCGTGATCCCAGGGTTCTGGGATCGAGTTCTGCATGGGGCTCCCAGCTCTGCCTGTCTCTGCCTCTTTCTCTGTGTCTCTCATGAATAAATAATAAAAATCTTAAAAAACAAAAAAGGTGAAAACAAGGAACATTTAACAGAGACTTTAAAAAAAAACAGAGACATGCAGGTTCCTATTAAGGCATCTCTAATACCTGGGTTATTTTATTACTTTAAGCATGTTGTCTTATATTACCTAATTTAGTTATCTATAGTGATTAAACTGATGGCCAAATTCCCATTTCATTTCATAGTGACAAGTAAAAAAGCAGGAATTCTTCAGATCCACTAGTCAAGAATCAAGTTCTTCAAAGCTTTTTCACTGTTCTTGGTTTAGTTATAAAAATTACTTTCTACCTGTCTCAACTTGGACAAGCTCTCTAATCTCAGTGTCTTTATCTGTAAAATGTGAATTATAATATTATCTATCTCATAGAATTTGTTGAAGATTAAATGAATTGATCCCTGCAAAGCACCTATCAAATACCTGGCACATGGGAAACAAAATAAACAGCAAACTAATATCTATTATTAATAAGGATTGTATAATGTAATTCCTAAACTGTTTTCAGATAATTTCTGAGAAGCAATATTAAAGTTTATAGTCTTGTGATGAGTTCAGTAACATGTAAAAATGGATATAATGGCTACTTTCATGGAAAAACATAATAGGATATTAAATGGAAGTGCTGTTTTGAGAAGTGAATAATATACATGAGGAAATATGCTTTCTTAAGGACATAAAGGTGAGCAAAGTCATAGATCACTTCCATTTTTTAGAATATTGTCTCTAAGCCTGGGTTCTATACCTTAAAAAGGCCCAGAATAACAAAGAAGGAACAAATAGATAATATATAATTTGTGGGTGATATATATAAATTATATATAAAAATTGTATGCAAACAATAACATTGATTTAAGACATAATTTTTGACACTTTACCATACAACTGAGAAATTCCACACTTAGGTATCTACCCAAGAAAACTGAAAATATGTCCAACTGAAGATTTCTACAAGAATGTTCACAGAAGCATTATTCATATTCACCAAAACTGGAAACAATCCAACTGTCCATCTGCTAGTAAAAGAACAGAAAAATTGTGGTATATCCGTACGATGGAATACTTTCAGGAAATAAAATGGAATTAATTGCTGACAAATGCAACAGCATGGGTAAACTTTTTAGACATGCTAAAGAAGCCAGACACAGAAGACTGCATGTTGTAGGATTCAATTTATATGAAATTCTAGAAAAGGCAAATCCATAGAGACAGAAGGCAAATTAGAATTAGCCTCAGGCTAGAAGTGGGAGCAGGGAATTACTGCAAATGGAAATGAAAAAACTTTTTGGAGTGATTGAAATGTTCCAAAATTGGATTGTGCTGATGGTTGCATAACTATATGAATTTACTCAAATACATTGAACTATGCACTTAACACGGGCAACCTGTATTATATGTAGATTGTACATTAATAAAGCTGTTAAAAAGCTAGCAGGGAAAAAAACACTTTGTGGGTTGGAAAATAAAAACTGGTAAAGAGGGGCACCTGGGTGGCTCAGGGGTTTAGCGCCTGCCTTCGGCCCAGGGCGTGATCCTGGAGTCTGGGGATCGAGTCCCACATCAGGCTCCCTGCATGGAGCCTGCTTCTCCCTCTGCCTGTGTCTCTGTGTCTCTCATGAATAAATAAATAAAATCTTTTAAAAGAAACTGATAAAGATCAAAAGTACTGGGATTGTTTAGATTGGATCAAAGCTAAGACTCTATAAGCAATTATTATCCAATACTGGTCCCCAATTTAGCACCCAATTTATTCCACTGACAAATTTAAATGCAGAAAATAAATTCTGTATATAAGAATTTGTGATAATATCAAATCAAAATTACCTTTGTTTCAGCCTATACTTTTAAGCAATGGTAAGAATCCTGAAAAGTAGCAGATAATTCAAAAATGCTTAAATGGAAATGAATTTTCTTATAACAAAGTAAAAGCACTCATTACATATGAATGGATTGGAAAAATTCAAACAGGATAGTGCAGAGTGCAAGCTTACTAAAAGCATGCCTTCTATGGTGCTGTAAACAATATGAGAACTGCATTTGTCCATCACTTGACCATGCATCCGATCTATTTGCTTGCAGAAGGACCAATTTTTAGTAACCTATTTAGATCAAGTTCTTTAAAATTTCATGTGTGTATTTTTTTTTTCAAATATAAGAAACAAGATAGTATATGATAGCATTGTCTGGAATGGCAAGAGTCTGGGGGAAAAAAAACCCCTAAATATCCACCAATAGGGGAATAGAATTATGTATAACTTACTGTAGAATAATGTGGAGTTCTCAGGACGCCTGGGTGGTTCCGTGGTTGAGCGTCTGCCTTCCACTCAGGGTGTGATCCCAGGGTTGCATGGAGCCTGCTTCTCCTCCCTCTGCCTATGTCTCTGCCTCTCTCTGTGTCTCTCATAAATAAATAAATAAATAAATAAATAAATAAATAAATAAATAAATAAATAAATCAAATCTTTTAAAAAATGTGGAGTTCTCAAAATCACTGTTAGATTTATATGCATTGAGCTGAAGGAATGTTTGTGATATGTTGGGGGGAAAAGCAAGATTTAGAGGAATGTATATAGTATCATCCCACTTTTGTAAAAGCTGAAACTATCTTTGTCTAGATGTATGCAGGTGTTTGTAAAAGCACACAGAAAACCTTGAAAGAATAGAGACCAACAGAATGTTAATAACCTCAAGGGGCTGAATTTGGAGAAAGGTGGGTGGTATGTCTCTACTGATTTTGTGTTGATGTATCTCTGTATTGTTAGACCAGTTACAATGAACAAAAGTTAGTTTGCAATTTCAAAAGTCAAATAAAATACAGTTGCTTTTCTTTCTTTCTTTTTTTTTTTTAATTCATAAGAGATGCAGAGAGAGAGGCAGAGACACAGGCAGAGGGAGAAGCAGGTGCCATACAGGGAGCCCGATGTGGGACTCGATCCTGTGACCCGGGGATCACACCCTGAGCAGAAGGCAGATGCTCAACCACGGAGCCACCCAGGCGTCCTGAGTTGCTTTTTTTTTTTTTTTAAGATTTTATTTATTTATTTGAGAAAGATAGTGAGAGGGAGCACGAGCAAGCTAGAGGGAGAATTAGGCTCCCCACTGAGCAGGGAGCCTGATGTGGGACTGACGTGAGGCTGGATCCCAGGACCCTGGGATCATGACCTGAGCCAAAGGCAGGTGCGTAACTGATTGAGCCACCCAGATGCTCCTACAAGAGTTGCTTTAAGTGTTCATTTCCTTATTGCTTTATTCTCAAGATACCAATGTTTACCCAGAGAAATTGAGGGGTGGTTGTACTATTTGAAAAATGGTGGAAATGGACATATAGGAAAATTGAACTCCTAGGACTTGTTTTAGTTCTTCCTCTTTCCTCTCCCCACACTCAGCCAAATTCTACATTCATGTTTATATACTGGACTTGGTATGAAATAAAACCACAGAGCTGATTTCTTTCCTAAATGTGGAAGCAAATGATAGATTCAATCTCTTGAACAAACTTGGCTATTGCCATGTATAGATCAGCTGGCATTCATAGATGATTTACTGCCAAATTTCTTTTTTTATTTTATTTATTCGTGGAGACACACAGAGAGAGAGGCAGAGACAGAGGCAGAGGGAGAAGCAGGCTCCATGCAGGGAGCCCAATGTGGGACTCGATCCCAGGACCCCAGGGTCACGACCTGAGCCAAAGGCAGATAGATGCTTAACCGCTGAGCCACCCAGGTGTCCCCTTTCTGCCAAATTTCAATGACAGTTGTTGATTTTTCCTGTTACTACATTCCATTTTGTTCAGATAAATTGTTTTTGGTGAGCCAATTAAGCATATAAACCTATGCTGGAAGAAATTGATAGGTAATACTTCAAAAGCGAAATGGAAGCATGGTAATCTAATTTTATTCCGTAATGTAGGGTTTCCACAATCTCAGTAGAATCTTAGTAATTAGAAATCAAATTAAACAACATGTGTTTCAACTTATTATTTACCAGGCCTCTTTGTTGAGTTCAGAAAGAGTTGCAATCAAAATGAAAGAAACAAGGAAGTAAAAAAAAGAATTCAGTAGTCAATTAGAGTTAAAAATTGAAACTTTTTTAAAAACGTATTTTCTTGGGATACCTGGGTGGCTCAGCGGTTGAGTGTCTGCTTTTGGCCCAGGGCAGGATCCCGGGAGTGCCGGGATCGAGTCCCACATCGGGCTCCCTGCATGGAGCCTGCCTATGTCTCTGCCTCTCTCTGTGTGTCTCTCATGAATAAATGAATAAAAATTTCTAAGTAAATAAAGTATTTTCTTGGGGCACCAGAATGGCTCAGTGGTTGAGTGTCTGCCCTCAGCTCAGGTCATGGTCCTGGGGTCCAGAGATTGAGTTCTACATCAGGTCCCCATGGGCAGCCTGCTTCTCCCTCTGTCTGGGTCTCTGTTTCTCTCTGTGTGTCTGTCACGAATAAATAGGTAAAATCTTTTTTAAAAATGTATTTTCTTTATAAAGTGAAGTGGTTAAAAGTATTAGAACAGAATACTAACTCTACATATATTTATGAGTTGGGGTAAGTTTTCTTATCTGCAAAATAAGAACTAATAATTCCACTTCTCTCATAAGGTTCTGAAGGATTAAATAAGATATATATATATATATATATATAGTGTAATTAGCACAATGTCTGAAAAGAGCAATAAACATCAGCTGCTGTTATTATCATTTGGGATTGTTCTATGGTTAGGTATAAAACTGCATCTTAGTGATGCCCATCGTGGACTTAATGGCTGAATTCACGGATACTTCTCAGCCTATGTCTTTTTTAATGCAATTGAATATAATCCTTTTTTCCTATGGGAGTTTATATTATTTTTGTGTTTTCAACATTATTTATATTGAATTCTGCAAGATTGCTTTACTGCTGTTGGAAATTCGTCTGTCTTCAAAATATTTAGAATTTCCTTGCTTTTGGAGACAGCTAAAAGAAAAAACACAAAACCACAGCTCACCATCTTCATTTCTGGAGATAAAAATGATAAAATATAGGGTATGAGAGATGATCAAGGGATATAGCAAGGGAGTCCAACTCCAAGAAGATCTAGGATAAAGCATAACTAGAGGCTGTAGGTATTAAAGGGGTAGGACACTTAGATCACAAGGTTGTAACTTAAAAGAATCAATATCAGAACTGGGAGTGGTTGTTTTCAGGAAATCTTTGCAGACATTACCCATGTGGTTATGTACTTTATTTTTGTTCATGCTTGGCATAGGTAACATATAATAACATATTACACATGTTAAATATTGTGCATATATATTATATAAATAACTGTGGAAATAGTCTGAGCCACAGGAAGGCTACAATTTATTTCAGAGTGAGAAAAAATTGTACAAGTTGAATAATAAAGTCAAGAGATATTCTTGCACACTTTTTTCTTGGACCTTTTTTGAAATGACCTATGTCCAATGATTGATTCTGGACTTGATTATAAAAGCAAAAGATTGGAAACAACCTAAATGTACATCAATAGGAGAGAAGTTGAATTATGGTTCATCTGTACAATGGAATAATTTCTAGCCTTCACAAAGAATGAAACGAAACCAATTTTGAAGATATATTGTTAATCAAAAATGTAAGATATTGAGCTGTGGGTGTGGTTTGCTACCATTTATGTAAAAATTAACTATATATATACATACACATATATACCAATACACATTATGCATTATTATATGTGCATACATCTGTAAAATACTCAGGACCATGGAATGGTCCTGATGCTCTCTAGTTCTCATTCTTGTAACATTCGAGAATAGCTGGGATTTAAAAAAAAAAAAAAACAGAAAAATTGAAATGCTATCAGTTTTTTAAGTGACATCTTTTTAGGGAGAGTAGTTTAGCCTTACTGGTACTTCAATGGAACAATTATCATTGCAATTGTAGTACTAGTAGAAGTAGCAGCAGTGTTTACTGTGCTCTTGCTATGTTCCAGGCACTTTTCCATGCACTTTAGATGTGTCTAGAAATCTTCACTACAACTCTATGAAATGTGTGTTCTTTTTATTCATTTTAAGATGAGGAAACAGAAGCAGAGAGATTGGGTAACTTGCCTAACTCTCTCCCTCTCAAAAGCAAAGTGTAGACTGTGTGTTCTTCATTCATTAAGGAGGAGGGTCGGCCAGTATCATTCTTATCATCCATGTTCTCATCTGATTTCAGCAGGACCCCTGTCAAGATGAGTTCCTAGGTCACTGTGAACATAGAACTTGAAACACCTGCTTCACCCCACCTCAGACAGTTTCAATGAGCACTGAGAAGTGAACAAATGTGCAATAGGCTAATATTTTTAAGAAAAATGACATGCATTTTATTAATTCTGAAACACTTAAGATAGAACAAGGTTTTTATAACCTCAATACAGGTAATATTACCATTTACCTAGCTGGTAATTTCTACAAGAAAAGTTCCTTTGTTCTTTGGATCTCATGTATTTTAGGAAAGCGATTTCTCTTTTTAAATAAGTCTAAAAAAGTTCCAACTGAGGAAAATTGCGGCAGAAATCTCCATGCCAGGGCACTGGGGACAGCAGACAATAAGGAGCAACCAAAGAAACAGACGATGACAAAGGAAACCCCTGACAGCTCCTACTGGTGAGCAGTAAGGAGAAAATCTCTTTGAGCCCAACTGTTTCCTAGCTTTCCACTTACAATAAGGACAGAGCTGGCTCAGAACAGTCATAATTCTGAAAACTAAAATATATGCTAATGTTGCTACTGTGTCTTTTATGGGAGATTTTAAAAACATTTTACCCAAAGAGACCACGTTGACAACTTCTTTATTCTCCAGAGCAAACCTCTTGCCCGGGATATTGGAGGTTTTACCAGAAGCTGGTACAAAATCAGAGGGAGACTTCTGTCCTTTGTTTTTGGACTCGAACTCCCTCCCCTATAGAAAACTGAGCTTGGGAAATACACAGCACTGACACTTCAGAAAAGATAAGCAAGAAAATGGTTAGATTATATAGTGAGAGAGCATCATGACTCGATTATGGAAAGCTTTTTCTCAGCAACATCAGCTCTGAACTGTAAGCCAAAACACTGCTTATGGCAGCAAGAAGTTTACGGAGCAGTAAACATCTTTCCTCTCTAACTAGTCTGGCTTATAAAGAGAATAATTGTGTGGAGCAGATAACAACATGGAATACAGTGGGAAGTGAAGAGAGTCTGGAGCAGAACGGGGTCAGAAGAGAAGAGCTGAAAAAAAAAACAAACATTGATTTTATTTATTTATTATGGATTTTGTTTTTAAGCCTTTCATAGCAGAGAATGGACCATTGTCTTGGTCTGGCTACTCTAGACTTCCCAATGCCAGAAAAGGGTAGAAAAGGGAGAAAACATCTCCCTTTTTTTGCCTTAGAAAGAGAAATGTCAGCAAAAGGTATTGGTTTATTTTCTTTGTTCTTTTTATCAGCAAAGCCAGTGTGCTGCTATTGTTTGCTGGCCTAACAAAAATGAAATCAAGGCTTTCACTGAACAGCCTTCTATTCTTCTGCCAAATGCTGAATCAACAGCCCAGCTTCTGCAACAGCTTGCTTTAATGATCCTAGACAGTTTCTGTTCATGTCATATACTGGGTCACAAAGAGGAAAGAGGGATAACTGAAAGCAGAATGGGACAGAGACGAAATTAGAGCTTTGAAGGCTATGTGCACTGATACCAAACCAGTTTCTCAGAGAGGTGTAACTGGAATGTTTAGTAGCTGCCTACTACATATGCTTTGTAGTGATTTCATGTAGTATGGTAAAAAGTAATGTTTTCTGAAATCTCCATCCTTCTCATTCGACAGAGTACATTTAACTGTTCTCAAAAAATCCTGTTGTGATCTTCAAAACTTCCCTGAGAATTTTGTTTTATTGATTCTCGAAACTGTGGTGACCCTATCTGATGGACAGAATCAAGGTTTGATGCAAAATGAGATAAGCAGCTTCCAGTCCAGAGGCTTGTTAGGGTCTGGAGGTGTCACATGATTCACCCCGGCCCCCTTCCCCAGACAGAACTCCAGTTCAGTTCCCACAGTCCAAATTGCTGGAGGATTGAGTGAGCCCCCGGGGCTATGGTCACAGTGATGACTTGTAGTTACAATTGTGGTATTCTGAACCAGAGGAAGTCAGGGCTCCTTTTCAGACACTCAAGCCACCACACCCTCCTGTCTGGTTGGTGGCACCGGATTTGCCATCATCCAGGACCCCCGCAGTGGAAACGATGTTCAAGACCAAAGTCATGAAGGGACAGCAGCGAGGGATGATTAGCTGCTTCTCTCAACAAAAAACACTCTAATAATCTGAAATTATATAATCAAATGCCACCTAAGCCAATGCAGATTCTTACAAACAATATTAATCAGGGTGTTTTGGTTGTAAAAGTTGCCTGAGTAATGGGCTATGTAGGAGGCCTCTTCAACTCTGTTGATGGCTGAAGGCCTTTTAGTCATTTTTTTCTTTCCTTTTTCTTAAAAGATTTTATTTATTTATTCATGAGAGACAGAGAGAGAGAGAGAGAGAGAGAAGCAGAGACACAGGCAGAGGCAGAAGCAGGCTCCATGTAGGGAGCCTGACGTGGGACTCGCTCCTGGGTCTGGAGGATCACACCCTGGGCTGAAGGTGACTCTAAACCACTGAGCCACCCTGGATGCCCTGGTCATTTTTTTATGTTAAAATCCCTTTGAGTGAATTGAGTGAAGTTGGGGGAGTGATTAAAAAGTGAGGTTAAAAAAAAAATACAGTGGAGAAAGAGAAAAGAAAAAAAGAGAGGTCAGTTAAACATGTTGGAAGATAAAACTAGCTTTCCTTGCTCACCCTTTGAGAATTGTCACCACCACTAATGGCTGCGGTAATACATTCATCTGCTCACTTCTTAAAATAGTGAGAGATTGTTCCCAATATTGAACTAGTGCTCCTAGACACTTTTTGCCAAATGGAAGAACAGGTGAATGAGTTAAGGAGTAAAACTAAAGGGAACAAAGAAAAGAACCAACGGCTTCTAGGACCTCGTTTCTTCATATGCCCGATGCCATATAGATGTGCAAGTCAACTGATACTGTGATAAATTAACTCAAATCCTAAGATATAGACATTTTACATTTTTTAAAGGAAAACATGAAAATGTCCTCTTTAATCCATTAGCTTTGACCCTATGCATTTTAATTTCAGTTGATTTTGGATTATTTTGCAGTTTCACTTCCCCCTTGCCATTTATTTGATGTCAGTAGAAGCAGACTATTTAATTTCCATTTTTGTTACTCCTAATTTAGGCTATAAATGGGCTGGAACTGAAGGATCGGTTGCAGATGAGGGTAAATTATATTTTCTGTTATTTAAATTTACAGGCACAATATTTTTTTGAGGAGCTAATTCTCCTATAGGTCAAATTTTAATAAAAAGATAATACAATATTATAAAATTGATGTCAATAAGACACAAAAGTAGTTCTTCCATATTATTTTAAGAAAATACACACTTTCACACAAAGTGTGGAAGAGTTTTCCTCCATTTAAAAATCTCTAACATAAATTTTTAGGAGAATTATAAACAGAAATGACTCTTTAATGAGAAAGGAAAGAGGAAATCATGGCTAGTAGACTTGTGTGTTAAATGAAGCTAATCAGGTTAGAGCATGGATTTTGAAATCCAAGAGACCTGTCTGGAATGGGTCTGCAGCATTTGGTGATAAGACATTGGAAAAGCTAACTACCTTCTCTAATGTCTTAGATTCCTCACCTATGAAATGGAAATAATAATAGCATGTTCCTTTACAGGATTGCAATGAAAATTAAATCAGATGATGTAATAAAGCTCATAGCACAGTACACAGAGTAACTATAATAAATGATAGACATGAGATAGGTTAATATATGATATATTTCTTTAAAAAATGGTCCAAACTTAACTAAACTTGTAGATTAACTGGAGTATCTTTTCCTTAGCCTTTTGAGATAGTATAGAAATCCTTAATAACAAATTAATAACTTTTGGAAGGAGAGGGTGTTAAATAATGATTTAGCACATTTTGTTTGTTTCAGACTTAGGGTATCATAGAGTCATCATCTGTTTGAATTTCTCACTGTATTATTCATTGAGGATATTTTTGCAAAACCTGGGTTTATTCATGTTTTAGAACCAATTTGGTTGTCGACAGAGATTTAAATTTAGAGATAAAAACTATTTTGTTGGGCAACCCTGGTGGCCCAGAGGTTTGGCGACGCCCTCTGCCCGGGGTGTGATCCTGGAGACCCGGGTTTGAGTCCCACGTTGGGCTCCCTGCATGGAGCCTGCTTCTCTCTCTCTTCCTCTGCCTGTGTCTCTGCCTCTCTCTCTGTGTCTGTCATGAATAAATAAATAAAATCTTTTAAAAAAACTATTTTGTTTTCATATTCGTAAATAATCTTAAATTATTTAACATATTTAAATATAGAGGTATCTTATGGCAAATATAGCTAATAGTTATAGTTTTTCAAGTAATCAATATTTACACACAGACACATAGATTAATGAAATCCACATTAGAGAAAATATATGTCTTCTAAGGCTGTGTTGAAAACAGAATAAGAAGGACATCAAGCTTAGTGATTTGGTGAATTTTTAGAGTTCCTTAATCTAAGATTTTTGAAAGATTCTGTTATCAGACCATCAATGATACAATTCAGCCTGCATATAAAACCGTGTGTTGGAAATTCCTTGTTTTAGAAATGTTTAATGACCCTCATGAAAAAATTAACCCCTAAACTTCTATTACTATGTACATTTCTTTCTGGTGGAAATTCTCATTTTGTAATTCTCCTAAAACCATCTGTGATGCCCTTAGGTATCTTTTCCTCTACCTACTGCTGGTGGAACACAAACATGACACAGTTTCTGTTCTGGTCATAGCATAAAATCTTTAAGTTCCTAAGGAGTACTGAGGAAGGACCAGAAGAATATCTAAACTATTGCTCAAAGTATACCATCTCACCTATAAATAAAAACAGTCATCAGGGCAGCCCGGGTGGCTCAGTGGTTTAGCACTGCCTTCAGCCCAGGGCCTGATCCTAGAGACCCAGGATCCAGGTCTCTGATCCTGGGTCCCAGGATCCTGGAGTCCCATGTCAGGCTCCCTGCATGGAGCCTGCTTCTCCCTCTACCTGTGTCTCTGCCTTTCTCTCTGTGTCTCATGAATAAATAAAATCTTTAAAAAAGCAGAAGAAAGAAGAAGAAGAAGAAGAAGAAGAAGAAGAAGAAGAAGAAGAAGAAGAAGAAGAAGAAAGAGAAGAAGAAGAAAGAGAAGAAGAAGAAGAAGAAGAAGAAGAAGAAGAAGAAGAAGAAGAAGAAGAAGAAGAAGAAGAAGAAGAAGAAGAAGAAGAAGAAGAAGAAGAAGAAGAAGAAGAAGAAGAAGAAGAAGAAGAAGAAGAAGAAGAAGAAGAAGAAGAAGAAGAAGAAGAAGAAGAAGAAGAAGAAGAGTCATCAAATTACTCTTGGAAAATTCTGAACTTTGGCACCAGGAGGATGTGAATTTAAATTCTGATTCTGGCACTTACTTAAGTGGGGGCTGGGGGCAAGTCCCATAGCCCTCTGAACCTTGAAGAGTTTCTTATCTATTCAAAACAGGTAACAACATGTTTTAACAGATGAGGGTGCAGGATAAACTCTCAGTACACAGTAATGCCCTTCCCTTAAAACTCTTTGATCTCTCATGCCTGTCTTCAACTTCCATTGTCAACATAGTAATATAAAGCATCCTATTCTGTTAATATATATTCACAGACATTAAAAAAAAAAAAACTCCTCAACTCAGAGCTGGATTTAGATCATTAAAAGTCCTCAATTCTATACCCATGAAATAAGTGAAGGCAACTCAATAAAATTTTTATTTTTCCCATGATTATTATTTTTAGTATATGTGCTGCCGAAGCGAGCACCCATGATTATTATTTTGATGCATTTTATAAAACATTAACTAGCAAATGCTTTTTAAATTTCTCTTATCTTGGGGGTCCTTGCTTTGTTGGTGTCCTAGGCATTTTCTTCAGCTGCCTGCTATGTAATCCAGCACTGCCCCAAATGTTTCATTATGTGCTTCTAGAATAACAGAAAGAGAACAAAAGGCATATAAGAGAGGAAGTTAACACTTAGGAAACATGAATGGTGCTTAATAAATGGTCCATAAAAGTTAGTTTTCTTCTGCCCTTCTTTCTTGGTTTTTAAAATTTAGACAGTATGAATTTACTCCTTATAATGAAAGATAACAACTTGCCAGGTTCATACTATCTCCCTCTCCCTTACCCCATTTTTAAGTTTATGATTTTTATTCTATTATGCACATTTATAATATTAAATAATATTGGTTCATCATTATTAGTGTGTCTTGACCCTTAATGCTCAAAACAACTGTAGTTGATATGTATATTGCCTTCCTTTAATTGATAAGGAAATTGAGGTTCACAGTTAAGTAGCTAATAAGTAGTAGAATTGGAACTTGAACATATACAAGATGAAGGAAAGATAAGAGAAAAAATATGCCTCCTCAAGTAAGTAAATGCAGCATCCAAAGACAATTATAAATGGGGGAAAAGCGGGGCTTCACTTATAACTAAACCATTGTTTCTTTCTAGTACAGTACACTGTTTTCTACTCCTAAAGTTTTGTCTGACAGGCAAATCTATAATAGACCCAATTTAACTGTACTATTCTTTGAAATTGGGTGGCTGCAATGACTAATATATGTGAGTTAATTTTATATTAGTAAGATTTTTTTCAAATTGCATTTATTAGTAGATACCTTTTATTTTTGCTTGACATTGATTTACTATTTATTATTTGCCAAATCCATAGTATGGATTTGAGAACCAGTAGCTGAGCTTGAAATACTACTTCCTATATTAGTTTTGTTTTCCTTTATGCTAAGTAAGTGGCTGCCACCTCATTTACTGCTGCTCAGAAGGAAAAAAATGTCATATTTTTCTTGGAAAAATTAGGTTTCATACAGAAATGGCAGTCATCTTCATGTGTACAAAGTCAGCAAGAATTTAATTGTGTAATTAAGTTTTATGTTCTTGGATGAACATAATATGAACAAGTCATTATCCAATATCAACAGATAGACATCTTTTCCTGTAGTTGAGATGAATTTTTTTTAAGATTTATTTATTTATTTATTCCTGAGACACACACACACACACACACACACACACACACACACACAGAGACAGAGAGAGGGGCAGAGACACAGGCCAAGGGAGAAGCAGGCTTCATGCAGGGAGCCTGATGTGGGACTCGACCCCAGGTCTCCAGGATCACGCCCTGGACTGAAGGTGGCGCTAAACCGCTGAGCCACCAGGGCTGCCCTTAATTAACTTTAGAGGACGTTTCCTCACCTTGATTTCTATGTGAATGGGCTTTTGGTATTCTAAGAACTTCACGATCAAATTTTGGTTCATTACTCAAATATTCTATTGTGCAAACAGTGCATGCATCTAGGTCTTTTTGTGTCATTAACATTCATGTATGACTTTAAGCAAGGCAATTCTCTGTGTTCTCTTGTAAGAAATAAAAAAAATTAATGACACCTTTTTGGCATGAACTGTTTTATGATTTTGCATGATAAGAGGATTCAGATACAGTTGTCAAGAACTTGAATTTCCTGTTTTGTGAGTAATAGATAGTTTAAATGTCTGTTTACCTTGTCTTGGTCAGATGGAGGAAACTCAAGCACGAGGGTTATATAAACCAGCTGGAGAGGCTGGGATTAACTTTAGTGTAGAAATCAGCAGGTGGGTACTATGTGTTTTTAGTAAGCAGGTGCTCCACGTAACATATTTTAACTCTCACTACCATCTCTCATAGTATCAACATCCCTACTTTAGGATGAGGGAAGTGAGGCCCAGAGGGGGTCAGGAACTTGCCTGTGATCTTTTACCACTTTATATTTCCTTGAAGGGCTGATGGGTAAAAATGTCTGACTGTAATAATTTCAGAGCAGATTGGGCATCTTGTTCACTTTAAAACCCTCTATGGGAAAACATATATAAGCGTAGATTTTTCTCAAATCTGGTAATACTGAAAGTGTTTGCATTAACTAGTAAGAATATTTGAATTGGAAAATCCTCAGCAATGTGTATATTACAAAAAAGAGAGAGAGACAGGGAGAGAGAAGGAAAGCCTTTGAGGTTAAGTTTAACCAAAGAACACAGAAAGGCCTTTTCCTTAATCAATTAATATTTCAGTAATGGTTTCAAAATGTTAAATGACATACCAAGTATTTCATTTTCCTCTTGATTCAACCCTGAAAATATGATCAGAACTAATTTTCTGTAATTAAATGAAAGCATATTTTTGGTAATAAATTCAAAATCCTTTATATAACAATGATACTTTTAATTTTTTTTAAAGATTTTATTTTTTAATTCATGATAGACACAGAGAGAGAGGCAGAGACATAGGCAGAGGGAGAAGCAGGCTCCTGCAGTTAGCCTGATGTGGGACTAAATCCCAGGACCCCAGAATTAAAACCTGAGCCAAAGGCAGATGCTCAACCATTGAGCCACCCAGGTGTCCCAATGATACTTTTTAAAAAGACGTTTTCATTTGTAATAATTGACGCAGTTTTTTTTTTTTAAAGATTTAATTTATTCATTCATGAGAAACAAAGAGAGAGAGGCAGAGACACAGGCAGAGGGAGAAGCTGGCTCCATGCAGGGAGCCCGACATGTACTCCATCCCCAGTCTCCAGGATCAGGCCCAGGGCTGAAGGCGGCACTAAACTGCTCAGCCACCCAGGCTGAGTAGTTTTTAAATGTAGTTTTTGAATGTTGGTGAGGTCTGGAGTTGACGGCCAAGAAGCAATTCTTGAGACGTCTTTGATGCAAAAGGTGGTTTTATTAAAGCACGGGGACAGGACCAGTGGGTAGAAAGAGTTGCTGCCCTGGGATTATGAGGAGCAACTGATTATATACTTTGGGGTTTAGGGGGGAAGTAAAGATAAGGGAAGTTTCAAGAGGATTTTCGTTTGCTAAAGAAGATTCATGGGACACCTGAGGATTTGCAAAACCAAGGTTGTTTTTTCCTCTAGCAAGGCATTAACACAGTAAGACAGTTGGGAGCTTCATGGAGGAACATTAGACCCTGCCTGCCTCAAGTATTTATCAACAGGCTGCAGGTTATAAGGACATTTAGTTTTATCTACATTTCCTTCTGCCTTTGTTTCCCACATCATTAATAGAGTTCCTGGGGTAGGATTAAGTGAGCAGGGGAGACCAGACTATGATTTTTTTAAATTATGGAAACTGTGTATGTGCACAAACATACGTACATGTATCAAGGAATCCTTGTGTCATCATCATTCGTCACATGTTAGCAATAATTTCAAGTCTATGCAACTATTAGAATAGTATAGAGGAACACAAAAAAACTGTATGCAGGGAGATAAATTCTTGAGAAAAACTGACAAAAAACAACCACATAAAAATTTTAAATGAATTCTGGTAGATGATTCTGAGGGAACTACAAGCTTGCCAACTCAACTAAAAAGTATTTTCTGTGTGTCTGCACAGACTTTCTAAACCAGCATCTTCCAAGAGAAATATAATAGCAGCTACCTATAGCATTTTACATTTTCTAGTAGCTACATTTTAAAAAAAGAAACAAGTGAAATTAAATTTAATAATGTATTTTTTTAGATTTATTTATTTGAGAGAGAGAACCAGAGGGAGCATAGGAAGAGGCAAAGGGAGAGGGAGAGAAAAACTCCAGCAGACACCTTACTAAGTCCAGAGCCCAAAGCCAGGCTCCATCTGATGACCCTTTGATCATGACCTGAGCCAAAACCAAGAGTGGGATGCTTAATCAACTTGGTCACCCAGGCACCGCTTCATTTTTTTATTTTATTTTTTAAAGATTTTATTTATTTATTCTTGAGAGACAGAGAGAGAGACCGAGAGAGAGAGAGAGAGAGAGAGAGAGGCAGAGACACAGGTAGAGGGAGGAGCAGGCTCCATGCAGGGAGCCCGACGTTTGACTTGATCCCAGGTCTCTAGGATCACACCCTGGGCCAAAGGCAGGTGCTAAACCGTTGAGCCACCCAGGCTACCCAGGTGCCCCTTTAATAAAGTATTTTATTTAACTAAATATATATATCCAAAATATTATTTCAACATATTTTCAATATATAAATTATTAATGCAGTATTTTACAGTTTTTCATATTAAATCTGGTGTGCATTTTATCTTTATAGCAAGTATTCAGGATCTACATGGGTTAGTGGCTACTGTACTAGAAACACTTCCAATCTTGCTGAATTACACAGTTTGTAGGGATTTATCCTGGATCTGGACATTGATATAATTAGGAAGAACAATTTAACAGCAATATGGAGTTTGATAAACTCACATCTTGTGAGTTCCCTAAAATCTAAAACCTCTCCTACCTTATAAATTAACTTACACCACTGATGAAGGCTATTGATACCTAAAAAGCTGTGAAATACTGTCAGTATAGGTTACACAATTTAGAAGGGCATCTTCTATGTTCTCCTTTCCTAACTAAATTTGATTTGTGTGCACTATGAAAGTGTTAGGAAAGCTAATGCAAATTTAAATTTTGACTAAAAAGGCAAATCCAGAAAGAAAGTCTGAGAAGCTTGCTTTGTATCTGTCACTCTTTTAAAAAAGAATGCCTACGTGTGTTGGAGGTGGGGGTGGGTACTGATTTAATGGAAGAAGAGGGAATGAAGAGACAAGTCCTCCTACCCTTCCTGGCTCTTGCGTTTAGTTCCAGTGTCCTAAGAATGACACTGACAAACTTGTACAAATCAAATTAAGAGCCACCAAGGCAATTGTGAAAAGGCTTGAAACCACATCCTGTAAGCAACAGCTGAAAGCATGAGGGATATGGCTTCTGAAGATGGGAAGCTGTGGCTGGGGTAGTCACAGTGATAACTAGAGGAGAGTGACACAGGTAATGAGCTGTATGGGCAAATACATGAAGGGATGTCACACAGAGGGGAAAAAAACAAAATACTTATGAAAATGAAAGAGAGGTCATAAGTAAGTTGGTTGAGTTAGATAGCTTCTAAAAATGAAGATAAATGTTTTGGGAGGCAGGCAATTTTCCACTACTGGGGCTGGGGACATTTTGGAATGCCTAAGTCTCCTCCCAACTCCTAGAACTGATACTGTCTTATCTCAAATTTATTGAACAGCGAGGCAGTGTGGAGGTTTACTATTTCACAGGCCTTGATGTTACCAGTCCTGCAACTAAATCTCTGCTTAACCTTTAGGAGTTAGGTCACTTGGGCAAATCTCTTGCACTCCCTGGGGTTGTTTCCTCTACAAAATAAAAATAATACGCTCCATACAGACTTCTGGAATTACTGGGAGGCTTTGCAACCTATAACATGCTGCATACACATAAGTTTCTGTTTCCATGGGATAAGACAAGAAAGCCCCTTAACTCAGCCCTCCTTTTTTCTTCTCCTCCCCTTCTGCTCAGTATAAGGTTCTGTCCACACCCAGCTATTCCTGGCACCACCCCTTAGATGCATCCTTATCTTACTGCTGCAGTACAGGAAAGACTACTATAAGGTTAAATACAGTCTTTTTCTGCCCCAAGGTAGGGCAAAGAAAGGGTCAATAAAAGCCAGAAGCAAAGTCTGTAAAAACTACTGTCTACATTTTTTCATTCTGCAACCACCATCTCTAAAACCAAGTCAACCGCCGAAAGGGACTGTGAGAAATCAGTCCCAACACTGCGCTGCAGAATATTAAACTGCTTATCAGACACCTTTAACCTTCATGAAACAATGTATCCATGCAAGTCACCCCCATCCATTTTTTTTTTTTTTTGAACTTTGCAGCAGAATCATTCATTTTTGAACTGTGATCTTTAGAACTCAGGTCTGGGAGACTGAAGTGCCTTAAACTTGCTCACAGTCCCCTTTTCTGAAACCTGACGCCCCCACCCTCCAGCTAGCTCCTAAGTGTGTTCGGGGAGATGGTATTGGGGGCACAAGGCTACGGAGTCAGACGGCGAGGGTTCAAACACTAAGCCCGTTACTGTGGGGAAGGTGCTTTCATTTATCTGCAAAACGAGGATAATTCCTACTTTTAGAGTTGAGGACTAAGTGATGCAAATAATAAACCCCTGACATGTGGCCAGCAGACAATAAACGAAGCTAGCCGGCGCTCCAGCGGACGACAGGCAAGCCGGAGGCATCCCCCAAGCTTTAATCTTGGCGACATCCCAGACCAATCAGATGTAAACCCTCGACTGTCGTTGCGGGAGGTCTCGGGAGGGGTGAACCCGCTGGCTCGCAATCCTGCCAAACCCAGTAGCAGGTGAGCCTTCGGATTGCCTCGCGGACACTCCACAAGCATTTGAAAGCCCAGGGCGAGACTGGGGAAAGGCTCTGGCACAGGACTTCGGGGAATTAACCGTAGAAACAGCCTGGACGGGCAGCCCCGGTGGCGCAGCGGTTTAGCGCCGCCTGCAGCCCAGGGCGTGACCCTGGAGACCCGGGATCGAGTCCACGTCGGGCTCCCGGTGCATGGAGCCTGCTTCTCCCTCTGCCTCTCTCTCTCTCTCTCTCTCTGTGTCTCTAATAAATAAATAAAATCTTAAAAAAATAAAATAAAACAAACAGCCGGGACGCGGCAGGCAGCACTACCGCCCGCGGGACCCGGAGCCACACGCCGAGGGGCGTGACCTTCGCAGAACACGCCGGAGGGGCGTGGCTCCACCCGCGCGCACGCGCACCCGGGCGCGCCCTCGCCGGCGCTGCGTGGACTCCGGCTCCTACAGCTGGCCTCGTCGCTCTGCGCATGTGTGAGTTCTGGCGGGCGGGCGGGCTCGCGGGTAGGAACCCGGAGGTTCTGGGAAAGGGGGCCAATGAGACGGGGAGAGCCGAGCAGCGCGCGCGGGAGGGCGGGACAGAAGGCGGAAGAGCCGGAATCAGCTGACGGGGTCTCGTGACCGCCGGGGCGGTGGCGGCGCAGGCGTAGTGGAGCGCGGTTGCTGAAACCCTGAGCGAAGATGGCGGCCTCCAGAGTGAGCCTCTGAGAGGCAGAGGGAGGAGGCGGAGGGGGCGGGGAGGCCGCGCCGCCGCGGCACCAGGAACCCGCGGCAGCGGAGCTACAGGGCCCCGACGGGGGAAAGGGGAAGTGGTGAGCGGGAGGAGGCCGGAGGGCACCTCAACTCACTCCGGACGCAGAGCCGGCGGCGGGAGGAGCTCGGGCTGGAGCGTCTCCAGCCTCCCGCGAAGGTAAACCACTCCCGGCACCGGCCTGTGGGGCTCTGCCTTAACCCTCTCCCCGCGCCACGGGGACTTGGGGGGCTGAGGGCTGGGAGAAGGAGGGGTGGTGTCTTGGCCGCCGCAGCCTCCAGCTGCTAAGGAGAGCAGGTGACCCTCCCCCAGGGCTGCCGGTCGGGTTCCTCCCGTCGGATCCCCCCCGGCTGCAAGTGACATTCTCCCAGGGCGCTGCCGTGTCCAGCCCCACCCCTCCCCTCTTTTTTTTTTTTTTGGATTGTTTGTTTCGTTTCCTACTCGCCTTGGTCCCCAGATTCCCTCTGCACATCCTTACCCCCACACACCCCTCGTTCCCCTCCGGGCTCCGCCCTCGGGATTCTCTCGCAGCTTCCTAGTCTGAATGCACTTTTCTGCTGGTTGCCGGCAACTCTTGTTTGTCGGGGTCCGCGACCCTCCTTCCCCTCACGCGCGGTGTCGACTTTGAGGTTCTTGGATTGGCTTTGTTTCATTTCCTTGGGAGATTGGAAGGGGGGGTTATGGGGAGGGAAGGACCCGCGACGTTTCTTCTCCAGGCTTCTTCCTTTTCCAAAATCAAGCTTACCCCGCAAGGTTTTTTACTTTCCTGTAGGGGAGCCTGTTTGCAGTGGCCTTTGGTTCACTGCTGTGGTGTTGCCTCTGAATGTGGCCTTTGGAGTGAGTGAAGAAGGACTCAGACGCTCAGTGAGTGGCGGTGAGACGCAGATTTGACTTCTTATCCTTAAGAAGAGTGTCTTCCCTTACATTGTTTTCCTGTAGGGTGTTCAGTTACCCACTCTGGTCCTGAGGTGGGTTTGTTTTTTTTTTTTTTTTTTTTATCAGTTGATGTCTTTAGATTGTCTCATTTTCCAGTTGTTCGGGGGAGGGAGGCCTTAAAAAAAGCCCCCCCCCCCCCAACGTGGCTGTGGTCTCTCTCGAAAGTAATGATTTCTCTCTTCTCTACTTTTCCCCTTTTTATCCTACTGTGGTTTCCTTCAAACAGGAGGGCCTCCGCTTGATGCTTTTACCTCCCCTATGGAGGGCTTTGCGCTGTAGGGTTATTTAGAGTCTCTTGGGAGTATAATGTTTTCGCAAAAAACAAACAAACAAAAAATTCAGAGTCTGCCCCAGTGATTGTCTTTCTTACTGTATTTTCTTTCTTACTCTATGGATCAGATCGATTTCTAGGTTTGAAAGTACCATCTGCAGAGTTTGAGGAAATTACAGTGGTCAGGTTTTGCAGTATGTCATCAGGACTCTGTGAGTCTATGGGAATCTGAAATAGGACTTGCCCTAAAAATTTAAAAAAAAAAAAAAGAAAAGAAAATTTGAAAACTACCCGTAAGAAACTGGCTATTCAAAAAAGACTTGATTCACATTTCTTTGGTTTTGGAAAGTGCTGTATTGTTTGACTGAATTTAGCATGTAAGCTAAAACTTTGTTAACATTTTAAATGTATTATGAAACAATGTTTAAGCAGCTATATCTCAAACTTGGCTTCTGCTATTAATGTCACAATGGGGCATAAGTCCTGTTTAGAAAATGTTACACTGTATTCCTAGTTTGAAAACAGGAAGTAGAACATATTAAGGGAGGAAAAGAATAGTCAGAGGGTTATTAAGAGATAGGAATGTCAAGAACCTTAAGTCTCTAGTCTAGTTCATGGAAAATACCACCATTTGTATTCCACTGGGAGGCAATGGATGTTCCTCTTTTTCTAAAGTGACAGTAGTAAATGGGCTAAACTATATAAGCATTATCAATGCAAAAGTTAAGGAATCACGGAAAGCAGGAGTTATTTATAAGAATTTAACTTTATCCACAAATAAATAGAAGCTAGTTGCCAAGGTAGACTGTAACAATGCTGACTTCATTAAATTTGTAAAAAGCTTGATAGCGGAATCTGGTTCTCAATACATACTAAGTTACAGTTGAAATTAAAAGATCTGTTTTAACTAATTTGGCTCCATTCCTTAACCATTTCTGCTTACACAGGTGATTTTGAGATTTTTTCATAGCACTTACCTTTCCCCTGCTTCTCTGATTGAGGTACTTAAAATTAGTAAAATAGAAGCAAGGCTGTGCAGATAAACTATAGCAAGGATTTGGTTGCTAATAGTTTTAGGCCTAAATGTTGACTGTGATTTAGCAGTGGTTAAAGGGGAGTTGTTTAGAAAGAAATCCTTTGAATCACTGTTTCTCAACTTCATGAAACCCAATAAAGACCCCCTTTTCATTTCAAACAGTTTGTAACACCTGCTCTATTATCAGGAGATAGTTTTTATATAACCACTTTCTGACTCCGGTCTTGGGATAAAAGAAGCTTTGCTCTCACTGTTGCACCAAAAAAGAATGGGACTCACTTTAAATTCTTGACCTTTTTTTTTTTTTTTTAAGATTTTATTTATTATTCATGAGAGGGAGAGAGAGGCAGAGACATAGGCAGAGGGAGAAGCAGGCTCCTTGCAGGGAGCATAGTGTGGGACTTGATCCTAGGACCCCAGGATCATGACCTGAGCCACCTAGACACCCAAATTCTTGACTTTTTTTGACACCTGCTAAAGAACTGAGGTCACACAGCAAACCACTGGCCTGGAATTTAAGGGGAGAGAGTAGACATGAATTCAGTTTCACATTCATTGGACATAACACTGGTGAGAAGAGTTCAGCTAGAATAATTGACAGGCTGATGAAGGCCGAGTGTACCTTTTTCCAAGGTCTTTCTCCACAAACTCACTGGGCATTCTTAGAAAAGATTGAAAAAGAAGAAAGGAAGGAAGGAAGGAAGGAAGAAAGAAAAAAAAGAGGAAGGAAGGAAAGAAAGAAAGAAAGAAAGAGAAAGAAAGAAAGAAGAAAGAAAGAAAGAAAGAAAGAAAGAAAGAAAGAAAGAAAGAAAGAAAGAAAAGATTGGAAAGAACCATGGGGAGTCTTTGGGGTCCGTTGTGGTGCTGATATAGGAGGCGAAAAGCAGCGCAGCTTTCAAGAGGGGCACAAAACTCTATCTCTTTGTCTCTTTTATGGAACAAAAATCTTAATCTGCGAAGGGAAGGGCATCCCTGCTGGCTCTGTTGGTGAGCATTCATTGAGCTGGGCAAAACAAGAAAAGGGGAAAGAATCTTCTCCAGGAGGGGTACTGAGGTTAAAATGCAGCCAGGATGAATAAGAAGATCACACCCCTGAAATCCAGGGATACAGTATATACCTAAGACTGAACCTTAATCGGAACTACAAAGACTGTATCTCCACTCCCTGCCACTCTAAGAAGTTTTGAATAACAAGTGAATGCAGAATATTACTAGGAACAACATCATGCCAAGAGGCACAGCACAAAGAATCAAATAGACTTTGCTTTAGTAAACCATCCCCCACCATAGGCACTAACTATTTTGCAGATTTTTGAAGCCTGTGGTGCACTGAGAATAACCATAGCAACAGCAAATCATAAATCTAGCCCAATTCCTAAACAGATGAACACAAACCCTGCACTAAAGACCTAGTTAAGAAAAGATGTGTCCATTTCCAGCCACAAAAATCATTTACCTCAGTCTCTACTGTTCTATACATGTCAAGTTTTCAACCAAAAATTATAAGGCATACAAAAAGGCAAAAAATTCTCGAGAAAAAGCAGTCATCAGAAATATACTTAGATTAATATAGATGCTGTTACCTGCTAGGGGATTTAAAATTACTTTAAAGGTTGAACAGAAGAGTGGGCAACATGCAAGATCAGGTGGGTAATTGCAGCTGATAGAAACTATCAGAATAAAAAGAAATGCTAGAGTTATTATTACACAGTAAAGAAATGAAGAATGCTTTTGGACTTATCAGAATTGACATAGCCAAGGAAAGAATCAGTGAGGGTAGAAGAAATTACCTGACACACAAAAGTTAAAATGAAACACCCTAGAGCTTGGGGATAGATATATTTATATATCATTTTAATATATAAATGATTGGAATCTCACAAGAAGAGAAAAGAGAATAAATATTGAAATGTTTGAGGAAATAATAGAAAAATCTCCAAAATTAATGACAGACATCAAACCACAGATCCAGTAGCTTAGATAATACCAAGGAAGGTAAATCCCGCCCCCCTAATTCAAACAAAACTTACCTTGACATCATATTTATAGTGATGTGAACAAAGGACAGAGAGAAAATCTTGAAGATAGCTAAAAGAGAAATCTATACAGAGGAACAGAGTTAATAAAACAGAAACAGGGCAGCCTGGGTGGCTCAGCGGTTTAGTGCCACCTTTGACCCAGGGCCTGATTTCTGGAGACCTGGGATCGAGTCCCGCATCGGGCTCCCTACATGGAGTCTGCTTCTCCCTCTGCCTGTGTCTCTGCATCTCTCTGTCTCTCACGAATAAATAAATAAATAGGAATCTTTAAAAAAAAAAAAAAAAAAACCCACAGAAACAGTGCAAACAAGTAGACAATTGGGTGACAACTTTAAAGTACTGAAAGAAAAAAGAGCAAAAATATTTTTTCAAAAATGAAGACAAAATAATAGACACTGTCAAACAAAACCCAAGAAGATAGTCTCCCCATTTACATGATAGGTGGATTCCTAGAAAATTCTATGCATGTTAAACTCTGTGAAGCATATTTTGTGATTTGTATTTAATACAGAATTAAAATTGGGATTAGTTATAAATGAATTTTTACCTATGTGAATGCCCAATTGGATATTTGAAAGTCACTTGAGGGTAGTTTTCAACCCATGGGTCTGTATTGTACATTGAGGTGTATCTAGCCCTATCCATTAAATCATAGTAGAGTGGTCACTCCATATTCACTTTTCACAGTTCAGGTTTTGAGGTCAGTAGCGATCCAGAGTCAGGTAATCCTTCTAATGAATTGTCAGGTCAGTGGTCTCCTAATGCTATGGCAGTGTCCATGTTACCTCATATAATCTCATCACATAGACATTTTATCTTAAAAGAAGGCTTTTTTTTTTTAATTTTTATTTATTTATGATAGTCACACAGAGAGAGAGAGAGAGAGAGAGAGAGAGAGAGAGGCAGAGACACAGGCAGAGGGAGAAGCAGGCCCCGTGCACCGGGAGCCCGACATGGGATTCGATCCAGGGTCTCCCGGATCGCGCCCTGGGCCAAAGGCAGGCGCCAAACCACTGCGCCACCCAGGGATCCCAAAAGAAGGCTTAGTAACTGTCGTACAATAAGGCAATTTGAGAGAGACCGCATTCACATAACATTGCAGTATATTGTTATAATTGTTCTATCTTGTTAATATGTTACTGTACCTAATTTATAAATTAAACTTTATTCTAGGTATGTATGTTTAGGGAAAGAGAGTGATAGGGGATTTGATAGTATGTGGTTTTAGGCATCCACTCAGGTCTCGAAGCACATTTCCTGTGGATAAGTGGGGAGTACTGTAGTTTTATTTTTTTAAGATTTTATTTATTTGTGAGAGAGCACACGTGTGAGCATGAACCCAGGGAGAAGCAGAGGGAGAGGGAGAAACAGACTCCTTGGTGAGTGGGGAGCCCAATGTAGAACTTGATTCCAGGATCCTGGGAGCATGACCTGAGCTGAAGGTCAACGCTTAATCGACTGAGCCAACCAGGTGCCCCTACTGTAATGTTTCTAGTCATAGTGTCTCTTAGGGCAGCATCCTCCCCCAACCATTACTTTAAAATTGTAGTGTGGTGCTCAACACATTTTTCTGCTTCAGCAGTTTTCACATGCTCAGCACATGCCAATCAGTAACATCTCTTGTAGTATGGAGTGATTTCTAATTGTGGAAACTCCTTTGAGAATCACTGATTTGGGGAATATTTTTGTAATAAGTAATGTAAACCAACATGGTTGTGATCATCTTTACTAAGATATTAAGTGTGGTTCAGCTAAATCTTTATCAGTAAAGATAAACATAATTTGCTAGTAGTTTTCACAGGCCCTTAACTTTATTCAGCAGCCTGCATATTTGAATTTTACTTGCACTTTTATAAACTGCTTATTAAGAATAGTGATCTCTAAAACAACAAAGTCTACATTCAATGGGATTTTATAGTTGCAGCATTCTAAGTTGCCCTTAAAAGTAGACCACACACCTAAGCAGTGTTCACGTATTTAGTGCATGGCCATTGGTAGTATCTCTATGAGTAATAAAAATTTGGTCTTTGATGAACAGATCAAAAACAAAACCCCAAAGCAATCTAAAATAATTACCTAAATGTTTTGATTTTTGTCAAGTATAGTTGCCAGAACATAATGGAAGGATTGATAAGGTTATGAATGTAGGAGATTTTTCCTGATATCTCATAAATTCTATGCTAATTATAGTAAAATTTAAATTCTTATACATGGTTTTTAGACATGTATTCATTAGTCATCTAGTGCTATGAGGTTTCTCTCCCCCTCAAACTTCTAGTTAAGATACAGAGTGTATTTTGGATGTTTACCAAATCCTAGAGTAGATAAAACCATTCCTTCCCCCCCAACCTTAGATCTGCTGGGTTTAATTTTAAAAGGAGAATTTTCCTTTTTTTTTTTTTTTTAACTGGTAGATTTGGGGGTGTTCTGTAAAATCTGAAGAACTATGGCAGAGTTAGGAATAACAGGGACATTTCAGAAAGAGCCAAAGGAGAAACCTACATGTTTTTTTTGCTATTTTGTATTGGGTTAAAGGGAAATCGTAGTAGCCTAAGCTCCTTGTCTTTTAATACTGTGTTTGCCTATTAGAGCCCTTACTATAAAACTTCCTCTAAGATGTATTTGTAATATACTTAGGAAATTTAGTCCTCCATTATACATTCACTGCAGTGATAGAGAAAACAGCAACAAGTTAAAACATGGCGATTGAAAATCTCTTTTACCCATTAGGATCTATTTAGTGTAATAGAGCAAGATTATTAAGTACCTGTTTGTGAGCTGAAGAAGAGCTTATTGAACTAGTATATTTTGTTCTTGCATGAGCCAAGTTAGCTTTAAAGATGAAATAGAAATTAGGTCTAAAAATCTTCTATGTGTACAAACTAAAACTATGTAAATGATCATAGCATTGATTTCACAGAATTGCTTAAACACATTTGTTTGGTAAATATTTAGATGAGTATTTCAAAGCATTTTTTCATTTTGGAAAGGAGAGTCAAATTCATGCATCTTTCTTGGAAAACAAACTTTTTGTGATTACAACAGATAGAGGTCTATTTTGTGAGAAGTAAGAATTATTCCCTCAGATAAAATCAGCATACGTGTGATTAAAATGTAAAGACAGGGATCCCTGGGTGGCGCAGCGGTTTAGCGCCTGCCTTTGGCCCAGGGCGCGATCCTGGAGACCCGGGATCGAATCCCACGTCGGGCTCCCGGTGCATGGAGCCTGCTTCTCCCTCTGCCTGTGTCTCTGCCTCTCTCTCTCTCTCTCTCTGTGACTATCATAAATAAATTAAAAAAAAATAAAATGTAAAGACATTTCTTTCAATATTTATATTGAATAGGAAGGGACAAAATTAACTGCTGTGATATTTATGCTTGCCCCTCCCCCAATTAAGATACTGTTTTTTTCTTAAGATTTTATTTATTTGTTTGATAGCACAAGCAGAGAGGGAGCAGCAGGCAGAGGGAAAGGGAGAAGCAGGCTCCCCGCTGAACAAGGAGCCTGATTGTGGGACTCTAGCATCCCAGGACCCTGGGATCAATGACCCAGTCAAAGGCAGATGCTCAACCAACTGAGCCACCCAGGCGCCCTTAAGATACTTTTAAAAATGTTTCTTCAGATTTAGGAATTCCTTTTGAGTTTTCCTTGCCCATTTATTTCATAAATGTATATCTGATTTCTAATGGGAAAGGAACAGATTTTTTAAAAAGAATGGAGAGATGGATCATAAATTATTTTGCCCTACCCTGTGGTGGTGGAAGTATTTAAAAGTTCATTTTAATGTGGCAGACAGTGCAAAGGTTTCTGTATTCTAACTTCTGAACAATTATTTAGAGATAAGATTGTCAGCTGACATTTGATAGTACCACTGGCTTTCCTCCAACCATATTTATCTCTGGAGTTAGTGGGTTCTTCAGTGCTTTTAGAAATCTAAGATAGGATGTATTAAAACCTTACTTTGTGGTCTATTTTATAGTTGTTTAAAGACCCCTGTACAGTAGGTATTATACACATTACGCATACTGATTTGTTATTTTTAGAAGGAAATGCTTTTGTCTATACTTGTGTTATATATTAAAACATGAAGTTAAAGATTAAAAAGAGGGTTAAAGTTTATATCAGGTTTCCCCTGTACAGAGCATATTCTAAGTCTGGTTGTAGCTTTTTAATCAAGGTAAAAATTAATGTTGTTAACTATATTTTGTCCTCTCTTCAGCACATCTAAAATTGGATCATTAAGTATTTATATTTTTACATTTTATTTGAAACAGAACTAGCCTAGTGATGTAATTCACTCAGATTTTGAATCCAGTTACAAATCAAAGAAGGCTTTTTTATTTTTAAGATTTTATTTATTTATTCATGAGAGAGACACACAGAGAGAGGCAGAGACATAGGCAGAGGGAGAAGCAGGCTCCATGCAGGGAGCCCGATGTGGGACTCAGTCCCGGGACCCCAGGATTAAGTCCTGGGCCAAAGGCAGGTGCTAAACTGCTGAGCCACCCCGGTGTCTCGAAAGAAGGCTTGTAAGAAGCTAGTATTAAGTGATTGTCTCTTTGGTTAGCCTTTGCTAATCTTTCAAGATTAGCCTTTGTTTTAGCTTTGTGGTTCTCCTTCCCCCTGCATTTTTAATAGGGTATAAGTTGTATGAGGAAATATTAAGTTAATAAATTCCTGCCATGTGACTATCATGTGTCTGTATACCATATTTTCAGGTATAGTGTCACATTGTAGCAGAAAAATAACATTTCTATGATAGGAGAGCTTGGTCAGAAAATAAAGGTAAATGCAATTCTCCCCCCAAATAAGTTTTTCATCTACAGCTAAATTGAAAGAACTTTACATTACATACTCATATACTCCTCTCCCAAGATTTTTACATTAACATTTACTGTACTTGGGAATGAGTGGGTGGCTCAGTGGTTGAGAGTCTACTTTTGGCTCAGGTCATGATCCCGGGGTCCTGGGATCAAGTCCCACATCAGGCTTTCTGCATGGAGCCTGCTTCTCCCTCTGCCTATGTCTCTGCCTCTCTCTCTCTGTGTGTCTCTCATGAATAAATAAATAAATAAATTTTTAAAATTACTGTATTTGCTTTATTATATATATCCATCTTTCTGTCCATCTTATTTTTTAATACATTTCAAGACAAATTAATGTTTTAATACATTATTTGAGAGCAGAATTATTTCTTCATGTTAATAGACGCAAAGTGGAAAAATTAGTATCTTATTTGCTCACTCCAAGTTGTTGTAATTGTGTAAAAATTAGTGGGTCATGCAAAATGCATGCTTTAAAGGCAAGTAGCCTTTATTAAAGCCATTTCCTTCATTTAATTCACTAATGTATCACGGATGGTCCCCATCTTAATAATAGTTTGACTTACAATCTTTCAACTTTATCATAGTGTGAAAGTGGTATGCATTCAGTAGAAATTGTACTTTGAATTTTGATATTTTCTCAGGCTAGTGCTGTGTGGTACCATACTCTTGTGATGCTGGGCAATGGCAGTGAGCCGCAGCTCTCAGCCCTGTGGTCACAAGGGTGAACAACTGATAGACTTACGACAGTTTTGTTTTTTCACTTTCAGTACAGTATTCAGTGAATCACATGGGATGTTCAGTACTTTGTTATAAAATAGGCATTATATTAGATGATTTTGTCCAACTGTATGCTAATACAAGTTGAGCACATTTAAGGTAGGCTAGGTTAAGCTATGATGTTCAGTAAGCTAAGTGTATTAAATGCATTTTCAGCTTACAATGGGCTTATCAGGACATAACCCCATAGCACGTCAAGGAAGATCTGTATTTTTCTGAGCATACGCACTCATCTCTGGCTAAATGAGGGCTCTGTTTTTACTTAACATAAGACTTGCACATACACTTAGTTTTGCTATGTGTGCAAATTCTTTTGCTTATAGCTTGGCTGTAATCTGCTTGGGTGCCTGTGGTGTTGAGGCCTTTCAACCTGGTTTTTGTTCTTATTATCAGTTTGGTGTAGACTCCTGCTTAGTGGACTCTCAAATCCTGTGGTTTTGTGTCAAAATCATATCTTCTGAAAGATGATTCTCATTCATAAATTATCTTAAATGGATTGCCGGTTTTACTGCCAGTAATAAATTAGAGAATGTGAGAACATTAAATGTTCGAAAGCATGAAGCAAGGGAATTCAATGAATAGGGTGAATCTAGCCAAAATGACTGTGTTGCCCTGAATTTGACTTTTTAACCGCTAGAATACTTCTTTCAAAAGAACAAACTGTGAAGTTGCAAAAATGCTCTGTTGGTAGTATAATAAGATAGAGAATGAAAACAGGTGAGAAACCAACTAAAATTAGAGATACTTTCAATGTGAGTTATAAAGGATATGTAAACTTGTGTTTTTCTCATCAAAAAAATAAGGGGGGGTAAGTCTGAGAATTTGAAGTGGAGCACTATTGTAGGAATGAAGGAGATGATTTTTTTTTTTTTTTTTAATTTACTGAGAGAGTATGCAAGTGAGCACAAGCTGGCAGGAGGGACAGAGAGAGAGAGGGAGTAGACTCCCTGCTAAGCAGGGAACCTGATGTAGGGCTCATCCCAGGATCATGACCTGAGCCAAAGGCAGACATTTAACTGACTGAGCCACCCAGATGCCCCAAAGGGGATGGTATTTAATCAATAATTAGTTTGAACAGGTAAATTCTTGCTAACTTGTTGAATACATCTTAACAACTGGCAGGGTGGCAAGTGCTGATGATGGAGCTGCTACTAAGATATCATCCAACAAGTTTCACATTTTTTTAGTTGGACAGTTCATTGCTATTTAGAGAATGTGCCTATAAATGACTGTTATTGCAATTGCCTGCTTGATGCTTGAGCTGCTTGATACCGGAAGTTTTGTATATTTTTCATCACGATTAGTGGGAATTATGGTCGCTTAAGAGTTTTTGCCTATGAACAACAATTTTATTTTTTTTTTTAAAGATTTTTATGTATTTATTCATGAGAGAGGCAGAGACGCAGAGAGGCAGAGGGAGAAGCAGGCTCCATGCAGGGAGCCTGACATGGAATTCAATCCCGGGTCTCCAGGATCACACCCTGGGCTGAAGGTGGCACTAAACCGCTGATCCACCCAGGCTGCCCGAACAATTTTAGAAACACTTTCAGAGCTTATTAAAGAAACATGCAGAGAATCCTAAGCAGGCTCCATACCCAGTGCAGAGCCTGAAGTGGGGCTCAGTCTCACAACCCTGAGGTCATGACCTGAGCCAAAATGAAGAGTCAGACTTAACCGACTGAGCCACCCAGGTGTCCTTATTTATTTCTTTTATAAACATTCTTAGATAAGATAAATTGTAAAGAATAAAATAACAATGGATATTAAATAATGACACCCTTATATATTCAACACAGCTTAAATATGTATCGCTATTATTTTTGAATTAGCAGGTGAAAAATATGAGTACTGATTAAAGCAATAAAACACTTTTTTTAAAAAAAGATTTTTATTTGTTTATTCATGAGAGACGCAGAGGGAGGCAGAGACACACACAGGCAGAGGGAGAAGCAGGCCCCCCGCAGAGAGCCTGATGTGGGACTCGATCTCCAGATCCGGGATCATGACCTGAGCCGAAGCCAGACGCCCAACTGCTGAGCCACCCAGGCATCCCAAAACACTTTTTTTTTTTTTAAGATTTTATTTATTTATTCATGAAAGACACACACAAAGAGAGAGGCAGAGACACAGGCAGAGGGAAAAACAGGCTCCATGCAGGGAGCCTGACGTGGGACTTGATCCCTGGTCTCCAGGATCAGGCCCTGGGCTGAAGGTGGTGCTAAACCACTGAGCCATCCGGGCTGCCCAACACTCTACTTTTGCAAGTAGAAATCCTAGCTGATATTTGTTGGTGATATACATTGAATAAATAGTATAAGGATTGAAATTAAAAGATTTATGATTAAGTAATAGTTTTAACTTTCCCGCCCAAGAAGCTTTAAGAGAGATACAGGGCCCTGTAAGCCTGAAAGTGAGAGAGGTAATCATAGATAGGAAACAATTATTTCATATCTAGGGTGGTATATTTAAAGTACAGTAATAACTATTATGATTGTAGTCCATGTTTTTGAGTGCTTGGGTGGCTCAGTCAGTTAAGCGTCTGTCTTCTGCTCAGGTCATGATCCAGGGGTCCTGGGACTGAGCCCCACATGGGGCTTCCTACTCATTTGGGAGTCTGCTTCTCCCTCTCCCTCTGCCCCCACCCCCTCATGCTTTCTCTATCAAATAAAATCTTTAAAAAAAAATATATTTTTGAGTGCTTATTCTGAGCCAAGCATCACACTCTCCCCTTTACTTATCTCATTTAGTCCTCACTGAAGCCCTTTATCACAAATGCTGTTGTCTCTCTTTCATAGATGGTCTGTGATTCTGAGTTTAGGAAGCTTTTCTTGAGAGTTACACAGCTAGTAAATGGCAGTTATTACTAATCAGTGTTCAACCATAAGTAACATTTAAAAAATTCACTACCTTACTTACCTTGATGATAGATTGAATACTAAAACTAGTTTAGTGTGCATATTAATGTAGCTTTTTGTGCCAGTCATTGATTAGTTTAGTGTAGTCTGGTACCTGTGCTACAGGGAGGTATTCAAAGTTTGAGTTGCCAGATTAAGTCATCACTTGAACACTGTCCTTGGAGGACTCCCCCACCTCAGTTTTGCTTTCAGTCATTTCCCAGTGGTTTCCTTAAAGTTGTTCCAAGTCTCATTTTGAATGATACATAGTACAGAATATTCTTATCCTATTTCTTCTGCATTTTTCTAATATTTGTGTATTGCCATTGTCCACTACTGAGTTTTGTGTTTGGGAGTATCTTCATGGTCTGAAAGAGTTAGTGCAATTTTCAGACCAGTAGCCTTCATCAGATGAAATGACTACATCAAAGTGGTTAAGGTTTTATTGGGAATATAAAATAGACTTTACCTGAAAATTTGGAGAAGTTAATATTATGCTGTTGGGAAGTAGGTCCCAGCCTCAGATCTCATTAATCTGGTTGTTTTAAAAGTTCAGTGTTAAAGTAATATTTTTTCTGTTATTGAGGGCTCCTTGAAGACTATCCTGGAATCATATTGGTGGCAAACTTCTGTCATGTTTGTTTTGAACACTTTATTTAAAAATCTTTTTAAAGCTTATCTATAGAAATTAATTTTTAAAAGTTTATTTTTAGATGGTAGAGTATTTCAGCCTTGGAGCCTTCCATTTTCTTTTATTTCTTTTGCCTTGTGTTGAATATGGCAGTTTGTTTCATTGTTTGCAATTGTGTGAAAGTAATAATTGGAACTGGTTCTAAATTAATCCAGGAATGTGTGGTCAGATAATACATCTGTAATTACATGGTCAGGATGAATTTATTTTGAGTTCCTAAATTTGAGGGAAGGTTTTATTGCTTAGGTTAAATACGTAGAGTGTAGAGTTAAGCAGATTGAGTCCAAAGTCTGGCCCTGCTGCTTACCAGCAATGTGTCCTGGGAGAAGTGATATAAATTCTCTACAATTTTCTTGTCAATAAAATGGGTTCATCAGATCTGTACTATAGTGATGTTATGGAGATAAAATGAGGTAGGTAGATCAATGCATAGTCAGAGCCTGGCCAAATCATTAATACACGATGAATACTCAAAGAAATCTAGTTTTTGCATAATTTCAGGATGTCTCTTAAGTCATTTTTATAGAGTCACCGTGCCTCCCCAATTTCAAGGTAATCTTTACTGAGGGCTCAAAAAAAGGATTATCCTGATTTCTATTATGAAGCTATGCAGACACTAGCAATAAATAGCACTGAATTATCCCATTATTTCTGGAGTTGACTTGGTTACTTAGGTATCTCCTCCCTTTCTTACCTCTCAAATATACCTCTGCCTATATATAACATGGCTGAAGGCAAGCTTTTCAGATAGAGAAATAATTTTCTTCCAAAGAGAGCACCTCCATTTTACTAGCCTTTTTTGGTGGTGGTATTCAGAATTGGATGCACAATAGCAATATCACTTGTTGCTTCCTAAAATATTAGAGATAATTGTCAGGTGTGCTGATTTTGGCCATAGGAGCTTCTAGTGATGTCCAGAGAATTGAAGTACTTCTTTAATCTTATATTGTATTTTTCTGTCAATATGGTTATCTGCATGATATCTTTTCTACTAGACCAAGTAATCAGTAGTTTATTTTAAAATTTTCTTAAATTTTATTGTATTGTGGTAAGAACACTTAACATGAGATCTGTCCTCTTAACAGATTTCTAAATGTGCAGTACAGTATTGTTAATTATAGGCACCATGTTGTAGAGCAGATCTCTGGAACTTAATCATCCTGTACAACTGAAACTTTATACCCATTGGTTAGCAACTTCCCATTTCCAGTACATCCCAGTTCCTGGCAACCACCATTCTACTCTCTGTTTCTGTGAGTTTGACTATATGACTATAACTCATATAATTGCATGTAGTCACGCAGTATTTGCCCTTCTGTGACTGACTAACTTCAAGCATCATGTCCCCCCCCAAAGTTCACCTGTGTTGCATATTGCAAGATTTCCTTCTTTTTCAAGACTGAGGAATATTCCATTTTATGTGTGCGCCACATTTTTTTATTTATCCATCCTTTGATGGACTTATAGTTGTTTCCACATCTTGGCTTTTAAGAGAAAAATGCTTCAATGAGTAGTATACCTCTTCAATGTTCTAATTTCAGTTCTTTTGAATAAATATGTGGAAATTTGATTGCTAGATCATCTGGTAGTTCTAATTTTAATTTTTAGGAACTTCCATACTGTTTTCTGTACTGCCTACACCATTTTATATTCCCACTAAACAGTATTCAGTTGCCAAAACTGAATCTACAGTTTTGCTACATCCTTGCCAAAACTTGTTGTCTTTTGGGGTTTTTTGTTTGTTTTGATAATAGCTATTGTAACACGTATGAAATAATATGCCTTTAAAAAAAGATTTATACTTATATAAATAAGTAAAATATATGTATATAAATATAAATATTTATATTTTGGTAATCTCCACACCAAATGAGGGCTTTGAACTCACAACCCCGAGATCGAGAGTCCCAGGCACCCCCTCTCATACTTTTGAGTTGCATTTCTCTGATAGTGACATCAAACATCTTTTTATATACCTGTTGGCCATTTGTATATCTTCTGTTAGTTTAATAATTAATGTGTATGTTAGGTCTTTTCTTCCTTCCTTCTTTGATCTATCCTAAGAAATCTCTAGAGTTTGGTGCTGCTTTCAATCACCACCAAGTTCCTAGGTCTTCAGAAAGTTGTAGATAAGCATTCTTGATATAAACTTGTTTTATTTCCCCTACTAAAAGATCCATTTGAGGGGATCCCTGGGTGGCTCAGCGGTTTAGCACCTGTCTTCGGCCCAGGGCGTGATCCTGGAGTCCCAGGATCGAGTCCCACGTTGGGCTCCCTGCATGGAACCTGCTTCTCCTTCTGACTGTGTCTCTGTCTCTGTCTCTCTCTCTCTCTCTGTGTGTGTGTCTCTCATTAATAAATCTTTAAACAAAAAAATAAATAAAAGATCCATTTGAGTTACATATTCCCCCAAATCAGTGATACCTATGAAGTCATCTTCAGGGTTTTTATCACCCTCCTGGGTCATGTTTTAAGTTCTTTGGGGCTATCATTTTATGTCTTTACTATTTTTCTCTCACTTCCATTTTAAATTTAAAGTTTTTTAATGGTATCTTCACTCAAGTACATTTTCTTATCAGTTTTTCTAAGATAGGTCTTGGTACAGAGTCTATCATTCAGATATCATAAGTTATGGACTAGCAATCCAAACTTCACTCTTAATATCAGCCATTGCCTTTTTTGTCCTCCTTTTTTATTCTCTTATTCCAATCTTCAGTTGTAGTATATCTAATGGAAAGATAACATCTGTAGACCTATATTTTTTATTATTTTGGCGTATTCTAGAGATCCTACCTAAGTTTCTTTTCAGCAATATCATTTACTGCAAATGATTTAGAAGGCAGGGAAAATGTTGCTGGTTTTAATAAGTCTTATTGGCTGTCTATTTCATCTTAGATACACAATCCAGGAAAAAAACAAACAAAACGCACCAACTGTCAGGACTATATTTAGCTGTCTCCATACACACTAGTAGGAAGATGTCAGTTGACTGTAATTTCCTCTCTAGTAACAGTAAAGGTTTCCCTAACCTTGCTCTTACTTGTGGTTCTCTTATTCCTCGGAGCATGAGTTGATGCTTTTTCAGAAGATTTGACAAAATCTTAAATTTTTTTTTTTTTTTTTTTTTTTAATTTTTTTTTTTTTTTTTTTTTATTTATGATAGGCACACAGTGAGAGAGAGAGAGGCAGAGACACAGGCAGAGGGAGAAGCAGGCTCCATGCACCGGGAGCCCGATGTGGGATTCGATCCCGGGTCTCCAGGATCGCGCCCTGGGCCAAAGGCAGGCGCCAAACCGCTGCGCCACCCAGGGATCCCTGATTTGACAAAATCTTAAGAGTACTTGTAAAAAAAAAAAAGAGTACTTGTTAGAACATGAAGTATAAAGTGGACATCAGAATTTCCCATGGGATTGCTGCATTTCATTCATTCACTCAAATACGCATTGAGCACCTGTTTTGTGTCAGGCACTCTTGTAGGCTCTGGGGATGTGTGTGTGTTTGTGTGTGTGTGTATATATACACACACATATAAATGAGCTTAATAAACAAAAATGCTTCTCTCTGGATACAGTAGCAGGATTAGAGAGATAATAGATTACACATTAGACAATGAAAGGTGCCATAGAGGAAAAATAAGCAGAGTCAGAGGGAATTGAAAGTGTAGAATGAGGAAAGTGATGACAATTTATAACAGGATAGTTAGGGTAGGCCTCATGAAAGTGCCATTTGAATGCAGATTTGAAGGACATGTGAGCTATGTAGGTAGGGGAAGAGTATTCTACATAAGAGTATAGAGGCCCTTGCCACTTTGCTGATACAAAAACAAGTAGTAGAAATAAAGCAATTTCAAAATAGAGGTGTCTTAAAATGTTTTTGCCAGGCAGGTATATTTATACTCCAGAGAAAAACGTATTCGTACAAATATTTGTAGCAGCATGATTCATAATAACCAAAAAGTAGAAGCAACACGAATGACTCTCAACTGATAAACAAATTTGGTATATCTATACAATAGAAGGAAATGAATCCATGCCACTGTATGGATGAACTCTGAAAATGTCATGCTAAATGAAAGAAGGCAGTCACAGAGAACACATTTTGTAGGATTCATTGATATGACATGTCTAAAATAGGCAAATCCATAGTAAGAGAAAGTAGATTAGTGGTTGCCAGGGGCTGGGAGTGAGTGGGAAAGAGGAGTGACTCCTCTAACAGGATTTCTTTTTGGGGTGACAAAAATGTTGTAAAACAGTATCGGTTGTAAAAATCTGAACATACTAAAAACCTCTGAATTGTACACTTAAGGGTGAATTCTATGGTGTGTGAATTACATCTCAAAAAGCTGTTATAAAAATGTTTTTAAATGAAAATAGTTTTATTCAAATTTAAAAAAAAAATACTTGCTGATTAAAAAAATTAGACCAAAAAAAATTAGACCGGTGTGAACCATAATATGGTTGGAACCATAATTCCAACTATTTGGTGTGCATTGACACTTTGGTATGTATCCAATATTTTTTTTTTAAGATTTTATTTATTTATTCATGAAAGACACACAGAGAGAGGCAGAGACATAGGCAGAGGGAGAAGCAGGCTCCCCTTGAGGAGCTTGATGTTGGACTCGATCCTAGGACCCTAGGATCTCACCCTGAGCCATAGGCAGACGCTCAACATCTAAGCCACCCAGGCGTCCCAAGTATCCGATATTTTTTAAAGTAGGTTTCTAATTAAGGGTAGGGAGAGATAGTCAAGTCACAAAAGAAGAAATAAATGACCTATTCATTTTTAGCTTTTATGCAGTATGAAACAAATTATGTAGCATTTTCAACATTTATCAGTCTTTTCATTAGTAAACAGTTCTAATATTTATCCTGTACAATTAGCTAAATTTAATTTTTTTCATGAAGTAAGTGGGTTCTGGATTTCATACACTTCTGGGCTACAGTCAGTAAACTAATTTTAAAAGATGACATGTGACATTGTCCCTCTGGTAGTAAGCTATTACCATGTGATTCATCACACAAGTTCAGAGTCCTGAACTGTTTGGTCTATATACTCTTCAACCAGAGGAATTCACTCACCAAACTGCTATAAAGGTTTCTAAACACTTAACTGTCAGTTTCTGTACTTAGCTTGATGTTTGCAGTTACACCTTAAGTAGCATTGTTCTAGTATATATTCATACAATGGAATACCATATAGCCTTAAAAAATCACTTTCTCAAAGAATATTTAATTCCACAGAAGAAGATTAATATTGTGTGAAAATAGGCTTAAGCAGTACAATTGACAATCTTAATTTTGTTTTTTAAAAACTAATTCTAAATAGAAGAAGGGAGGCTAGAATGAATACTTTGCATGCTAGAATTTCCTTTATGAGCATTTTAGATTTTTTACTATGGACATGCATTACTTTTGTAATGAAAATGTTGCTCTTTTTAAGTTAAATTGTATTTATAGTGGGTGTCCTTTAAAGTAACAGTGACTACTGACAGTAGCTCAACAAAAACCTTTTGGAATTGGTTTGATACTTGGCCGATTTTTAGGTGCTGATATTGTGTCAAGCCTTTTTTTTTGGTAATGTGAGAGTTAAAGATTCATTTACTTAAACATTTCTTATTAGATTCTTTGTTTTTGGAATGTTGAGGACAATTCTTGTCCTTAAGAAACTCAGTGTAGTGGAGGGGAGCAGATAATCACAATATGGTGTGCTAAAGTCTATGGCAGCAAGGTGAACAGACCAGTGCCTGTCCACTAAAATCTTATGGTTTCATGGAAGAATTTGTTCCTTAAAATCAGTACTATATGGCAGGCTATGGAAGTATGGATGGGAAATTAAGGAAAAACTCGAAGGATAACTGTACTAAATCCAGCCATATTTTTATCTTCCAGGTTTCGGCACAAAATGAACATAATTAGGGAAAACAAAGATTTGGCATGTTTCTATACAACAAAACATTCATGGAGGGGAAAGTAAGTATTTCTGTTGGTTTTATTTTTCTGTGCTTCTGTGAAGTATCATTTGAAACATAACTTTCAATATCTTGAGTAGTACCACACGGCTCAATTATGCCATTCAGCCCTTCTCTTCTGAAAAGCATATGTGCATATTTTAAATGCAAATGCTACACTTGGAATAAATTATTGTTCTTTTTTTCTTTTGACATTTCCGGTGTTCTGTGTCTGTCTTAAGGAGTGGGTAAGAATTAAAAGTAACAAAAGGAAAACAGACCATTTATCTACCTTCTTGGATGCTGTCAATTAATGATTGGATTATATAGTAATGGCAGAGTATTAATTCCACAGCTTTATTGCCCAGAGACTAACCCGTGTGTGATGGGTGCATTTGCATGTCGATTTGACTGTCAGAGAAAATATGCTAATATAGTGCCTTTTATAATCTTTCTTTAGTCCTATAATGATTTTTAAAAATTGGGTTTGATCTGAGGCACCTGGGTGGCTCAGTTGCTTAAGTTTCTGCCTTTGGCTCAGGTCATGATCCCAGATTCTTGGGATCAAGCCCTGGGATGGAGCCCTGAGCTTCCTGCTCAGTGGGGAGCTTGCTTCTCTCTCTCTGCCCCTTCCCCTGCTTGTGCTTTCTCTCTCTCTCTCTCTCTCTCAAATAAGTAAATAAAATCTTTTAAAAAACAATGAGTTTGATCTTATCTTTTCCTTGGGAGAGGCAGTGATAGTTTTTAGTAGCCTGCCTGGTCAGACCAAGATGTTGATGCCTATGTTTCCTTTTTGTAAAACCAGTAATAATTCCTATCCCTCAGATTGTTGTGAGGACATGGAACATGTGAAAGTTTTTAAATCTTGCCTTAAATACATTGAGTATTCAGTGAATGGCACATACTGATCATTACCAAAAAAAGTTTCCTCTCTAATCCTTTTAAGTAGTGATAAGTAAAATGAGTGTCCCACACTTTGACAAATAGGTGGCCACATTATTCCAAATCAGGCCTTGGATAAACCATGCCATGTACACAAAGCCAGTAACTTTAGATCTTTTTCTGAACTTTTCATCTTTTAGGTAATAGTGTAGTAACTTCTTAGAATGGTGCAACATCTGAATTCTGTAGTGTTTCTGGTTTGCATTAGCAAACTGACTATAATTTTGAAAGATAGTGTTTGTTTCCTTTTAAGAACTCAATTGTACGAGCTCCTAAATTAGGGAGCATAACTGTTACACTTGTAGAATATTTGTCTTGAAATTTTTTCTTCATTTAATTTCAATGAGAAAAGTTAGAAAATTAATATACCCAGGGTAGTGTGAGTCTCTTTGGTTCTTTGCGTAAACCTTAAAAAAATTACATATTGAAATGATTTTTATTTTTTCCCCAAGTGGTAAATTACTCTGGTCATCATACTATAACTTCTATTTTTTTTAATACAAGTATTACATATTGATGCATTGTTCTAATTCTAAAGAACAAGCTTGCTGAATACTTTTTTGGGTTTTTTTGTTTTTTAAATTTTATTTATTTGTTCATGAGAGACACAGAGAGAGGGGCAGAGACATAGGCAGAGGGAGGCGTAGGCCCCATGCAGGGAGCCCCAATGTGGAACTCGGATCCCAGGACTGTGGGATTACACCCCGAGCCAAAGGCAGACGCTCAACTGCTGAGCCATCCAGGCGTCCCCTGAATACTTTTTGTTTTGTTAGCTTGTCAGTAATTGTGATCTCCGGGAAATTTTCTTATATTCTAAGGAAAGTTGTGACTAAGACTAAAGACAGTCCTCTTTTCTTTCTTTTGTAACAATTTGGAGCAGAACTGTTTGTTTTTGTTTGTTTGTTTGTTTGTTTGTTTTTTGGAGCAGAACTGTTTATGTGCTCTCAGCACAATTCCTTGCCTCCATCATTGACACCTTGAACCTTATTTTTATAACATCTTTATTGAGATAAAATTTACAAAACATAAAATTTACTTTTTAAAGTGTACCATTCAGTGCTTTTTAATGTATTCAGTAGAGTAGTGAACTGTCACCACTAACCATTTTTGGAACACTTTCATCACTTCCCCAAAAATCTAATCTAATAATATTAGCAATTCTTTTTTTTCCCCATCTTCCTAGCACCTGGCAGCCCATAATCTACTTTCTGTCACAGGATCTGCTTTTTTTTTTTTTTTTTTTTTAAGATTTATTTATTTTGAGAGAGTACAAGTGCATATGTATACTAGCACAGGGAGGGGAGATGCAAAAGAAGAGGGAGAGAGAATCTGAAGCAGACTTTGCACTGAACATGGAGCCCAACATGGTGGGCTTGATCTCATGATCCTGATTTCATGACCTGAGCCAAAACCAAGAGTCAGATGTTCAATCCACTGCACCATCCAGGTGCCCCAGGATTTGCTTATTTAGGACATCTCATGAATGGCATCGTATAGTATGGGCTCTTTTGTGACTGTCTTCTTTCACGTAGCATGTTTTTAAGGCTCATCAATATTGTAGCTTGTGCATTTCTTTTTATTGCCAAGTAGTATCCTATTGTATGGATTTGCCACATTTTGTTTATCCATTCATCAGTTGATGAACATTTGTATTGTTTCCACTTTTTTACTATTATGAATAATGCTGCTGTAAATGTTTTTGTTTAACCTTAGGGTGAATGTGTATTTCCAAGTCTCTTGGGTACATACCTGGGAGTGGAATTCTTATATGGAGTTATATATAGTTATAACTCTACATTTAACTTTTTGAGGAACAGCCAAGCTTTTCCAAGTGACTGAAGCATTTCACAATCCTTCTATCACTGTATGAGGAGTCCAGTTTCTCCATGTCCATACCAATATGTGTCATTGTCTTTTTTTATTTTAGCTATCCTAGTGGATATGAAGTGGTTGTTATCTTATTTATTTATTTATTTATTTATTTATTTATTTATTTATTTTTTAAATTTATTTTTTGAGAGAGAGTAAGCATGCGTGTGCGTGAGTGGAGGGAGGGGCAGAAGGAGAGAATCCTCAATCCTCAGCAGATTCCCTGATAAGTGTGGAGCCTGAGGGTGGGGCTCAATCCCACAACCCATGAACTCATGACCTGAGCTGAAACCAAGAGTTGGACACTTAACCAGCTAAACCACCCAGGCACCACTTGTGGTTTTAATTTGCATTTCCCTGATGACTAGATGTTGAATATCTTTTTATTTCTTTGTTGACCATTTGTATATTTTTCATAAAGTCTGTATTCAAATCACTTACCCATTTTTTTTTATTTGGGTTACTCATCCTTTTGTTGAGTTGTGAGAGTTCATTATATATTCTGAATACAAGTTGCTTATCAGACATATGATTTGCAGATATTTTCTGCTATTTTGTGGGTTGTCTTTTTACCTTTTTAATGGTTATCACCTGAAGCACAAGGTTTTTGATTTTGACGAAATCCAGTTTATCTTTTTCTTTTGCTACTTGTGCTTTTGGTGTCATATCTAAGAAGCCATTACTTAATCCAAGGTCTCAAAGATTTACTCCTATATTCTAAAAATGTTATAGCTTTGATTTTGGGTTAAATTTTGTATATAGTGTGAAATAGAGATCCAATTTCATTCTTTTTGCATGTGGATATCCAGTTGTCCCAGCACCATTTGTTGAAAAGATTATTCTTTCCTATTAAATTGTTTTGGGACTCTGGTAAAAAATAATAGGCCATAAATGTAAAGGTTTATTTGTGAACTGCCAATTTTGTTCCATTAATTTATATGCCTGGCCTTATACCAGAACTATACCGTCTTGATTAGTTTAGCTTCGTACTAAGTTTTAAAACTAGGGGGACAGCCCCAGTGGCTCAGTGGTTTAGCGCTGCCTTCAGCCCGGGGTGTGATCCTGGAGACCCAGGATCCAGTCCCACATCAGGCTCCCTGCATGGAGCCTGTTTCTCCCTCTCTGCCTGTGTCTCTGACTCTCCCTCCCTCCCTCTCTCTCTCTCTCTCTCTCTCTCTCTCTGTGTTTCTCATGAATAAATAAAATTTAAAAATCTTTTAAAAAAATAAAATAAAAATAAAACTAGGAAGTTTGAAATTCACTTTTGTTCATTTTCAAGATTTGACTATTCCGGGTCTCTTGCATCTCCATAAGAATTTTAGAGTTAGCTAGTCAATTTTACAAAAAAAGCAGCTGGGATTTTGATAGGGATTATGTTAAATGTGTGGATCAAATAGGGGAGTATTGCTGCCATAACAGTAATGAGACTTTTGATCCATGTGCGGAATATTTCCATTTATTTACATCTTTTAAAATTTGTTTCAAAAAAAAATTTTGTTTCAGCAGTATTTTGTTTTTAGTGACACCTTGAAGTTTTTAACTTCTTAAAAGATCTTTCCTTTCCAGAGAGGGATAGTTATTTCATTAATCATGTACATTATTATGTGGCACTCAAATTTTTATTACACTTACATATTTTATGTGGCTGATTCTAATCTAATTTTAAAGCATTCCTCATCATCTTAATGTAAAAAACAAATGGCTAACATTAAAAATTGTGTTGTTTTGGGCAGCCCCAGTGGCGCAGCAGTTTAGTGCCGCCTGCAGCCTGGGGTATGGTCCTGGAGACCCGGGATCGAGTCCCACGTCAGGCTTCCTGTATGGAGCCTGCTTCTCCCTCTGCCTGTGTCTCTGCCCCTCTCTCTCTGTCTCTGTGAATAAATGAAACCTTAAAAAAAATGTTGTTTTATTTATTTTTTTTAAGATTGTATTTATTTATTAATGAGAGATACAGAGAGAGAGGCAGAGACACAGGCAGAGAGAGAAGCAGGCTCCATACAGGGAGCCTAACGTGGGACTCGATCGCGGGTCTCCAGAGTCATGCCCTGGGCCAAAGGCAGGTGCCAAACCACTGAGCCACCCAGGCGTCCCAATTGTGTTGTTTTAGAATTGTTCGTTGAACCCTTTCTCTAGAAACAAGTCTGTCTACAACAGATTTTATGTGTGATTTTGGGGATTTAAGGCCTCGGTTTTAAGTGATTTTGTGCCTGTATACATACTGCTAACCCAGGCCCGACATTGAGAAAAACATTATTGATAGTGCCAGCAAGGATGAATAAGTATTTTTCTTTTTATGTATGTCTAAATTAAAAATATATGTCTTAAGTTAAATATGTATATTTACATACATCTAAATTAAAGAATAACCACTTTACATATTTCTCTTGAGATATTCATGTGACCTATTTCATGTTACCTTTGTAATAGTTTTCACGGGTCTTATTTTGCAGCCACTACTCCATGCTCTTATTAATTCAGGTCTATTTATGGTTAGTGTAGTCTCCTTGGCTGACAAGTAGCCTTTTCTCCTATGGTTATCATGTTCCCCCAAGCAAAGTACCTAACTATATGTTTGCTCTGGAAGGACCAAGAAGGGGGAATAGCTTTCAGCAGTAAAAAGCGCTTTTCTTTCATGAAGGAGCGTAGTTTCCTTTTTGGTCTAAGCAAACCATTTCTAATAAGAAGGAGGATGCACATATTTCAATTAAAGCGGAAGTGCAGATTCACTTAGAGAAACTTTAGGGTGATTTTTATTTATTTTATTAAGATTTTATTTATTCATGAGAGACAGAGAGAGAGAGATAGGCAGAGACATAGGCAGAGGGAGAAGCAGGCTCCATGAAGGGAGCCCGATGTAGGGCTCGATTCCGGGACTCCAGGATCATGCCCTGAGCCAAAGGCAGACACTTAACTGCTGAGCCACCCAGGCATCCCTTTAGGGTGATTTTTGAAGTACAGGTTTTTAGTTTTTTCTGGGTGGAAATTACAAGTAAAATCTACTTGTGCATCACTTTGATATTTGCATACATTAATTGTAGCAAATGCTCTGAATTTAAAAGTACTATTTTAGTATCTGAACTAGGTTCTAATACCTTGGGATGGATATATGGTAATCAGTCTATTAAATGGCAGGTGTTTATGACATTCATATATAGTCACTGTAATGACTAGATACAGGAAATTGAGAGGAAAGTTGGCTGAAAGTAAAGCTGGCAAATTTCTGATAACCTTTCTTATGTGTAGAAATAGAATCCTGCAACATAAGAGATACTCTTCTCTTTAGCCATCTGGTATTTATAGATCTCACCAACTCTGATAATCCTAGAAATCCTGAGGGTTTTTTACCCTGCTTTATTGATCTAGTTCTTGACCCTGCCAGCCTCTAAACCTCAGTTGAGTCCCATCCTGAACTGTTTTTGTGTTTTCTTTTATAATTCTTTGTGCTTATTATCACGCAATCTGGGATTTGAACATTTGTCATCCAAAAGTGGAAATAGTAATGCATTTGCTTGATAGGAATTTTATATTTTACACGTAGTGTTGTATTAGAAGCTAGCTCCAGGAGCGAAGGTAGTCTTTTCAACAAATGATGCTGATTACTTGGACATGTACATGCAAAAACAAACAAACAAAGACTCTAGGCACAGACTTTAAACTTTTCACAAAAATTAACTCAAAACTGATCACTGACCTAGTGTGAAACACAAAAGTCTTAAAAGATAACATGGGAGAAAATCTAGATGGCTCTTGGGTTTGATGATTACTTTTTCAATACAACACCAGAGATGCAGCCCATGAAAAAATGAATTGGTAAAGCAGACTTCATTAAAATTTTAAAACTTCTGCTCTGCGAAAGACACTGTCAAGAGAATGTAAAAACAAGGTGGGAGAAAATATTTGTAAAAGACATTTGAAAAAAAAAAAAAGACATTTGATAAAGGACTATTCAAAGTATACAAAGAACCCTTAAAACTCAACAGTAAGAAAACAGACAACTCAACTAAAAAAATGAGCCAAAGACTTTGGCAAGAATCTCACCAAAGAAATACAGATGGCAAATAAACACATGAAAAAAATGTTTCACATCATCAGTCATCAGGGAAATGCAAATATAGAGATACTACTGCACATTTAATGGATTGGCCAAAATCCAGAACATTGACAGCAACACAAATGCTGGTGATGAGGGTGTAGAGCAAAGGGAACTCTAATCATTTGCTGGTGGGAATGCAAAATGGTATAACCACTTTGGAAGACCTTTTGGTGGTTTCTTACAAAACTCAACGTCCTCTTACCATATGATCCAGCAATCACACTCTATAGTATTTACCCAAAAGAGTTGAAAACTTACACAAAAACTTTTGTGTTGAAAACATCCACCCAAAAACCTGCACACAGATGCTTATAACACCTTTAATCATAATTACCAAAAAAAAAAAAAAAATCATAATTACCAAAACTTGGAAACAACCAAGAAGTCCTCCAGTAAATGAATGCATGGATAAACTGTATTACATGCAGACAATGAATATTATTCAGTGCTAAAATGAAATCAACCATCAAGGTAGGAAAGCTATGAAAGAAACTTAAGTGCATATTATAAGTGACAGAAGCAGTCTGAAAAGATTGTATACTATATAATTCCAACTATATGACATTGTAGAAAAGGCGTAGAACTTTGGAGCAGTAAAAAGATGAGTGGCTGCCAAGGTTTCAGAGGGGAGGGAGGGAAAAAAGTGGAGCACAGAGGATTTTTAGGGCAGTGAAACTTACTCTGTATGATACTGTAATGGTGGATACATGTCATTTTATATTTGTCCAGACCCATAGAATGGGCAACACCAAGAGTGAACCTTAATGTAAACTTGACTTGGGTTGAAAATGTGTCAATGTAGGTTCAGCAGTTATAACAAATAGATGTACCACTGTGGTGAGTGGAGGATGTTGGTAATGAGGGAGACTGCATGGATAGGGTCAAGGAGTATTTGGGAAATCTGTACCTTCCTAATCTTGCTGTGAACTTAAAACTACTCTAAAAATTGAGAGTATTAAAAAAAAAATAGCTTTAACTCAGCTGGAAAAAAATACAGACCTTGTATCATGAAATTAAGCCCTTACATTTCATGGGATGTGCTTTATTTCTTCTGAAAGAAACGGAACATTTTCTTACTGAGTTATTGGGATATTTGCAGAGGGAGTATGTACTATATATGCCTTTCTCTTTTCTGAGGAGTATAACTTCTGATGTAAGTGAGCCATCTCAGGTGAAACTACTCTTTCAATTGGAATTTGACCAGAATCAGAGTATCCTGGTATTATAGGCATAGGAATGATCACTTTGCCCATTAATTTTCTTCTCTGTATTAAGTATAAATTTAGTAGTCATGGTTACTGGAAACATAATGATACTAATTATAATTAATTCAATGGCTCTGTTGGAGTTTTGAACCCCTCCCCCCTGTTACTTAATCAGCAGAATAATAGCAATAAGAATAGCTAACATTTACCATTATAAACAAGTGACAAATACTTTACATGGATTATTTCTTTTAATCTTCACATTATGAGGTCTGTGTGTGTGTGTGTGTGTGTATGTATTCATTCCACATCTTTCAGATGGAGAAGCTGAAGCTTGAAGAGATTAAGCAAATTATCAGAGGATACATAGAAAGTGAATAGTTCAGTGTTTGAACAAAGGCAGTGACTCCAGAGCTGGTGGGTTTAATTATAAGCTGTAGTTCCTCCTTCAGTATTGCTTACCATTGATCTCCTCTCTGAGAAACCTTGTGTTTCAGTTAGCCTTAATTTCATTATTTCATGGACTAAAATTCTAATTCAAATACCTGGATTGTGAAGCTTTTAGTAGTAAAAGGAAAAACCCTAGATTCTATGAGAATACTAACAGCTTCTTAGAAATTGGTAGCCAAAACTTATTTTAAAATGATCGAAGGAGGGATCCCTGGGTGGCTCGGCAGTTTGGCGCCTGCCTTTGGCCCAGGGCGTGATCCTGGAGTCCCGGGATCAAGTCCCGCGTCGGGCTCCCGGCATGGAGCCTGCTCCCTCCTCCTGTGTCTGTCTGTCTGTCTCTCTCTCTCTCTCTGTTTATTATAAATAAATAAATCTTTAAAAAAAATAAAAATAAAAATGATCGAAGGAACTAGGGTGTTCAGCTTAGGAAAGAGGTTTCAAAGTGAAAGTCTGGTTGGCAGAAAAATTATTATATCCTATGTGAAGCTGAAAGACAGAACTTGAACCAGAGGGTGAAAATTGTAAGAAAGTAAATATTGGCTTAATTCTAAGAAACAATGGTCAGTATCTGCAGTACTGGAAATAAATAGAATTACTCTTAAGGAAGGTGAGTTGGTTCTCTTGCACCAGTAATGAACAATTAAAATCTAGCCAGCTTTGATCAGGGTATTCCAAAGGTTCAAGCTGTATGTTCTGGGGACTAGGCTAGGTAGCATAAAAGCTTTCAACTCTGATTGTTTGGGTTATTTGAAGCCTATTGCATAGACTATCTCCTGAAAGAATTGAGGTTCTTAACTTTAATATACAAAGGTTTTATGACCTCAAGAAACTTGAAAAACATTATTCTATAGTAAACACAAGCTTTGTCTGTACTTTACAAAAAGAAAGTAATACTGAATTTTCTCTATTTTGAGAGAGTTGAATGGTAGTGAAATCTTGTGCAGAAGAATATTGTGATGGTGGTCAATATTTTTGGAGTGTCCATTGACACTATTGTGTGTGTCTAATTGATACATTCTAGTTAAGAGTATTCAAGTCTGGAATTAACTTTCAAACAATGACAAGTATATTATCTCTTAACTGCTTTAAAGTTCATTTCAGTTGTTTGAATTAGTTAATTTAATAATAAAAGGTTGGGAGGGGCAGCTGGGTGGCCAGACTCTTGGTATAAACTCAGGATATGATGTAAGAGTTGTGAGATCAAGCCTGTGCTGGGCGTGGAGTCTGCTTAAGATTCTCTCTCTCTTTCCTTCTTCTCACCCCCTCTCCTTACCTCTCTCTCTCTTCCTCTCTTAATAATTTAAAAAAATATTGGGAAGAAACTGGGTCTTTGAGGGACTGGACTCCTTCATTCACTGCCATGTCCTTGAACCTAGCTCTGATATATCCTTGTTTAATACTAGGTTGATCTATGGTTATACTTAATACGATATCTGATTTAATACATTAGGGTTTTTCCCTAAAAAAAAATTGCCGTAGGAAAAAAGTCATGTCATAAAAAGGAAAGCAATATTTATAAGGACTATAAAATTTAAAAATGGCATAACATAGGGACACCTGGGTGGCTTATTTGATCTGAGCTCAGGTCTTCTATCAGCAGTATCATTAGCACCTTTTTACTTGTTCTTATCTGTACTACTAGTTGTTATGGGAGCAAAATGCCCCAGATAAAGTGCCTCAAATATGTTTTTTATTTAAATAGCTTTAGTTTCCTGATTTATAATATTAGAGTTAATGGGTAATGTAAATTATATCACTTATTAAGCTGTCCTATTAGAATAAATCTATGATTTATAAAAACTTGAGAGAAGAAAATGCCTATTCCCTATAGACATTTAATGATGTGTATAACTTTAGTTCTGAATAAAACAGAAACAAGTGCAATAAGTAAAGTCAATAATGAATATTAATTTCTCGGCGAAAAAGGTGTTAGCTTTTACGTTTCTTCATATTATGTATATGACATCATCTGTTATAAATTTCTCATACGTACATTTTGTTTAGTCTTTATTCCTTTTGTTATTTGGTTTTAATATAGTTATATTTTATAAGAACTTTTAGGGACCTCCTGGGTGGCTTAGTTGGTTAAGCGTCTGCTTTTGGCTTATGTGATGATCCCAGAGTCCTAGGGTTGAGCCCCACCCTCAAGTTCCCTGCTCAGTGGGGAAGCCTGTTTCTCCCTCTCCTACTCCCCCGGCTTACACTCTTTGGTACTCTGTCAAATAAATAAAATCTTTTTTCTTTTTTCTTTTCTTTTTTTTTTTTTTTAAGATTTATTTATTTGTGAGAGACATAGAAGCAGAGACACAGAGGGAGAAGCAGGCTCTCTACAGAGAGCCTAATACAAGACTCCATCCCAGGGCCTGGGATCACAACCTGAGCCAAAGGCAGATGCTCAACCACTGAGCCACCCAGGTGTCCCCACTTTTTAAAAAAACTTTTAGTATGAATATTTTTAGGAATTAGCCAACACATTCATCTCAAACCCATAAGAACAGCAAATTCAATTATAATTTATAGATGGCATTTTCTCTTTGCAGATAAATAAAATGGGAGTACTGTCTTTCATAAAAATAACACCTTTTCATTTCCTGATATAGTGGTTATGAGTAAAAATTGGTATGGAATTAGTTGCTGTCTGACATATTCTGTTTTAAAAGCAAGAGTAAATGAACAGGTCATAGATTTGAATGCATGTTGATTTATTATTGGATAGATTGGTCTATTTAGCTATTTGATGGACACTGAGCATGTGCTGTATGTAGTGATGGGTCCTATGTAGAGGAGTTAGAGTTTCAAAGATAATGAAGACATTACTGCACTTAGGGGAATCCCTCCTTGTTCTTTATGATGAAGGACACTAGTGACTTAGTAAAAGATACCAAAAAAAAAAATCGTTTGTAGGTGTTGGGACTAACACACCATATAACACACCATATCTGTGATTCAGATTTTAATCTCTAAATTTGATATCCAAGGAGGCTTTACAGGTAATCTTTGAAGATTTAAGGCTTCTTAAAATGATTTTAATGACCTAGAAGTATTTGTTCTATCCTTAAAGGGAAGTACGGCACACATTCTAGAGGACAGAGGTAGAGGGAACTCTCATGGAAGGGGGAGAGAGGAGAATAGAAGAGAATTCTCTTAAGAATTTCCTTATAGCTTTCTTCTTAGGGAAGCTGTAGAGCTCAGTATTTTGTCTGAACGATAGGTCTGAGTTTACTAGTCATGACAGTATTTTGGGCCTAATGGACACTTGACTCCAGCATCCTTTTGCTGAAGGATCTAGAATATGCTCTCTGGTTATGGTAGTCACTAAGTAGCTGTGGCTATTTAAATTTAAAGTAATTAAATATAAAGAAAATTTAAAATTCACTTGCATTAGCCACATTTCAAGTGCTCAATAGCTACATGCGGCTCATGGCTGCCTCATCAGACAGAAAGTTCTTTTGTGTAGCACTGATCTAAACAACTAAGTTACATGAGAAGGATGTTCAGAAGGCCTTTAGTTGGGTGGAGAAAATTAGTTTTATTTACTTTTATTTTTATTTTTTTTAAGATTTTATTTATTTATTCATGAGAGAGAGAGAGGCAGAGACAGAAGCAGAGGGAGAAGGAGGCTCCATGCAGGGAATCCGATGTGGGACTCCATCCTGGGACTCCAGGATCATGCCCTGGGCTGAAGGCAGGCTCTAAACCGCTGAACCACCCAGGTGTCCCAGGAAATTGATAAGAATTTAGAATTCTTAGAAATCTAAAAGAATTTAAAAGAATATCTTCTTAACTGATATCCTTTAAGACTTTGAGTGTGAGGGACGCCTGGGTGGCTCAGCGGTTGAGCATCTGCCTTTAGCTCAGGGTATCATACTGGAGTCCGGAATTGAGTCCCACGTTGGGCTCCCTGCATGGAGTCTGCTTCTCTTTCCCTCTGCCTATGTCTCTGCATCTCTCTCTCTCACCTCTCTCTCCCCCTCTGTGTCTCTCAGAAATAAATAAAATCTTAAATTAAAAAAAAAAAAAAAAAAAGACCTTGAGTATGACAACAGTAGTTGACATTGGAAAGGAACATTTCAGGCATTTAATCCTTATACTTTTGCTCCCAATGCGTAAAATATAAACAAATTCTGTAGTTTCATTTCAGTATTATATCATGACTTTCCAGATGATTCTGAACGTTAGAATTTGTGAATTCACATTTCTGTCAGATATTTGATTTCATTGTGAAGTCTTCTGAGGCAGATAGTGATTCAACAAGATCTTTGTCCCTGTTAATTGATAAAAACCTCTGAAGTTCTGAGACTTTTTAGATGTTTAGGTTAATTTTCAGGTACTTAAGCAATCTCTCAACCCTCACCTAGCTTAAGAAGGTAGCAAATGAATGTTTTTATGTTAGAAGAAGATGCTTTTCACTCTTTAGATCATTTCCCACTCTATTTTAGACATGTGAAATTAGGGAAGAAATATTTGTAACATTTGTAATATGGCAATACTTTTGTAATGACTATATGGCAAAGATTAATATAATTTATCATTTTCTTTTTTTTCCCAAATGGAAATAACTTCATTTTTATCATATAATACACTATTTAGAAAAAGATGGAAATAGAAAAATTAAATTGTGAAAGATCTCTCTTGATCTCAATGGAAATCCTTATAGTGTGTTACCCTCAAGTCTGATCATGGCTTTTGGCTTAAGGCATGTATATCTTTTTACTGTATTAGTAGTTTAAAGCAGAAAAACATGATAGATATCATGTTTCATAGATATCAAAAAGGCATTTTGATTGTATTTAACATCCATTTTTGGTAATTTAAAAATCTCTTGACTGAAATACAAATAGATACTTCAGTAAATATGATTGATTATATTAATAGATTTTTCTAATAATTGAACTCTCTTTTCCTAAAATGAATCTTTTTTGGTCATGGTGTACTACTATTTTAATAAGCTACTTGATTTTTTTTTTTAAAGATTTTGTTTATTTGACAGAGTACAAGCAGTGCGGGGAGCAGCAGGCTGAGAGAGAGGGAGAAGCAGGCTCCCCGCTGAACAAAGAGGGCTGATGTAGGGCTTAGTCCTAGGAATCTGGGATCATGTCCTGAGGCAAAGGCAGATGCTTAACCAACTGAACTACCCAAGGCACCCTGTTAGGGACTTCGTATCTTTTTTTAAAATTAAAAAAAAAATTAAATATATTTTTTAAACATTTTATTTATTTGAGAGAGAAAGAGCACAAGAGGCGGGGGGGGGGGGGAGGAGGGCGGGGGCAGAAGAAGAGAAAGAAGCAGGCTCCTTGCTGAGCAGGAAGAAGGACATGGGATAGGATCCCAGGATGTGGGTCTCCATCCCAGGACCTGGAGATCATGATGAACCAAAGGCAGACACTTAACTGACTAAGCCACCCAGGCCTCCTGAGCTATTTGATTCTTATTGTTAATATTTATTTTAAAAATTGGTATATCTTTTTTGTCTTTTTGTGTTGTCTTACCAGATTTTAGTATCACTAAAAGAATTGAGTGTCCTTAGTCTATTTCCTGAAATACCTTAAGGAGCATGCAACTTAACTGTTTCTTTAAGGTTCATCTTGTTTGAGCCATGGTGCTTTTGTAGGTTGTAATTCTTTGCAGCTTTCTTGAATTCTTCTGTTTAGGGGTTGATTTGTTCATAATTTGCAAATTTTTCTGCATAGTGTTACATCATTATTTCTTCTGTATCTGTGATTATAAATTCTTATATTCTTAATTTTGTTTTTGTGTTTTCCTAAACTAGCCAATGTTTTATGTATTTTATTTTTAAAAAACTATTTTTAAGTAGGTTTTTCTATTTCAGTTTCTATTTTTGCCATTATGGATTCCTCTTATAAGGGATTATTGATATTGAAGTGATTTTTCTCCTTAGATATGTTACTTTAAGTGAAGAAAGTGAAGTGAGAAGTGAAACTTGCTTGTCTATGGTGTAGGTTTCCTACTCCTATAAAATTGCAACACTTAAGTGTAGTAGATACTTGCTTAAATACAAATGATTAAAATTCTAGAATATTGCTGTGACTTACCAGTTACAGGCCATAGGTTTTCCTACCTTTGGATCATGGTTTTGTTGAAAGGATATTTTGAAAAAATTAGTAGTGTGCAGTGTTATTGTTGTTTTTAATAAAATTTTCCCATTTAGAATCTTGGCATCCTTAGGTAATATTTTGCTGACTTCATGTATACTAACAACTCAAGCTTGCATAAGGTCCTAATTCTCTGCTTAAGGATCTTACTAGTTCCTTCACTCACAGTAGAATGAGTGGTGGTAGGTGGGTTTTAATATCAATAACACTTTTGGAATATAAAACTAAGCTATATTTAGTTATCATTAATCAACTGATACATTTCTCTTGAAATATCCCTTTTGGTTTAATATCATATATTTTATTATAAAATGTTTCATTTATTTAAGACTAAATTTAAGTCCTTGTCTTTCTTTGTAGGTATAAGCGTGTCTTTTCAGTTGGAACCCATGCGATTACTACCTATAATCCCAATACCTTAGAAGTAACAAATCAGGTAATCATGTTAGAAGCAGTCAGACATTTTTTGAATTCCATTTGAATTTTAAAGCCAGATATGACCCATGATTCCCTGGCCTGAAATCAATACTTTAGGTTAGAAAAGTCAACTTCAAAAGAGATTGATAAGCTTCTATAATACAAAAAAATAAGTAAATAAGTAAAAGAGGATGGTGACAAATGTTTTTTTTTTCTAGACTCTAAGGAGTATAACTTTTTGATATGTTGTTTTTGATTGTTGCCATCTCTTATGTAAATTGGTACATTAATTCTTCATAATTTTAAAGACTGTATTGCTGCAATAAAGGCATACATAAGTCACAGTGCAGTGGTTGGAAAATACTTGTAATGGAAGTAGGATTACTGTTTATAAAGCAAGACCAACTTGAATATGGATAAGTAAACATATTTAGCTTATTTTTAATTCTAAATTAGGCATGTTTTACAGATTTTGTTTTAACAGATCATAAAATTTTATTCCTCACTTTTCACTTTTCTGTATTTTAATTGCTTTGGATTAATGTTATTAATCATTAAAATTGAAATACAGATGAGATTTTTATTGTCTCTGATCTGATAACTGAAAATCTTTAAAAGAATTTGTTGCAGAATTACTGTAATATATAACATCTTCTAGGCATCTCTTATTTTGTAAGATTTTTCTCATTTAATTGTGAAATTAAAGTAGTAAAAATAGTGTAATATTTAATATACCATCAGTTGGAAGAATTTTTCTTTTTGTTAGTGGCCTTATGGAGACATTTGCAGCATCAGTCCCGTTGGAAAAGGACAAGGAACAGAATTCAACCTCACATTTCGTAAAGGCAGTGGGAAAAAGTCAGAAACTTTAAAATTTTCTACAGAGCACAGGACAGAACTTCTTACAGAAGCATTGGTAAGAACGGTTTCATGTTAATAAGCTAAATTTTTCTGTCCTTTTTTTTAAATGAAACAGTTGCAAAGTGCAGATATTAATGTTCTGAGCCTTTGTTCCCACACTGCTCATTTTTTTCTTATTGACTGTAACTTGATTCTGTGAAACTTTCACTTTCTCTAACTGAAAGGCTGGAAAATCTTGTGTTTAATAGTGTTTAGTCTTTTTAAGCACACATACAGAGCAAAGCAGTTGTATGTTTAATCTATCTTAATTTTCAGCGAAGTTTCACACATTTTTTTATTGAACAGTCTTAAACTATAATTCAATAATATTTTTTATTATCAAAGTTATCAGGTTGGGATTTTACATGTTTTGGATAAAAAGGACTGAACTATTGAGTTGTCCTTACCAGTTTGTTGTCATAAACTTTGATTATGTTTTTCTCTTTCAGAGATTTAGAACTGATTTTTCAGAGGGAAAAATCACAGGAAGGGCAAGTATTAAACATTATGAATATCTATTTTTATTCTAATGTTGCCTGTCATTATAGAAATCATTCTGTGTTCTGTGTGTTCCTTTTATGGCAAAGCTAAAGGGAAAAAAGGAATCCTCATTTGTTTTCTGGCACTGTGTGATAGATGTAGTTTAACAGGAAATTCCAATATGAGGAATTAGATTTATGACTATTAATGCCAATGGTTGGGGAAAAAGTTTTGAGACCGAACTATGGAACATTGAAAACAGTGCTATAACCACTCAGGGTACTCTTTATTCAATACTCTAAACAGCCACAGTAAGCATCACACTGTGGGTAATACCTGTTGGAACACACAGTAGTTGTTTGGTATAGGATTTTCCTATTTCAGAAGAATTAAGGTTTTAAGTTTGGAGTATATCAGAATTGTCATATATGTTCTTGCACTGCTAATAAGGCTTTGCATGGTGCACTGACAACTTTGGAGAAGTCACCATTGCTTATTAGAATCTTCATAACTTTCTCAGGCATTCTGTAGTAATGTTACAACAGCATGTAAACTAAATCAGAGACTTCTGAGGAGGGGATATGGGAGTTTATGCTTTTTCCCTTCCTTGAAATACTGAATTTTTTTCCATGAGAATGTATTGCTTTTATAACAGGGATGGGGACAGAATAATGCCTACACTGGTAATACTGTTCAGAATTCTGACTTCTGGTCAAAGGCAGGAACTAAAAATTCTAAGAAGCTGGCAGTACCTGTCTTTCCCTGTCTTTTTTAAAGCCCTCATCCTTTCTATGGATGTTTCTGTTAGGAGTTTTAGCATCTTAGAAGCCTCACTGATCTCATCAAGCAACTGACTGGTTGCTGAGGAGACATTTAAAATAGATAAATGGCAGTTGACAAGCTGCTTTTTTCTTGTTTCTCATGAGCCACAGTCAAATTTCTATAAATTATAATTTGGTGTGCTTATTTTAATTGTTTTATGTTAGCAGTTGACTTTTCCATATTCCTTATATGGAAAACAACTGCTTCCAAAAACATACTTTTAGATTTTGTTTATAAGCTTCTCAATACTTCACAAAACTGAGATGGAAACTGTCTTTAGAAGATTGCCTGGAAGTCAGTCTGCTTAGTTTTAATCAGGAGTGAATTGCAAAAAGCTTCCTCTCCCAAAAGCTCTGCTGGAAAATACTCTTGTATAAATTGAATTTGACCCTCAGATCTTCAATTGTCCCCAGATAGACTCTATATCAGATCTCTAAGTCTCTGTCTTTTAGCCACTACAATCCTGAGGTTAATGATGTGTTTCTGTCAGCACATCTCGTTATGACAGTTGATTATCAGCTGTGAGGAATAGACGATCCTGCAGAGTGAGTTAGGGCATGCAAAAACAAGTGTAGTTTGGAAAAGCACCACCATTTTTGTGGTTTCCCTTCTTCTGGAGAGAAGTGGCACTGCTCCATCCTTTAGTTCAGAATCAAGGTGCTAAATATATTCTTGGGTTAATGCAGGCCCTTGTCTTTCTGCAAATTCCTTTTATGGAACTATAATATGCATTATTATGCAGTCGATCTGTAATGCCAAAGGGACTTGATGTCATATGATTCTGAGCCAGACTGAGGCTCATTGCTGAGTGTAGTGTTGGGGTGTTGTGGAGGTGTTTATTATTTAATGCCTTACTCACTTTTCTGAATACCTACAAGAGAATTTCTCTCATTTCAGTATTAAAAATAGTTGTACTTCTGAGTAACGGATTTACTTTTACTTAAGAGTCCTGTGACTGACCATGTGTTCCTCTTCATGTTGTTGGGTAGGAAACTTTGTGGACTTTTTGGGTGGGTGAGGGGATATTCATTTCACATCTGACACTTGGTTACTTTTCTCTTGCCTCATTTTGTCTTTATTTTAAATTATTTTCTCTTGTATCATAACATTTGGTTAGCAGCCTCACCTAAACCTATTTTTTTTCTTTTTAAGAATAAAACCGGATAGTAAATGAATGTTGACCATTCTAATCATTTCTGATACTAAGTACTTTAATTTATAAAGGAATGTTATTATCTAAGTGGAATTTTACTTGCTAATACAATCAAATACAACTTTGCATTGGTGTGATTAGAAAAGCCTCAGGTCAAACTGAGGCTTCAGCATTCTTATGTATGTAGAAAGAAAATCTATATTAGCATTCTGAACCAGCTCAGATTATTTAAACTGAATATTGTAACTTCCCCAAAATATGATTTACCTCTTTTCCATATGTAAGTTGAATTAAAAGAATCCATCAAAAAAGTTGAAACTTTATTCCCAATAAAACTTTCAGAGTATTATTTCTTTTAGAACTTTCTTTTTTTTATAGATTTGCATAAACTGACTCAGAATTGTTTCACAAAATATTATAACCCAAACCTTTGTTAATTTAAAAAAGATATAATATCTTCAGTTTGAGCAAACCTTTTTACTTAAATACAAAGCTTTAAATACCTAAAATTAATGTTTTTAACAATTTGAATAGTAGCTCTAAATATTTATAATATTGTTTAGATTTCTGGTTGTTTTAGCAGGGACTGATACAGTAAATGTAACTTTATTTTATGGTAAGCTTACATATGAACCTAAAAGTAATATTACTTCTCTTTCTAGAGATATAACTGCTATAAGCATCACTGGAGTGATACAAGAAAACCTGTCATTTTAGAAGTAACTCCTGGAGGCTTTGACCAGATTAATCCTGCAACCAACAAAGTCCTCTGTTCCTATGACTATAGAAATATTGAAGGCTTTGTAGATCTCTCTGATTATCAGGGAGGGTTTTGTATACTTTATGGAGGATTTAGTAGATTGGTAAGTAGTATTTTTAAAAAGTGGTGCCTTTAAGGGGTGCCTGGGTGGCTCAGCAGTTGAGCATCTGCCTTTGGCGCAGGTCATGATCCCGGGGCCCTGGTATTGAGTCCTACATTGGGCTCCCCACAGGAAACCTGCTTCTCCCCCTGCCTATGTCTCTGCGTCTCTCTCTTGTGTCTGTCATGAATAAATAGATAAAATCTTAAAAAAAAAAAAAAAGTCATTTAAAAAGAGACATGATGGGGCATCTGGGTGACTCAATTGGTTAAGCCTCTGCCTTCGGCTCAGGTCATGATCCCAGCGTCCTGGGTTTGAGCTCCACATTGGGCTCCCTGCTCGGTGGCGAGCCTTCTTCTCCCTTTCTCTCTGCTGCTCTGCTTTCTTGTGCTTTCTCTCTGTCAAATAAATATCTAAAAACATAAATAAATAAGGCATGACTATTTGAAAGAAAGCAGGGTTTTTACACTTGATTTTCAGATTTCATGTGAGTCTTCTGGAAAGAAGTATGGTATTAAGAGTGCAGGCTTGTTATCAAAGAGGCTTGAGCTTGAATCCCAACTGGGAGCTTTTTAAAGTGAGGAGAGTAATACATATATCATAGATTTTTTTTTTTGAGGCTCCAGTGAGATAATTTATGTAAATGTTTAGCATAATATGTGGGTTAGTATTCAATAAACGGTAGTTATTTTAATTAGTATTAATGTCTTAGCTGAAAGAGTCTAAGCTTTCTTTGAAAAATAAGATCTTTTTTATAGTTTTTCCTCCTTTCCCCAGCTGTTTGTAATTTGGAATCTAAGTATTCATTGAAACTTCAAATTTGGAGTTCATTGCCTGTTTTTGTCTTGAAATTCTGAATTATGTGTGAATTGTGTGGTACAGAAGAAGCCACTTAGGATGCTCAGACCCTGTTTGTTAATTGGTAATAGAAGCTGAGCTAGAGGGACACATGGGTGGTTCAGCAGTAGAGCATCTGCCTTCGGCTCAGGGAGTGATCCCAGGGTCTGGGACCAAGTTCTGTATCAGGCTCCTTGCAGGGAGCCTACTTCTCCCTTTGCCTGTGTCTCTGCCTCTCTCTCTGTGTCTCTCATGAATGAACAAATAAAATCATAAATAAAAAAAAAGAAGCTGAGCTAGAGATGATGACCATATTTTTTTTATAAGAAACATTTTGCCTTCCTTAATTAAACCTCACATCTCAGGGATGCCTGGGTGGCCCAGCAGTTGAGCGTCTGCCTTCAGTTCAGAGCGTGATCCTGGAAACCCAGGATCGAGTCCTGCATCAGGCTCCCTGCCTGGAGCCTGCTTCTCCCTCTGCCTCTCTCTCTCTCCCTCTCTCTCTCTCTCTCTGTGTATGTGTCTCTCATGAATAAATAAATAAAATCTTAAAAAAAATAATAAACCTCATATCTCAAAGACGAGCAATAGAGTTTACACAAGGAAAGTCTTGTTTGAACATATTCTCAGGGTTCCTTTCTCTTGAGAATTTTAGTGTCTGTAGCTATCTTGGTGGCCTGAGAACAACTACTCCCAAGATTTAGTGTTCTATAGATAAATTATCCTTTTCTGGGTAGCAGAGCCAAGACAAGCCTGGATATGGGCTAGAGGGTACCAGAAGGAATATAAAAGGAATGATGATGGGGTAGGAGTGCTGAACTATTTGATTTACAAAATATGTTAGCTCTTCAGAGTTACAGGCCTTTTTCCATCTTGGATTTCTCTCTTTGCTTGGGTAATGGGTACTAACCTAAGTATCTCTCATCTAGGAACACATATCTAGACATTTGTTACCTCTGAGTCTAGACCCAAAGGATGAAGGCCCAAAGAGAAAATTCGTTCCCTGTCCCACCCTAGAGCAGCTTAAATCCTGTTGTTGAAGTGCTGTCCAAAGGCTTATCTCTTCCATGGACATTGAAATTTATAATGATTAACTCCTTGGTGGGGGCACCTAGTTGACTCAGTTGGTTATATGTCTTGATTTCAGCTCAGGTCTTGATTTTGACTCATGTCATGATCTCAGGATTGTGAGATTGAGCCCGGAGTCAGGCTCTATACTAGGGATGGAGCCCACTAAAGATTCTTTCTCTCTCTCTCTCTGTCTCTCCCCCTTTACCCTCCCCTACCATTTACCTGCTCGCTCACTTTCTCTCTCTCCTTCTCTCTCTCTCTCCAAAAAAAAAAAAAATCCTTGGTGGAAAATGAACCTAATTGCAGGAGAGAGCCTTAATAGACTTTAATGGGACAATTGTACCACAGTAATTCAGCCAAGCTTTCCAGGGCACAAGGTAAACAGTAAGGATGAGAATTGTGTGATATTTCTCAATTGGCAACAGTTTTTATTGCTTAATGACATCAAGCAGTTTTAATTTTAATCATCTACTTTCTAAGTATACTCTGCCTTTTAAAAGGTGGAGTCAGTTCACTACACATGTGATACCGTGACAGATTCATTCAGCAAACCTTTATGTGGTACTTTTTGCATGCATAGTGACTATCCTAAGCAGCTGGGGATAAAATCAGGTTTTAGGATTTTGTTTATTCATTCATTCATTCATTCATTCATTTATTTACTTATTTATATTTTTTAATTTTTATTTATTTATGATAGTCACAGAGAGAGAGAGAGAAAGAGGCAGAGACACAGGCAGAGGGAGAAGCAGGCTCCATGCACCGGGAGCCCGATGTGGGACTCGATCCCGGGTCTCCAGGATCGCGCCCTGGGCCAAAGGCAGGCGCCAAACCGCTGCACCACCCAGGGATCCCCAGGATTTTATTTATTTTACCTAATTTCTACACCCAGCATGGGGCTTGAACTTATAAGCCTGAGATCAAGGGTTGCCCACTCCATTGACTGAGCCAGCCAGGTACCCCTAAAATGAGGTTTTATTTTATTTTTTTAAAAGATTTATTTGAGAGGGAGCACACACAAGCAGAGGCAGTGGCTGAGGGAGAGGGAGAAGCAGATTATCTGCTGAGCAGGGAGCCCAACATAGGGCTCATTCCCAGGACCCCAGGATCATGACCCAAGCCAAAGCCAGCCGCTTAATGGATTGAGCTACCCAGGCATCCCTAAAATCAGGTTTTAACATGATCTGAACCAGTGTTTCTCAGCCAGGGGGCTATTGGAGTCTGGACAGGACAATTCTTTATTGTGTGACACTTTCCTGCCTTGTCCTTTGCAGCACATTTAGCATTTCTGGCCTCCTGGCATCAAATGCAAGTAGCAATATCTTATCTTTACCTTCCTAAATACACTCCTGGAAGTTGATTTGTAATATCCATTGGCCAAAGGCTTGTAAACATTTAAGCATTCTTCAAGGTAATCTGATAAGAAAGTTCACTGTATAAGAACATTGTATCAGAGCTACTTTAGTTGAAACTGGAAATACTCACTACCCCCACTGGACTTGGCTGGAGTCCCTGGGACCCTTTCTGGAAGCTCCAGCATGCTGTTTTCTATATGGTGACAGGAACTAGACTTTGAGAAGTTATGAGTTAATTTCCACTCAGTTATTTGCAAGGCTCTATATCCTAGAGTCTGTGATTTTTAACTTAGTAACAGTGATTCAAATACAGCACACTGCTTACTTACCTTTGATAAGATCTACCATTATTTTCTTTTAGAATTGCTACTTCACTGTCTTTCCTGTGAATTAATTCAGAATGGTCACATTTTAGTTGTTTCAACCCTGACTTTTTAAATTTCAAAATTTATGCAGCATTTATTTGCATCAGAGCAAAGAGAAGAAATTATCAAAAGTGCAATAGATCATGCTGGCAACTACATAGGTATTTCACTGCGCATCAGAAAAGAACCTTTAGAATTTGAGCAGTATTTGAACCTTCGCTTTGGGAAATACAGCACTGATGAATCCATCACATCTTTAGCAGAGTTTATAGTCCAAAAAATATCACCTAGACATTCGGTAAGACCCTGTGTTAAAAATAAAAATTTGTTCACCTGATTTTGATATTTTTCTTCAGTAATTTTTTATGTCTCAATTTTGTTTGAAGGAACCTGTAAAGCGAGTTCTAGCACTTACAGAAACATGTTTAGTAGAACGTGATCCAGCAACCTATAATATTGCAACTTTGAAGCCTTTAGGAGAAGTAAGTTTGACATTATTAGCTTAAATGAGACTTCTTCCTGTTGCTAAATTAGGATAATTTTCTATTTTAATATTTTCCCATGCTTAAAGAATGGGAAATAAGGAGAATCTATTCTTCACATTATTATATTTATTATACTTAGAACAATGAATATTATAAACTTTATTTCAAAACAAATTTATTTTCAAAGTATGTAAGGTGAAAGGAACTTTTTATTCAACAATTGTATGAAAATTTGAGACATCTAAGCGGCTCTTAAATTATGATACTGTAAACAGTTTTTAAATACTGATTTTGTAAGCTAAAATGGGGATGTGTAGTTCTTATAAGGAAATGCCATAAAACTAAACATCTTTTGTTGAACTTGGTTTTTGTTTTCATTAGGTATTTGCATTGGTTTGTGACTCAGAAAATCCACAACTGTTTACCATTGAATTTATAAAAGGGCAAATACGGAAGTATTCTTCAACAGAAAGGTATTTTTTTTTTAATTCATCAAGCTTTTGAGATCCCAGTATATTCAAGGCGAAGTCCTCCATCAAAGAGGAAAGACAAAATTTATAATCTAGAACTTTGAAATCATATAACTTAGAAAAGACAGCATTATTTTGTTGTATATTGAAAATGAACTTCATTCAGTTTTCCAGTTTCCAAAGAGAATAAAAATGGTGATTTGATTTTAAATATAATGTTGAAAATGTAGTTCTGTAACTTAAGCTTTTAATGTATTTTTAAATAGCATCTTTCACTTTCATTGTTAAATTGTTTGGATACCAACAAGTTACTTTAAATATACTTGAAGTTAGAGTTTTCTAAGTTAGCATCAGTAGACTAGTTACTAATTTTCCAGTGGAATGTGCCTGATTTTTTTTTTTATATTACTATGACTTGGCTGTTGATGTGAAAACGAGTGAGATGCTGTAGCTCATAAACTACTCCTGTAAGGTAAACCACTTATAGTGATGTTCTACTGTGAATGACTAGATCTCCCTTCATGTACTAAGCCATTGTAATGGGATTGGCAGTTTTTATATTTTGGACAGTTTTTTTAATGGTGTTGTAAATAGATTATGACTGAATCTGTTTTTAAAAGATAGTTGAAACAGTTCTGGTACATTTTGCCACTGTCTACCATACAGCCTTATTGAACTGCTGTCACTTCCTGGAGTATGACCAGTAACTGTTTCTTACCTTGGAAAGCTTTTGATCTAAGTTCAACAAAAACAGCATTTTAAGCAAAAGGTTGTATTTTTTCCTGTCCTGAATTCAAGGAAGAGAACTTCTGAAAAAAAAAAAAAAAATAGTGCACATGTTCTAATCAGAGAAGAGATCTCAACATTTACAGTTGGTCATGTGCTTTATGTACATCAGATTGTTTAATCTTGATCCCTAGAAAGATGCCATTATTCCCAATAAAGCCAATATGCAGGAAGCAAAGCAATTTCTTTGTGACTTTGGATTAGGAAAAGATGTCTTAGATACACACAATTCATAAAAGTCTGATTAATTAGACATTGTAAAAATTTAAAACTTTGACCCCCATTAAGAAAAGGAAATGACAAGCCACAGACAGGAAGAAAATATTTGGAAAATATATAGCTAGTAAAAGACATGTTTCTAGAATATATTAAGAACTCTTTTGGGGTACCTGAGTGGCTCAGTTGGATGAGTGTCTGCCTTTGACTTAGGTCATGATCCCATGGTCCTGGGGTTGAGCCCTGCATCAGGCTCCTTTGCTCAGTAGGGAACCTGTTTCTTGCTCTCCCGCTGCCTGCTGCTCTTCCTGCTTGTGTGCTTGCTCTCTCTCATTCTCTTTGTCAAATAAATAAAATCTTTAAAAAAAAATTACTCTTTTAACTCAATACCAAAAAACAAATAATAAATGGGCAAAAATATTCAAATAGACACCTCACCAAAGAGGATATTTGAGGTAAATAAACACATGAAAAGATTATGACTCATTAGGGAAAAGTAAAACTGCTACATGTACACTGAAATGGATAACGTCCATTCAGTTGAACAACAAATTGGCAGTGCCAATTGTTGGCAAACCTGTGGATTCTTATACATTGCTGGTGATGATGTAAAATCATAAACTTTTAAAAAATAGTTTGGGAATTTCTTAAACATATAGTTATTATATGACCCTATGTCAATTCTCCTAGGTATCTACCCCAGACAAAAACATATGGCCACAAAAACTTGTATGTGAATGTTTATAATAATAATTCATAATCAAAACTAGAAACAATTGATATATGTATCACCTGGTGAATGAATAGGCAAAAATATTGATTATCCATACAGTGAAATACTACTCAGCAATAAAAAGGACTGAACCTTAAAAATGTGATATATAAAATAAGCAAGACACATAAGGCTATATATTATATGATTCCATTTATACGAATTTTTTAATAGACTTTTTTGGAGCAATTTTAGGTTTGGAGTAGTATTGAGCAGAAGGTACAGAGGTTTCTCATATACCTCCTCCTGCTTTGCCTCCTAACTGGAGTAGCCTCTCCCATTACCAACATCCCCTACCAGAGTGATACATTTGTTATGAATGATGAACCTGCAGGCTTGAACCAATGTATAATGACACTTACCCACCATTTTAGTATCTTACAGACTATTTTCACTGCCCTAAAAATTCCCAGGGATTCTCTCCAGCAGTAATAATACTGCTCCACTGATTTCATCTTGCCCTCCTCCCTAAACCTTGACAGTCACTCATCTTTTTACTGTCTCCGAGGTTTTGCTTCTTCCACAATATCATAGTTGGAATCATGTAGTATATAGCCTTTTCAGATTGTCTTCTTTCATTTCCTCCCTGTCTCCTATGTCTTCATGTCTGGATAGCTCATTTCTTTTTAACTTAGTAATCCATTGTCTAGACATACCATGGTTTATTCATTTGGTCTCTTAGTTGCTTCCAAGTTTGGCCAGTTATGAATAAAGCTGCTCTAAACATCTGTGTGCATCTGGAACATATGGTAAGAGGATGTTGAGTTTTTTAAGAAACTGCCAAACCGTTTTCCAAAAGTGGCTGTGCCATTTTGTATTCCAAGCAGCAGTGAATGAGAGTTCCTGTTGCTCCATATCCTCACCAGCATTTGGTATTATTAATGTTCAGTTTTGGTCATTCTAATAGGTATGTGGTTATTTCTCATTGCTGTTTCAGTTTGCATTTCTGTGATGATGTATGTGTTGAGTATCTTTTCTTATGTTTATTTTCATATGTTTATTTGCTATCTGTATCTTCTTTGGTGAGGTATCTATCTGTTAAGGACTTTGGGTTTTTTTGTTTAAGATTTTATTTATTAATTTGACAGAGAGAGAATGAACAAGTAGGCAGAGTGACAGGCAGAGGGAGAGGGAGAAGCATGCTCCTTGAGGAGCAGAAAGCCTGATGTGGGGCTGGATCCATGACCCTGGGATCATGACCTGAGCTGAATGAAGGCAGATGCTTAACTGACTGAGCCACTCAGGCACCCTATTAAGGACTTTGAATCATTTTAAAGATTTTATTTGAGGAGAGAAAGAGAAAACACTAGCAGGGGCAGAGGGAGAGAGAGAAGATGATTCCTTGCTGAGCAGGGAGCCCGATGCAGGGCTGGATCCCAGGACCCTAAGATCATGACCTGAGCTGAAGGCAGACGCTTAACTGACTGAGCCACTCAGGTGCCTCTGGATTGTTTTTTAATTGACTTGTTTTTCTTATTGTTGACTTTTAAGAGTTATTTGTATATTTTAGATAGTAATCTATTATCAGATATGGCTTTTATAAATATTCTCTCACAGCCTGTGGCTTGCCTTTTCATCGTCTTGCTGGAGTTGTTTGAAAAAGGAAAACTATAGAGATGTAAAGAAAATATGTGGTTGCCTGGAACTGGAGAGTTTTTTGTAGATGAACACAAGGGAATTTTTTAGGGTGATGGAAGTATACCAAAACTGATGATTGTACAACTGTATAAATTTACTAAGAATTCTTAAACTGTACATTTTAATTGGGTGAATTTTTGATTTGTAAATTATATCTCAGTAAAACTTTAAAAAGTTCTTAAAAAGCAAAAATATTACATTTATAGTGCTTAAGTAATTTGTGAAGATATGTGACAGTAAAGTGCAGAGCTAGTATTGAAACTCTAGGCTCTCTCTTAAAGCGCCCTATTCTGTTGTGCTTGTACTCAGAGTGTCCTGCCTGAGCAGGTGACCTGCTAAAGGGCCTATGCTGTATTCTGATTCTAAATTCCCCTTAATTATCAATCCTAAAACATTTTTTTTACTTTGCTTAGAGATTCCTTATTAGCAAGTTTGCTGGATGGAGTAAGAGCCTCTGGTAACAGAGATGTTTGTGTAAAAATGACACCAACTCATAAAGGTCAGCGATGGGGGTTACTCAGCATGCCTGTCGATGAGGAAGTAGAGAGCCTTCATCTCAGATTTTTGGCCACACCTCCAAGTAAGTATTGATTAAGTATAATTCCATTTCCATCCATCTGCTTAATAATTTAAATATTAGGAATGCAAGCCTCTAAATCTTTTTGAACCTTTTCATCTTACAGATGGCAACTTTGCAGATGCTGTATTCAGGTTCAACGCTAATATTTCATATAGTGGAGTTCTGCATGCAGTAACGCAGGATGTAAGATTGTTTTATAACTTGTTCATTGTCATTAATTTTGGGAATGGAAACTTTTTTGAGACATTCTTCCTTTACCTAGGGTCTCTTCTCAGAAAACAAAGAAAAACTGATCAATAATGCCATAACAGCATTATTATCCCAAGAGGGAGATGTTGTTGCTTCAAATGCAGAACTTGAGAGTCAGTTCCAGGCTGTGAGGAGGCTTGTGGCTTCCAAAGCTGGTTTTCTGGCCTTCACTCAGCTTCCAAAGTAAGTTGTCTTTGAACTTTTAGAGAATACAAACAACTCAAAATAGCAGAAAATCAACAGTTTATCTTTTTATATCTGTGTAAACCTGATACCTTTCATATGATGATATGGTAGTTTTTATTCATGTGAAATAAAGGAAGGTAAGTGGAAGTGAAAGGGGTAGAGATTGGTCCTACACATACCTGCAATATGTTGACTCGTTTTAATGAATTTGAGCAGGAAAGTAGATCCCTTTTAGTTTTGTTTTGTTTTGTTTTGTTTTTTAAGGTTTATTGAGAAGCCCAGGGGAGAGAGAGTCTTTAAGTAGACTCTGAACAGAGCCTGATGTGAGGCTCCATCTCACCATCCTGAGATCACGATTTGAGTTGGTACAGAGTCTTAGCTTAACTGACTGTGCCACCCGGATGCCCCAAAATCCCTTTTAGTTTAATTAATTTTTTAAAAAATCTTCCCCCTCAAAGAAAAAAACTGTTAGGAGAACAGATATGTTCTAGAGGTAGAATTTAAAATATGTACTTGTTGAATGCAATAGAAACTTAAGAAGACTTATAATTCTCTGATATTGCTATTATAAGCTTGTTTTTTTGTTGTTGTTCCATAAGGTTTCGGGAGCGTCTAGGAGTGAAGGTAGTAAAAGCACTCAAGAGGAGCAACAATGGAGTAATCCATGCAGCTGTTGATATGCTCTGTGCCCTCATGTGTGTAAGTAGTATTTATTTTGTTTTGTTTTTAAGATTTTATTTATTCATGAGAGACACAGAAAGAGGCAGAGATATAGACAAAAGGAGAAGCAGGCTCCCCACGGGGGGCCTGATATGGGACTTGATCCCAGGTCCAGGATCATGCCCTGAACCAAAGGCAGACACTCAACTGCTGAGCCACCCAGGCGTCCGTGGTGGTTTGTTGTTGTTGTTGTTGTTTTTTAAGAGACTGGTTTTTCTTAAGTTGCTTGATGGTTTAAATTTCCACAAACTCAGATTTTCATTGTACCAATTAAATTCAGTGTTTTGTATTTCCCAAATTGCTCTTTTGGCAATTTATTTATTCAAATGAAGGTTCGTTTAGCATATCCTATAAACCAGGCATTGTGCTATCTGCTAGAAATACAAAGTTCCTTCCTTCCTTGAAATTGCTGACAGTCTAGTAAGGTAAGCATGTGTGTGTCTCATCTAAAGTAGTAGGGGCCATGGGATCCCTAAAAAGCAGAACTTAGCTTTTTGGGTTTGTGGTGAGGAGAACATAAAAGATTTGAGGCCAGTCTTTTCAGATGTTACACATGAACTGAATCTTAAAGGACAGGCAGGTATTTTCCCTCTGTGTGGGAAAGGGGGCGTATACAAAGGTATGTTTGGGAAGAAGCAAATAATTGAAATGGCTGGGTCATAAAACATGTATGGAGGTGTGTGGGATTAGGAGTTATAGCTAGAAATATATGCAGAGACAGTCATCAAAAGCCTTTGGTATCAGACAAAGAGGCTAATAAATTTGTATCCTTTAGTAAGGAACAACTGAAAGATTTTTCATCAGGGGAGCAGTAATACTAGGTTTGAACTACCGAAAGCTGACAAATATTATGTGGAGACTGTATTAGAGGTAAAATTAAAGACAGGTAGACCAAATAAGAAACAAGATGCTGAGGTAGGATGGGGTTAAAGAAGGCACATTTGAAAGCTGAGGGTAAAGATCTAACTTAGTGACAGCTTGTATGGAGGAGAAGCAATGAATTATCCAGTATAACTTTGACATTCCTGATTTACTAGTGTTGTATATAGCATATGGGACTAAAGTGTTTAAGGCAAGTTTAGTGGTATAGGATAAACTTTAAGTAATCACTTGTAGAAAATCTTCCATTTATACTCAGAAGTGAATTTTGCTATCTTTACTGCTTCTAATAATTCCATGGAAAGAAATAGTGGAATAAGGGTTTCTGAGTGGCACAATTGGTTCAGTGTGACTCTTGGTTTTGGCTCAGGTTGTGATCTCAGGGTCATGAGATTAGCCCCACGTTGGGCTCCTTGCTGAGCATGGAGTCTGATTGAGACTCCCTCCCCCTCTGCCCCTACCCCCAATGTTCTCTCTCTCTCTCTCTCTCTCTCTCTCAAATAAATAAATCTTGAAAAAAATTAGGTAACTAGAATGTAAAATAAAATATCATAGTATGAAACAAACCCAATCTTCTCTCACTACATATTAGGGTTTGGCTATATATTTTACATGAATTATTTCATTTAAGCTTCATAATAGTCCTTTGAGCTAAGTATTATTAATCTCACCTGGACGGCTAAGGAAAGTGAAACTCAGAGTTAATGCAACTTAACCTTGCCTGAGGTCAGCTATAGTCAGCAAAGTTAGAATTGGGTCTTTATTCCTAACCCTCATGCTAGAATCTTTTTCCCATTTTAATTTTTCCACCAATCAGAAGAGACAAATAAATATTTGCTGCTCATTTTAGTACCTGCTTTTAAACATTTTTTTAAAAAAATAAGTAAATAAATGCCAAGTTTTATCATTTCAAATTTAAATATAAAATAGGGAGAGAGAAAAATGGGTCTTATTTGCCTTTTAAGAAGGAGACTTGTGTCTTTTGAGAGAGTTCCTTCTGCAGTACTCTACAGATACTTGCTAGGCACAGTGTCTATGAAGCCTCATCAGACCCTGGGGGAAATCATCACTTTTGCCTGATTGTCTTATCACGAGTTTCCTTTCTGCCTTCAACTTTAAAGGCTGTGTTTTTAAATTTTTTCAATATTTAATGAATACTCTTTACAAATGACTTTCGTGTGATACCAGCATGTGGGACTGCTTATGAACTATCATTGTTTTTAATCAACAGCCCATGCATGATGACTATGACTTAAGACAAGAACAGCTGAACAAAGCTTCTCTTCTCTCTTCAAAGAAATTTCTGGAAAACTTACTGGAAAAATTTAATTCCCATGTGGTAAGTTATAATTAAATTTGGCTTAATGAGAGATACCATACATTATTGAAAAGTATTCTAGAAGTGCAGTTCAGGCATTTTTTTTGTTTTCAATTGTGGCTCCCAACTTTGGTCAGTATCGGTCATACACACTTTGGTCAGCTTGGTCTCTCACTAATAGTAAAATATTTCTGTTTTAAGACTATATCCATTCATCTGGGAAGAATAAGTTGCAAAGACTAGGTTTTTTTCTTTATGTCATTATGAATTAAGCTTCTCCAAAAAAAAAATCTTTGCTCCTCAGTCACTGGTAACAATTTTGGAGATGGGCAATCTATATAGATCTAGAAGGAACAAATTGGTGGAGTGGTTTAACTGTTGTCAAAGATTGCTTTTTATACAAATACTATACATACTAATCTTAGTTGTATTTGTTTGAGGAATCTTGTTTATTTTCTTGAAATTTGACCAAATTTTAATTATTTTCCTTTTAATATATAGTAAAGAATGAATTTACTGTATTAGTAAAACCAAGTACTCCTTAGAGTAATCAAACTTTAGGCCTCATGTTGAGGAATTATGTTTACTTTTAACATTTAGAATAACAGAAGCACATTATTGCTGCGTTTTACTTGAATTTCTCTGTCCTAAGGCAATGTGTTACTTTGTTTCAGGATCATGGGACTGGTGCCCTAGTTATTAGTTCACTCTTGGACTTCCTTACTTTTGCCCTCTGTGCTCCATATAGTGAGACAACAGAAGGACAGCAGTTTGATATGCTCTTAGAGATGGTAGCATCCAATGGAAGAACCCTCTTTAAGCTCTTTCAGGTGAGAGCTTGTATCTTTCTAATCAAATAACAAATAGCTAATCTAAGAACCACTTTTTGGGTCAGTTTGGTTTTAAAATAACGGATGTGTTTCTGAAGTAATGTTGATAAATAAATACATCCTAGTACATAATCATATTAAGAATATTTAATTCCACAGATCTCTTGGTGTTTCATGTAGAGTTCTGTTGATGGCTTTTGACCACCGTTTTGACCATGTTGCCCATCTTTTCTCAGAACTAGAGTAGAAAAAAATCATAAATAGTTGAAAACATTCTTATTTCATATACTGTTGTACTTGTTATATTTCTATGTAATACTTATATTTTCGTTTATATTGTGTTATGTCAATTTGTGTTATTTTATCATTGCTGTTTGATATTTATCATTCCAATATGTATAATTATCCGAGTAAGTGCCAGCTATTTCCTGCTGATGTTTTAATTACCCTTAAAGCTATATTTTAAGAATACTTAAAATTTTTAACCAAACTGTGATCTGGCTTTGAGATGTATCCTTTACTAATTTTATGGCTTATAAAATTGTATATCCTCCTTAAAAGCAATAGCTAGTATGTTGAAATAAAATTATTTTATTCTGTGATACTTTTTTCCCTATTTTAAAGCATCCTTCCATGGCAATTATAAAGGGAGCTGGATTGGTTATGAAGGCAATAATAGAGGTGAGAACAATTTTCAAATTTTAAACCTACTTGAATTTTGATTGGGTATTTTAATTGAAGCTGACAAAATTACATTTCAGCTTTTTATGGGAAAGGTGAAGTTTTTCTGAGTAATAAAAGTAATTTTGAATCTTTATTCAGAAATTAGTTTTAAACTACAGAAACAATCCTTGGTATTAAACTAAGAGTTTAAAGTTCTGAGGTAAGTGGGCTTAGGGCAAATAGATCTTTTGGTTCCTACATTATTTGTATTTTGTTTGTTTTAAAAGAATTAAAAGTTAGCATTTTTCCTCTTACTCTTTTTTGAGGAGAGATGATGGTATTGATGATTTTGAAATCTTTAGGTACTGAGGTTACATAGGAATCTGTTAATGGAGTTATTAGTTCATAGCAAAATAGAATTAAATAACAAAAATTGGTTCTCATGCTAAAGTGCTCTAGAGATCAGGACATATCGTTGGACAGACATGGGATATTGTTTCTGTAAGATGGTTGCTTTAGCTTTCTGTCTTTTAGAAAATAAAATCATGGCTATGAACATCAAATTGCATACTGGATGTTTATAATGACATCAGTCCAAATGGCTTTGGATTCTTTTTGTTGTTGTCATAGTTGTAATTTGGATAAAATGTAAGAGTATTTGCCCCTTTTATCAAAAAACTCAGTGATTGTAGCTTATAAATATAACATTTGGCTAAAACAAAATGCACAGAATTAGTATACTCGTAAATAGGTGTTTAAAAATTAGGCAATACACATCAAAGGTTTTTTAAGCATTTTTAGTATGTATTTACAGATAAGGCCAATTTTCTTCCTCTAGCAAATGGGTTCTAGCTTCCAAAGTAAGTAATGTTATCTCTCACACAGCTGGTGGTAGCCAAGGGCAAGTAAGACCGTGAGACCAAAAAAAAGTGTATTCCTGACCCTGCTCCTCCAATATATTGCTGTTCATTCAGAAGTATTTCTGAAGGGCCAGGTATAACCGAAGTAGACTTTGGGGTTCAATAACAAGCCACACATGTTAGACGGATAGCCAGTGACTAGAGGTGGCTTTATTTATCCTGAAATCCTAGCAGGTATCTTAAATTGTTTTTTCTGATTGTAAAAGCAGTATATAATCTTTGAATAAACACTGGTGTTTACAGAAAAAAATTCAAGGAACAAATACAATAAGTCATTGATATTTTTATCATCCAGAGATAACTACTATTACTACCATTTTGGTAAATTTTCCCTCAGATTGTGCAATGTTCAAAGTTATATATGTATCTGTACTAACGGTGTGTGTGTGTCTATATATATGTACTTGCTATGTATATATTTGTATTGATACTACTGTCAGAATGATATATGTACATATTCACACTATGTGAAATTTGTATATATACTACATATTCAGTTGTACCATATACTTGTACTATTTTTCACTAACATTGTGAGCATTTTTGCTTATTAGTAGGCTGTCTTGAATATCACACTGCTTATATTTCATAGTTCTCTGATGACCTTTGACTAGTAGTCCTATCTATCTTAACTCTATTGCCAAAGTGAGTCCATATAAGCAAAGTAAAATCAGGATAAAAAACTATCCCAACTTACTATATCTTCTTTTAAAAAAAAATGAAGAACCATGTTCACCATGAAAATTATATTGTTAATAATAAAAGCAAGCCAGGTTTGCAGATGCCTTTGGTAGGAATTGCTGATTTCCCTGAGTCGCCTTTGCCTTTCATTGGCTGATATAACTCAGAGAATGAACCTAATTTTAATGCTAAGTTAAGCAAAGCATAATTCATAAAATGTATCTGTAAACATTTAAAACCTCATTTCATAGGCAAATAATATTTTTAAAATTACTTGTATCACCTGGGTTATTTTTGGGTAATTAAGTTGCATTTCAAATTTTTATGACATTGTATACTACATAATTATTTTACCTAGAGGTGTTATAAAATTAGGATAGCTTGTTCTAGATTGCTGCTTTAGGGATCATCTTACCCTTTTTCCAAAGGAAGGTGACAAAGAAATTGCTACAAAAATGCAGGAGCTTGCCCTAAGTGAAGGTGCCTTACCTCGACACTTGCATACTGCGATGTTTACAATAAGCTCAGATCAAAGGATGCTTACTAATAGGTAGGTTAAATTTAATTTGCTATAAATGAACTTGCTTATAAAATGGATTTAGATATTATATAAAACAAACTGAGTAAGTGTTCAGATTATGCAAATGTTTCATTTTCTTCTGATTCACCTAGTTCTTTTCCTTTTCTTATAGAAGAAAGATTGTGCCTAGATGATGATTGCCCCTCCCCCCTGGAGAGCTTGGGGAGGGGAAACAAAACTGTTTGCTTTTTTCCCCTCACTATCCTGTTACGGCTCTATACCCATAGTCATGGGACTGGAACATGGAAAAGAGTGCCTAGAAGCTTATGGAACTAGAACCACATGCCCAGGATTTTTCTCCTTTTATTTTCTGTGGACCATCATATCAATTTTTAAATATCTTTGGTCAGTTAGGTACTCTTAAGAATCCAGAAAACCTTATCTAACTGTCCTAGGTATCCTCAATCTCTTGTAGTTAAGCAAGTTCTCCTTTGGTAAATTGTCTTTTTTTATAGTAATCCTTCAAATATAAGGAAGCACATAAATCTGTTCATTTATTCCAGGCCATGTGAATTCCATCCCTTTTAATCTTTCTTTGATTTCTGATGTGTGACCCTTCAAATATCCTTAGCATACTATGACTCATGACTCAGTTTAAGAAAAAGGATATCATAAATATTTTTAATCATGTTCTTCAGACTTTTTAAATGATCACACAAATTGCTGACTTAGGTTTACTTCGTTATATCATGAATTTCCTTTTTTTGTCACCTATATCCAGTTATTGGATGTCATAGTATGCCTCCTTGCCAGTAGTTTTCTGCTCTTTGTGCTATTATAAGAGGCAGTCTGCATCCCTCAACTTAACAGATGATGGCCACAAAAGTAGTCTTTTGTGTTGCCTGAGAGGACAAAAATAAAAGAAAGATGATTTCCTTGGTGTACTTATTAGTGATAGTAGATACCATCTTTCATTAAAATAGGCAGTGTTTGACATCTTACTCTGTTAAACCCCCAAGTTAGACGTTTGCTTATTGTGTTCCTCTTTATTAAATAATCAGTTACATCCCTTACTGTGATCAGTGACAGTATTTATTGAAAAGCTGTCTGCTTATAAGTTGCCACTTTTCATTTGCATTGCTTTATGCAGATCGCTATTATAAAATGTTATCCCATTTGTCCCTACTTAAAGCCTTTTCAGGAATCCCTGATAAATGATACCTATCCAATGCACGTGGAAGAAATTATGATTGTTTCAGTAGTACTGAATTTCCAAATAGACATCGAAATGAACAGTTTTAGTCGTGTTCTTTTTTTTTTTTTTTTTTTTTTTGTGATAGAACAGAGTATACATAATTTGGGTTTTTAGACTTTTCTTCTGGGAATGTAACCTGTGTAAATACATATGTCTGTAGGTTTGGTTATTTTTCTCACAGATTTCATACTCCTTCCTGTAGCAAATGGCAATTTGCATTCCTACCAAAGCACAGAAGGGTCAACAGTGAATAAAATATATTCTCTGCTCTTGAGGAACATATCGTGAGGGTTAAAATTAATAAATGACTAAATCATAGACTCAACATGGATCTTATATTTATATTCTTCACTTTGAACCAGAATGTGCTTTTACCTCTAAAGTGGCATGAGTAAAATAATTTGCTTTAAGTGCTTTAAGTCTTTCTCCAGACTCCACAACTTAAAATATTTTCTATCTCTGACTTTGCCAGAAAGATTATATTAGAACATAGTTATTGAGTTTTGCTCATGTTCAGAATTCCAAAGAATGCCAGAATGCTATATGCTCACTATATCAGGACTTGTTATACAAACTAATCGTATCATCAAGTCTAAGTGTTTCATTTATTTTCCCTCTTTAAATGAAATAAAAACCTACTTCTTCATGTTCAAGTCCATTGAAAATTAGTTTATCAGGGAAGCATTTTGATTCAGAGAAGATTCTAGAATATTAGCAATATTTTTAATTACTATCTCCTACACCTCTCCACATCAGAATACTAACTTTAAATATTTAACATCAGAATGATTTCTTTGCTGTAGCCATATTTCTTATGTGATATTTTGTTCTTAAAAATTCCTTTCTGTTCTAGCTGAGATAAAGCAGCAAACCTTTCTCAACGTCTGCTTTTTTCAGACAGCTAAGTAGACATTTAGTGGGACTCTGGACAGCTGATAATGCAACTGCAACAAACTTGTTGAAACGCATTTTGGTAAGTCAGTTCAATGACCAAGAAGATTTATGTATTCTTGCCCAATAAAATTTCATTGAGTGAGTTTATACTGTTAAAGGATGTTTTTAGTTTTTGCTTGTTTTTTATTTAAAAGATGCTTATCAAAGGAGTTACCACATAATAAATGCTAACCTTACTAGCTTAAATCATAGTATTTAATTAGGTTTTGAAAGCCAGATTTTCTTTTGCACAGTTGTTTTGAAAATGGATTTTATGTTTTGTGTGTGTTTGCTTTTAGCCGCCAGGCTTGCTGGCATACTTGGACAGCTCAGATCCAGTTCCTGAGAAGGATGCTGATCGGATGCATGTTAGAGATAATGTGAAAATAGCAATGGTAAATAATTATTGTCCTAAGTGTCTTTTCAGGTTGAAAAGAATAATCTTTCTAATACATACCAAAAATAAGCCAAGAATTTACTGTATATTGAATAGTAGTACCAAAAGTAGTATTATTAGTAACAGTTTTATTGAGGTAAAATTTACATCCCGTATAATTCACCTGTTTTAAGTGTACAATTCAGTAATTTTTAGTATATTTATAGGGTTATAAAACCATCACCACAATCTAATATTATAAATAATAGTAATCTTGTATGTTTTGTTTCCCTTAACTCAGCTTGTTGGCACTTTCAGGAATGGATTTTTTTTAAAGTATATTCATACGTATAATGTGATATTTTACAAATAATGTGTGATTGATAAATGTTGGTTAGAAGGGGCCAACAGTGAAAAAATTAACTTAGGGTAGGACTTTTTTTTTTTTTTAAATAAAAACTATGTTTATTATTAAGATTGGGCTATCTCTGAGAAAATTACTTAAACATCTTTCAAGATACACCATTGTAATAATGTCTTATATGTGTTCTTTTCCTTTCCTCACTCCATTTTTCTATTTACACCCATTTCCCATTCACATCTTACCATCTCTCACGTAGGAATCATCTTGAAACTTAAGCAGAAAAGTTAAGATTTCTTGGACAAAAGTATAATTTATTGTAGAAATTTTCACTTTGTTTCTTCACTGAGCCCCCAACATCCAGTATGTATTTTATCATGTAAAATAAATAGTGTGACTCAGCTTTACTTAGATTTTAAAAATAAATTTGCAAACAGGAGTATAATGGATTTTAACATTATTTTACAGGATCAGTATGGAAAATTTAATAAAGTTCCAGAGTGGCAAAGACTAGCTGGAAAAGCTGCTAAAGAAGTTGAAAAATTTGCCAAAGAAAAAGTAGATCTTGTGTTGATGCACTGGAGGGATAGGATGGGCATTGCACAAAAAGAGGTAAAAATAAAATCTGCTTCCACGCTTCTAGCACTTCTGTATATTGTAGGTTTGCTTTCATTGTTGCAGTTCACAGAGATGGTAGTCAGATATTTCTGACTGAACATATGAAGAAATGTCACCTAATTCTGATTCATATTTTTATATAAATTTTTCTTAATTCATAGTTTTATGAATCATTGATAGGATTTTAGTTAGGTATTTTATATAAAATTGAATATAAAATTCCACCCATAAGTTTTCCTTCATAGGTTTTCGGTTTCCATACTAATTTATTCATAGATGTTTCTTTCCTTCTTTTTCTGAATTTTATTTTATAGCTATAAAAATAAAGGTGCTCTTCTTGTTTAGCATTTTTATTCAGAGCTAGCCAGATAGGTGTTTTGGTAATAAGATTCACATTTTTAAATTAAATATACTGTATGTACTTACTTTTTTCAGTATTAGCTCCTTAAATCAAGGTCAGATCAAAAACCATTTTAGTCTCTTGTTCCTTAGCATGTAGTATGATCAATAGAACCTAATTCAGTAATGTGTATTCTTGTGTCTAGGATAAAATGTGCAGTGGTTAAATCAATAAAAGTTGACTTGATCTCACCATTTTTGTTGACCACACTTACATTCTTTCTCTTAAACCGTCTCTTTACTTAATGGTAGCTATTTCTTTATACAAAGAAAATAATATAAATACCTCACCAAGCAGGTTTCTTATCTGTTAAGCCTCCAATTCTTGATTTCAACTTAAGTCATCATCTCTGGGTAGTGAGATCAAGCCCTGCATTAGGCTCTGTGCTGAGTGTGGAGCCTGCTTAAGATTCTCTCTCTCCCTCTTGCTAAACAAGAGCACCTTTATTTTTATAGCTATAAAATAAAATTCAGAAAAAGAAGGAAAGAAACATCTATGAATAAATTAGTATGGAAACTGAAAAGCTATGAAGGAAAACTTAAGGGTGGAATTTTATATTCAGTTTTATATAAAATACCTAAATTGAAGAAAGCTAGAACTGGTTGTCCTTTTTGTGTGTAGCATTTACATTTTCACTAGTCTAGACTCCTAGCTTTTTGTCTTGAGGGCCGGGGAAATTGAAGAAAGCTAGAACATTTAAATGTAGACATCAGGTGCCACAGAAGAATTATAGTCATGTGGTATCTGAAATTGAGACCAAAATTCAGTTCTGTAGAATTTGAGCATAAGGAGTTTATGCTGAACTGTATGAGTAATATGTGCAATATAAAGAATCACTAGATATGCTTTCTAAATGGCTAGGATAGTGAAGAGATATTGCACTTTGAACTTTTTTTTTAAGATTTTATTTATTTATTCATAGAGACAGAGAGAGAAAGGCAGAGACACAGGCAGAGGGAGAAGCAGGCATCATACAGAGAGCCCGATGTGAGACTCGATCCTGGGTCCCCAGGATCACACCCCGGGCTGCAGGCGGCGCTAAACCGCCGCGCCACTGGGGCTGCCCTGAACTGTTTGACCTATATCTGAGACTAGTTTTATTGTTTAAGACAAGTTACAAGTTTTCAGAGTGTTATTTCCTCTTTCATAAAATCAAAATAACAGTACTTCCCTTCTCTATTCTGGAGGGCTGCTTTTATGTAAAAGCAAGGAAATAATAGGGATGGCTGGGTGGCTCAGTCGGTTAAGCCTCCAGTTCTTGATTTCAGCTTAAGTCATCATCTCTGGGTAGTGAGATCAAGCCCTGCATTAGGCTCTGTGCTGAGTAGGGAGCCTGCTTAAGATTCTCTCTCTCCTTCTCCCCCACTCCCTGCTCGATCACTCACGCACGCTCTCTCTTAAAAAATAATAATAATATAGCAGCACTATATACATGTCTGTTCATTATAATATTCCTGAAACATTCGAGTAATCAAAAATCTACAGATATGATCTGATTTTCAGTTATTAAAAGTATGAGCCGCTGACTTCAAGTAATTAAGCCCATTTCTAAAATAATAGTTTTCAAGCTGTTGGATATAATTATCTAACTGAAGTAAGTTTTTGGATTCCAATTTCATATGTAACATTTATCCAGCATAAGTTTGAACACAAAGCTATTTTAGCTATAAATGTGGATAATATATGCTGTTTAAAGAAAATAATTCAGAGGAAAATAATGCTTTTTAATAGCAATAATGTCTTATTGGTCTGTTTCATATATGTGGGTGTTATCTAAAACATTGAGCAGGTAATGATGCCAAAAGATACGCTGGTCAAGAAACTCTTTAGGTAATAAAGAGATTATTTTTACTGTACTACTATTTTTAACATTAATTTCTTTAAGAAACAGTGAATAATCTTTGGGACTATTTTATTTGTAGAAATATTAACACCCAAATATGGAATGATCATGTGCTTTAGCTAGTCTGAAAACTAACCATTATCAAGATTAACTGGCTAGCCTTGAAAGGAACTGCATTTCTTATATAATCAAAATATTTTAATCAGAATGTTTTTAAGTCAATTTCATTTGTAGCTAATGTTCTGTGTTTGATTAATAATAACCTTCGACTAATGTATAAAATTGCTTTTTACTTATTTTGTTATTTTAGTTGAGGAATTTAACTAGTTAGGGGTTTTAGCCTAAGTGTGAACTCTGTTTATGGAGAACTGGTTGTCCTTTTTGTGTGTAGCATTTACATTTTCACTAGTCTAGACTCCTAGCTTTTTGTCCTGAGGGCCGGAGAAATTGAAGAAAGTGCTTTTTAATTAGAAGTTTTAGAGAAAGTTTTATCATTAAAACTCTCCTTATGTAACCAATAGGTTTCATGTTTCAAACAGTATTTACTTTTTAAAATTTACTACTCAGCCTTTATTCTTTCTATTTATTGTGCTTTATTTTATATAATTTCACTTCTTTAATTAAGTTATAGACTTCTGTGCTTTACTCTCTATTACTTTCTACTTTTTGGTTCTGTCACATTGAGGATCAGAATTTTAATGTTTTGCCATATTTACAGGTTTGACCTGGAGCAGAGATTCCTCATTGCCAGCCCATGTATATAGACTTCCAGAAATCTTTGAACTCTTCACCTCCAGTTAGTTATAAGCCTTGTGTATATGTCTTTCTCTAGAATAGGGGCCATAGCTTTCTTTGAATTCTCAAATAGGTTTATGACTGCCTAAAATTTGAGTCATAGACTTAGAGAAGCAGGTGGATCTCTGTCTTAAAGTGAAGATGATTTATATTGGTGACATCCTTGTGGAATTCGTATGATAGATGCAGCGTAACACATACAGACTCACTCTTTTATTTTTATTTAAAACTTTTTCATTTTTTCCTTTTTACAATTAAATTCAGGACAGAAACAATATGGTGAGTTTAAGTCCCTGCTACATGTGTGAAATGCATTCAAGTGCCTGGCATGTGGAGTTGTCTTTGAGATTCTTTGTCTAATAAATTAAATTCAAATCTCACCTCACATGTGTCTGATTGTAGATTCATATTTCTTATCCATTAGCTGTTTCAATTTATACTTGCTCCTTATGGCTTTGGTAGCAGTTTAATAGCCTATAATATTTTGCATTTGTTGTCCCATGAGTTGTGTATTAACTGCATGTAATGTAAATGTTTAAAACAAGTCACTGTTTTTGATCGTTATAAATTTTATCAGTCGTCATTATAAACTGTAACAAAATTTGGTGTTAAAACAATAACTGTAGGCTACATGGAAAATGCTTCAACAACACTGTAGAAATATCTGCTAGTGCCTATTTATTACATTGTGATATAATTTTATATTCACACTTTATAGATTTTGCTTCATTAATTTGTTTCTGCCAAAATTTGATAGAGAAAACGTTTTGTATCACTGATAAAGTGATGATTTTCTGACTGAGCCTATTTGATAGCCCCAGATTGAGCACTATGAAGTCTTATTGTTTTTTCCAGAATATAAATCAAAAGCCAGTAGTTCTTCGAAAGAGAAGACAAAGAATAAAAATAGAAGCAAATTGGGATCTCTTCTATTATAGGTAAACATAAAGCCTCTTTTCCAACAAGTTAAATTTGGCATTGCCATTAGAGCAATCATAATAGGTTTTTCTTGTCTGAAACTAACGCTTTATGCAATGGGTATTTTTACACTACCGAGGTCAAGAACTGTAACTGTTAAGATTGGTATGATTAACAATGTTTCCATAATATTAATATCTTTTATAGTACAGTATTGGTAGTCTGAGGAGCTAAAGTTACTTTTAATTTTTTATTAAGGCTTTCAGCTGATTACTTTAAAGAGATAAATGATGAAAACATAAGGAGACTTGTGGGAAATGGGTATCAAGCTTAGCTGGCCTAACAGACTTTTCCAGCTTTCTGATCTGTTTACCTCTTCTCCATCTACTGCCCCTGCCCACCGTTCTCCACCACAAACACACACAGACATATGCACATAAGAAGACTTTGAAACATTTTGAGGATTTGCTAAATTTTGGGGGATAATTTACAGTGCTTATTCTGGAAGCTGACATATTAATTATACCGTAACTTATAAAGGAAAACAAGTGTTTTGGAAACTTCCCACAGTACTTTTAAATTGTGTAGTATAAATATAGTATATAGTATAGCCTTAAAAATACTGATTTTCTTCCTTAGGATTATGTTGTCTCCCCTAGAACTTTCTTGGAACTTTGACATTAGACTTTGTAGGAGTGTTGCAGAATGAAAATGAAAGGATATTATGCCCATCCACCTCCAGTTCAGACCTGTGTCCAAATTTATTACAGTAGTTAAATTATTCAGGAATAAAAGGAAGATGTTTTACAAATATCAATCAGAACACGGCAGTATAGCTGTATTCTTAGGTAGTTTGTAACATTCTAATCTACAATGTTGCTCATCCTACACACTTTACATCCAGGTGCATAGTTCAGAAATTCTTATCCCCAACCTGAAATTTAATATCTAATAGTAATTATTCTCTGACTGGAATTTATACTAGCAATAAATATTGAAATTGAAGTATCAGTTCCTTGTTTTGAAATCCACACAGATTTGTTTTGTGGTTTGGGTTCATTTTTTTTCCCTTAGCATTTTATTTTGAAAACTTTCAAACATACAGAAAAGGTTAAAGAATTTTATAGTGTACAACTCTTATCTATCACTAAGATTCTACCTTATAGAATTGTACATTCTACTAAATTTACAGAGATTTTATTTACACTTGCTGAAGTTTATTCCAGTGTTTTCTTATTTAAAAATGTATAAGGTGTATTTATAGATTTTTTTTTAATGTTTACTCCTTTCTACTATTTTCTAATTATACCTATAGGTTTGGTCAGGATCATGCCAAGTCAAACCTAATTTGGAATTTCAAAACACGAGAAGAACTGAGAGATAGTCTTGAATCTGAAATGAGAGCATTTAATATTGATAGAGAGCTTGGTAGTGCTAATGTGATCTCCTGGAACCATCATGAATTTGAGGTAAAGTTTGCTTTTTGTAATATTAGTTTTTTCTTTTTGAAAGTACATATTATTTGTGGAGTGTTTTTAAAAGATTTGTGGTTATATAACATTTTTACCTTTCCTTCTTAATTTTGTGGAGGAAATATTAGAAATATTAGAAAACCTTAGCATTTATCTGAGACAAAAATTAAAAATGCATTATGTTAAGTAACTGGGTTTTGTATCTGAGATCGTATAGGAGTTTTAATGAATTTGATCCCATGCTTTCTAGATCTGTTCTTCGCTTAGTTTTTCTTCCTTAGGTTTTTTTTCCTCCATTGAAATACAGCTAGTTCTACCTTTTTCCTTGTACTTACACCTTGTTTAATTTTTTTTTTTTGTGGTAGTTTGATTCTGAATGTGATCATATTTTGCTTTTCTAGTAAAATATTGATGTGAAGAACAACAAAATAAGATCAGGAAACATGCTGGTTAAAAAAAAAGAAACATGTTGGTTAAAAAAAATGTTGGCAGTAGATAACCGTGTGTGTGTGTGTGTGTGTGTGTGTGTGTGTGTGCTGTAAGCTCTCATAACAGTTTTTAATTTAAGCATACTCCTGACCCTGTAGGCTTTGATCTTTAATCCAACTGCATTTGCAGAATACAACGATTTGCTTGTGCTCATTCCCTCCTCTTCAAAAAACTTCCTTTGCTTTGATTTTGGGAGTCTATGTTCTCCTGGATTTTTCTCCTCCTTCACTGTGCACTCCTCCTTTGCTTCATTTTTCTTTTTTTCTCAACTGCTAAACTGGCCCAAAGGATCTTGGACTTCTCATTTATATTCATTGCCTCATGACCATTTTTTGTTTGCTGGTGACTTCCAGATTTTTATCTCAGATTTTCTTTCCGAGACCTCATACTTTTATCTTATAATTGGATACCCAATAAGCAACTGGAGCTCTAAAACTGTGCCCTTGTTCTTCTCCCAAACCTGCTTTTCTTGCAGTCTTTTCTGATCTTAGATAATGGCTTCTCCTTATTTTTTAGTCAAAACCCTTGAAGTCCTCTTTTCTCTTATATCCCAAATCAAGTTTGTCAACAAATCCTATTCAGTACACTTTCAAAATTTATCCAGAACCGGACCATCTTCTCTCTGTGGGGCTGTAGCAATATCTCTGCTACCCACTCGTCTCCCTTTAATCTGTTACCAACATAGCATTATGATCTTGTTAAAGTAGATAGTGTTATTTCTGTGCTCAGAGCCCTTTTGTGCTTCTATCACTTCCCATTTCATTTTGAAAAAGCCTGGGTTCTTGGGTTCTTCAGATGGCTTACAAGGTTGGTGTACCCCCTAGCCCTAAGCATTCTTTCTTTAATCTCATGTTTTACTACTCACCCTTTTACTCTTGCTCCAGCAACACTGACTTCCCTGGAAACACCAAATTCAGGTTCTTGACCTAAGGTCTTTCTCTACTTGCTAGAATATTCTTCTCCCCTAGATTAGTCTCAGAACTTGTTTCTTCCTTCAGGTTTTTAACTGAATATTATCATCTGGATAGGCCCTCCCTGGCCACTGTTTAAATATGGAGCCCTCAGGGGTATCAGGTTGGCTCAATTAGTTAAGCATCTGACTCTTGATTTCAGTTGAGGTCATAATCTCTGAGTTGTGAGATTGAGACCTGCATCAGGCTCCGCACTGAGCAGGGAGCCTGCTTGAGATTATCTCTCTTGCTCTCCCTCTCCACCTCCTCCTACTGCTATATTCTCTCTCTCTAAAAATGAATAAATAAATCTTTAAAAACACAGCCCTCTTTGTATATACATACAACTCCCTACATTCTCTCTCTCCCTCTCCCTTTTCCCTGCTTTATTTCATTCCATGGCACTTACCTACCACCTAGCTACCATGTATGTTTTACTTTTTTATCTGCTATTCCTATAAGGACAGTAATTTTTACGTTTGTTTATTGCTGTATCCTTGACTAGAACAGTGCATAGCACACACAGTATCTGTTTAATAAAAGTTGAATGAATTGAATGCTCAGTTTATAAAGTGAAATGGATACACACACACACACACACATATATATTTGATTTTATATAGTTCATATTTTTAGAAATTAGTTTTTTTAGGCTTTGGAAAATGAATTTTAATAATTTGGCCAGTAGGAAATTCCTTTTTACAATTGCTTGCAAATCTTTACTTTAGACAAGTAGCCTGAGTACAGGTCAAAAGGTCATGGTGTTACCATATCCCCTGATCATCATGGACCACTCCTTCATCTATCACCTCCTTTGTATTCTTGGGTAATTTGACATGCAGAGAATGAATAAATAAAAATACACCATAAAGTGCAGTTCATGTGTTGGGAGATGAGGGAAATCCTGAGGTAGCTTGTGTGAATTGCACAAACTGTGTATGTGCAGGATCAACTTACTCCATAGTTGGTTGTGAGAAGGGAGTGAAACAGATTCTCTTAACAGTGTTTGAGCCTTCTTTCCCTTCACCCTTATTAGTACAATATAGTCCTGTGAAAGTTATCAGCAAGATTTACATTCATACAATTGGTATGTAATTTCAACTCTTTAACATTTAACTAAAATAAAATAGTAAGTTATATTAATAATAATGAATTGCTAGATATTTTAAGAAATGATGAATTTTTTTCTACTAAAGATGGTCTTACCAAGAAAGAAAAAAGCTCTAAACAGAATTTAAGAAGTGATTATGTGGAAACTGCCAAAACCTTCTTGTAAACTAAAATACTCTAATGTGCATTTATTAACAAAGGTTAAATATGAGTGCCTGGCAGAGGAAATCAAAATAGGAGACTATTACCTGAGATTACTATTGGAGGAAGATGAGAATGAAGAAAGTGGATCAATTAAGAGATCGTAAGCTATTTTTCATATCTTGTTATATTTGTTTTCACTGTTAGTTTCATGGCTAATTCTGTTGTGAACTTTTTTTTAAAATCTAGATATGAATTTTTCAATGAGCTCTATCATCGTTTCCTGCTCACCCCAAAAGTAAACATGAAGTGTTTATGTTTACAAGCCCTTGCTATTGTTTATGGCAGATGTCATGAAGAAATAGGACCTTTTACAGATACGAGATATATCATTGGAATGTTAGAGAGGGTAAGAATATCATTTAAGGAAACTATTAGATAGTGCATTTGGCATACTTGTTAAATTTTCAAAAATGAATATAAATTCTGTTTGATTACATTGTTACTGTAACGTTCTGCATGAGTTTTTTTGTAGTTTACCTTATACTTGATTAATTCTAAGTTAGATGAGTAGGAAAATGACTGCTGGGTTAGTATTTGTCCATGTCAGTTTATTTTTTTCAGTTGCTGCTTTTGAATGACTTTAGCGACCTATTTACCAATCTTTAAGTATGGATGAGCTGGACAGGTGTGTAAAAGAAGTAGTGACTATTTTGTATGTACATTTGGTTTCCACTTTAGAAAAATCTTAAATCATGCTAGCATATTAAATTTAAAATTGTGAAGATAATAAAACTTTAGAACTACAGTGATACCCCAAAAAAGAGAACCTTGAGTTAGCACATTTTAGGAAGTTTGTCCTTTAACACTTGAGCTTGCCTGGGGGAAAGAACATATTGACCCATTCATCTATTGTGCAGCTCAAATTTGAGTGTAACCTATTTGTTGCAGTGTATATACTTTGTTCTTTCACTTGTGCTTATATTATTCCTCTTAAATTTAACAATTTGAATGTCAGTGAACTGCCTTAGAACCATTCACCAATTTTTAAATGGCCATCAGTGCTTGTTATAATTATCTTAACTGTTAGTCATGCTTTATAGATTAGAAAACTGATGCTAGATAAGGTTATAAAACATGCCTTAGGAAATAACATAACCAGATGAAAATCCTTATTAATTACTGTTAGGCCAGATTGTACTATTGAATTTTAATTTACTGTTATTCCAGTGAACCAGAGTACTTATAGCATAGCCTTTGTATTTTTTAGACAAATATAAGTTTCCTTCTTGTGTTCTGCATGATGTTATTTGTATGAAACATCATTAATAATTCTTTAGAATATTAATTGAGAAGTGTCATTTGGGGCAATTCTTTTATTGGTTTCAATTTTTATGTACTTAAAGCTATATACTAAAGTAATCTGTTGTTGACTTTTAATATATATGCTTTTCGAGGGAAATTAGACAAGTTATATAAAATTGCAGAGAATGCAGGACATTGAAGAATTATAATAATTGACTGTTTTCTCTCATGTTCTTGCTGTTTAAAAGGTGACATTATTTCTTATTGGTGGCATTGATTTTGTCCATCAATGATAATATCTTAATTTGTATTTTTCACTTCTGACTAAATTCTCATTTTTTTCAATAGTGCACAGATAAACTTGAACGAGATCGGTTGATCCTCTTCCTTAACAAGTTGATCCTTAATAAGGTACAGTATTTTTGCTTAAGCAGGCAGCTATTTCCAAATAAATCACATGAGTATATAACAAAAAAATTATTACAGCTTGAGTTAATTATCCAGACATGATTCTTTTCTTATCTTCTCCTTTTAGATCAGAAATCTCTGTGTGCTGTCAACTTCTGGAGTGAAAATTTTTTGCCAGATAGTCTCTGTACATTCTGTCCTACTGTTACAGATACTGAATAAATTAATAATAATAATATTCTAAAGGAAGAATAATGAGGGATGAAACCAATAGCTGATTTTACTTTAAGGACTCTTTAGGATTGGACTTTAAGTAAAATAAATGTTTGACATAAAATGGAAAGTTTTTAATTTATTCAGCATACATTTTTTTTTTTTCAGCATACATTTTGATGATAAGTAATTTCAAGATAAACTAGAGAGTCACTTTAGCTCTTCATATTCTCCTTTTTAAGACATTTTGATAGGCTCAGAGCTCTTGGGTGGCTCGGTTAAACATCTGACTCTTAGTTTCAAGTCAGGTTATGCATGATCTTAGGGTGGTGAGAACAAGCTCCACATCAGGCTGTGCACTCAGCATGGGATCTGCTTGGCATTCTCTCTCCCTCTCCTTTGCCTCTCTCACTTGTGCGCTTTCTCAAATATTAGCTTTTCTTTTTAAGAAAAAAATCCATTTTTTTAAAAAAGATTTTATTTTATTTATTTGAGAGAGAACGTACAAGTGGTAGGGGGTAGGGGCAGATGGAGAGGGACAAGCAGACTCCCTACTCAATGCAGAGCCCGACACAGGACTGGATCCCAAGACCTTGAGATCATGACGTGAGCCAAAGGCAGACACTTAAAATGACTGACCCAGGCATTCCTAAAATAAATAAATCTTTTTTTTTTTTAAAGGACATTATAGTAGGTTCATACTGGTTTGTTGTTGTTGTTGTTTTTTAAGATTTTATTTATTCACAAGAGACACAGAGAGAGTGGCAGAGACATAGAGGGAGAAGTAGGCTCTCCATAGGGAGCCTGATCTGGGACTCAGTCCCCTGACCCGGGATCATGCCCTGAGCTAAAGGTAGACGCTCAACTGCTGAGCTACCCAGGCGTCCCAGTTCATACTGGTTTCTAACAAAAATTCATAGTTGTAAATGTAGCTTAATTCACAATTACATGGTGTTGCAGTGAAATCTGAACAAGTCTTTTATATCTTAAATCTTTGATGTTCTAACTTAGTTTTATTCTCACTTTTAGAAAATAATGCATATGTTTTAAAATGAAGTATAATTAATAAATCTTAGGAAAATGTAAATTATAATCTCTTCCAAACTTCTAAGAAATTGCCAGTTTTTATCTTAAGTTTATAAGAATTGGAACATTAAAAGGTTTTTAATATAACTGATTTTGTTTCTGATTATAGAATAATCTGGTTATTAACATAAAAACCTAGGAAAAGGCAGCATAATTTGAGAACCAGAGAATTTATTGTGGGTGTTAACTCCTTTCAGGCCTTGTTTATTTTTATTTTGTTTTGTTCAGAATATATTTAAGTAAAAATTCTTTAGGCAATGTCTTTGTTTTGCACTTTTCACATTTATCTAAATTCATGTTCCTTGAACACAAAGTCCTAAAACACTAAGTAATAATCAGTTGTATGTCAGTTTTTCCAAAGAGATTCTAAATGTTTTCAATCAATCAATAAATAAATAAATAAATAAATAAATGTATGTGTGTTTTCTTCTTTGAGAGTCCTTTAGGTAATAATACGCATTGGAAAGAAAAATTTTCATTTAGGTAAAAGTGTTTTTGTCTTCCAGAGAAATGTTAAGGATCTCATGGACTCAAATGGAATTAGAATCCTTGTGGACTTGCTTACCCTTGCACATCTCCATGTAAGCCGAGCTACAGTGCCACTGCAAGTATGTATGCTTATCTAGATTTCACAAGTTTAACAGCCTCTGAGTATAATTTAGGATCCAAAAGAATCAAAAAAATTGACATGAAAACATGTCAAGATATGTGGCCATGAATATGGCCAATAAAAGTTAAAGTAACCATAAGCACAATCTAAAATGGATAGTGTTGATCCAGTTTTATTTTTCATGTGTCCCTTTTTTGTCTTTTAAAGTAACTATATCTCTAATATTACTTATTTAAAATTTAGACTGAATTTGTCAGTTATAGAATTAGAATTTAAAGCATTGACAGCCACTGAGAATACACTTTGCTTTTAGGAATCTGGGCCTCATAGAAACCAGCCAATAAGAGGATAGAGCTGCAAATCTCTACTGAAAGGCCTCTTTTGATACCTAATTTTAGAAGAGATTTATACCTAGCTCACTGGTGATTATTTTTGGTGTTTTGTTTTTGTTTAATCTCCTGGTTCAAGGAGATGTTCCATGTTAGCTTTTGGCTGAATTATGTACAAAAGTGCTATTTGAATATTCAGAATATGGCATTTTCTATTATCAGGTATAAATAAAGTAATTGTAATGCTTGTGTAGCATGACATTGTACTAGGTACTGTTCTGGTACATGATATATTAACTTTTTTAATTGCCCAGTGGCCCTCCCATTTTACAGATGAGAAAACTGTGGGACAGAGTAGCCAAGTGTATTACCCAAAGCCACCAGTTAAGGAACAGAACCAGAGTTAGAATCCAGATGTCTGTGCTCTTAACCACATAGCTATGCCTCTCTATATAAATCTAACCAAAAACTGGTAGTTATGAGGGTAGTTAAAACCTTGTTTTACTAAAATATATTAACTGCATAAAAATTTTATCTTAGGTTTTCATAAACATTGATATATAAATTGTAAGAATTATCTGAGGTGAGGGTAGTAAATTGAAAATGTTTAAAAGCAAAAAAAACCTTCCTTTTAGTATTTTAGCTCTTTGATCTCAGGTGCTTATTGAAACTGTTAGTTGGAGTGAGTTTTTTCCCTCAAAAACTTTAGTGTTTTTAGCATTATGGTTTAAGTTTAATGTTGTGTTTATTTATAAAGTTATTTGTAATATTCTTTGCTACTCAAGTTTTACTGTCCTCAGAATTTATTAGTGACAGTAGGATATATAGATGTCTTATAATTTAGCTTAGATTGCCAAGTGAATTTAGGAAGCTATTTATTTCAAATGCATATTAGTAAGGAAATAGATTTTTTTGGACTACTTGGTTAGACACTGGTTCTTAAAATTAAGGTCACCTGAAATTTAGGTGATTTTCCAAAGGAGTGTAAACCCAGGAAAGTTAGTTCTGTATTACTTTTTATGATATCTGCCCCCTTAGATTTCTGCCTTGAAAAATAACTGTATATTTTTAAAACTTAGAGCAATGTAATCGAAGCTGCTCCAGATATGAAAAGAGAGAGTGAAAAGGAATGGTACTTTGGCAACGCAGACAAAGAAAGGAGTGGCCCATATGGATTTCATGAGGTTTGTGTCTTAGAGAAACTTTTTGTGATGGTCTTTCTTCTTCTTATGCCCTTCTGCTTAGCATACATAGAGATGTGGAGTATTTTTAAACTATGATTTCAAGTACTATCATCAGGTCTAAGGGCTCTGTCATTCAATTTCCATATGAAGAATTAGATGGCTTGCAGTTCTAAACAACCACACATACATATAGGTGCACACATACACACAGTTATGTCTTCAAACCTTTTTGTTTATAAGCTGTTGTTACAGAGGTAGCACTTAGATTTTTAATAAGTTTTAAAGTAATAATAGCAATGGATTTCTTAATAGTTATAAGATATAGATAATTAAGGCTTTTCAAACTACAACGCTTCTATATGGAATAAGTAGGTAAATTTTATTATGCAGTCTGAAATTCACTGAAAATTGTGCAATTCAAGGGCAATTTCCATCTTAACAGCTACTGTTACTTGATCTTGACATCTTAGGCTCAGTTGGAATTTAGCCAAAGTTTTATAGAAGACCAAGCCCTCTACTTGTATATATCTTGGTCATTTTACACTCTGCCTACTGTTTTCATTCTTTCCAGTGTTCTTGATGCTCTGTAGGTTGGCCAACTAAATGGTTATTTTCTTATATTAGTAACCTATTTCAGGTTCTTGAAGACTTGTCAACAAAAGTTTGTTGTTTTTTGATAGTGAACTTGTATGTTTATTGTCGTAGTTCATGTGTTTTCCACAAAATAGAAAACCTTAGCAAACATCATTTGCTTCATTCATGTTTGTAGTAATGGTGCCTTCCATTGATTTAGATGCAAGAATTGTGGACCAAAGGAATGTTAAATGCAAAAACCAGATGTTGGGCTCAAGGCATGGATGGATGGCGACCACTTCAGGGAATACCTCAGCTTAAGTGGTGTCTGTTAGCCAGTGGACAGGCTGTACTAAATGAAACTGACCTTGCTACCCTTATATTGAACATGTTGATCACAATGTGTGGATATTTTCCAAGCAGGTAAAATGTAATTGCACATTTCCATGGTTAACAGGGACTCCAAAATACCTTGCTGTTTCCATTTATATGGCTGCTTCCTCAGTAACAACATGGGGATTACCCTGGTGATTTAGAGCAAAGATATCCATTTGTGACCTTGAGGAAATGCTGCTTTGAGTTTTGGAGCTTTTGAAACCTATAAAGAAATAATTTGCAAATTATATTGATAAAGTAGCTAAAAAATGACTTTCTCTGGGAGACTTCAAATAATGTTACCAAATCCAGGCTTACTCACTGCACTCTAGCAACAGTAACAGTTGAATAAATATACTGCAGACTGTACACTGTAGTGAGTGCCACCAGCTCATCAGTCAGGTTAGCTCCTGGTAAAAAAGTTGATTCCAAGCCCACATCTTGCCCCATAACTTGTCCCACTTGACCAGTGAAGGTGAAAATATGTTATATAACTATTGCAGGGAACCTTTCAATCTTTATAAAATATTTATATATGTACATTTTGTGTATTACTCTTACTAGAGACCTTTTGTGATGGAAGTTACTGAGAAACTAGCAGTTTTATAACATTTGAGGCTTTTGTGGTTCCAATTCTCTTTAAAATTCAGATTGGACTTAAAAGCACACGGTATTTAGAAGGAATGTAGCATTAAAATTAAAGCTATACAGGGAAAATACTGAGAGTAGTTAAATTTATGCGACAAAGTTTGATATGCCCTTTGGGGGGAAATATCCTCTGACAATGTGTTGGGCAACACCAAGTTTAATCAATTAAATAATAAATAAGAGTCTTTGGCTCTTCTAGGGTACTGTTTTTCAAGGAAATCTTATGGAAGGAAATGAAGTCATATTAAGCAGCCAAATAGATTTAAACCAAAATACCTAATCATGTTCCCAGCTGTATGAGAGCTTAGTCTTCATTAACAAAAAAGTAAGGTAACATGCTTCATGCCTAGTAGAATGTCATATGCTCTGCACGTACAAATTTTAATAAATATATTAAATGTTGACCTTAGAAAATATTTTCTAGGGATCAAGATAATGCCATCATTCGGCCTTTACCCAGAGTGAAAAGACTGCTGTCAGATAGCGCTTGCCTTCCCCATATTATTCAGGTGAGTTACTTTTGTGTTCTCAAATTAGGAATAGTATTTTAAGAATCATTCTCCCTTACTCAATTTTGGTATGAGCGCTACCTAGTCTTTGTTGTATTGTAGTGTATTCCATTTCCTAAAACCTTGAACCCTGATTACGTTTATTTCACTTATTCCTAATTGAGTTGATACTCTGATTATACTGTGGAAGATTGCATATCCAAGAACATAAACATAGGAAGCCTCCAGACTCCAGAATTACTCTCAAAAAGTTTTATTTATTATGCATTCTTCAATCACACCGTTGAAGTTAGGAATCCTGGGAAGTACACCAGTGGCCACAGACATGGACATGTGGTAGGTGATAGTCCAAGAAATAATCGCAGCCATATTGCCAGCTTGCCTCAGAGTTTGACTCTTTTCAGTTAAGTATTTTAATGAATAACAACTGATCTAATGCATTGAGTTGGAATTATGTAGGATAATGTATTTTTTTTCTTCTTTTTTCTCCCCATTCTGCTCTTTTGGGATTAAGCTTTTTCTAGATTAGCATTAAATCCAAATAAATCAGGTCCCAGAGATTTCAGACCAGTGTTTCCCTCTATTAAATATCCTGTTATTAAATCTCAGTTTTATATTAACCACGCATGGTCTGACTTTAAAGTATTTGGCAGTAATTTGTGTTATTTGTATACATCAGTTGTACATTGATGTGAAAAGAATTACTTACTTTGTATATTTTTATATTCACAAATATGCAAGTGCCTATGTAAGTCACTGATAATGAACAAGTCTTCTGAAATATGACAGTGACAGTGCCCTATCAACTCCTGCCCACCCCACAACTTCTATTACTTAAGCATATCAGCATTTCCAAATTTGTATCTTTTCTGTTGTGGATCTGTTACACTACCTAAATGAAAAAGTGCTACAATTACTGTTTCTTGGAACCCATCATGCAGTCCAGCCTAGAGGACCATGTGGCTGTGTATGTGAGGGGGTACAAGGAGAGAGATTTGTTTTCAATTCTGGATGTGTAGATAAAGGCCTAGAAAATCTACCTCTCTCAAACATTTTTCCAAGTCTTAGGAAACTGAAAAAAAAAAAAAAAGTAAAAGCAAACACTGTTGAATTTCAGGTCAGAAAAGAATGACTAAAAAACTTGTAAGAGATGTGGTTGGCATAACATGAAGCTTTGGAGGGGAAGAGCCCATTTTAATTAAAAAAGTTTTTAGCAATATCTGAACAATTAAAATGATTTAGGAGAAAAAATTCATTGATAAGCCTACCTGTTCTTAATAGTATATACTGCCTTTTATGCTGAGTTTAAAAAAATATTTTTTTAGAAGCTATTTTTGTTTTTCCTTAATTTTAGAAGTCTAAGATTGAGTGAATGTCCTAGGTTTTCTGATATAGTTGTAATTTTCAAATATTCTTGAGTTTTGCCTGCTAGTTCCTATATTTTTATTAAAGTGATAGCAAGTCTTGAAATACAACTGCTGTTAAACTAGGGAAAAATCCTGTTACTGTATCTAGGTTTTTCCTCTGTAAAACATGTCATAGTATTTTAAACACTCAATCTAAATAACTTGAACTGGTAAAACAACAAAACACAGAAAAATCCAAATTATTAAAGACGTATAGCAAATTCAGCCTTATAACTGAGTCTACTAACTTTGACTTCTTATTGTGAGCTAGTATTTACTCATACTCTAATTTTTTTACTGGTAGTGTTTGACCCAACGTTGGGAATTCTTGGGAAGTGTTTACAGAAAATTGAAATGCCACTTACATTAAGATAAAACTTATTAAATATCTTTATCAAGTGTTTATTCATAGTAATTCTATGGTTTCTTAATCACCCAGATTCATTGTGGTCCCAGGTAACTCCCTTTGGTACTGTAAGCTTAGATTTCTAGAGACATCTGCTTGGTACTTACTGACAGTAGTAGAAGTACCACTGGTATTTGGTTACCCATTTGCCTTCTACTTACACTTGTAGATCTGTTTTTTTACTGCCATTAGTGTTCACTGATAGTTGTCCTCTGCTCTGCTCCTTGAGTTCTCCAGTAATCTTCAGAGAATGCCTCACATCCTGAAACTCTCCCAATGCATAGCTACTTTTCTTGTTTATTTTGTCGTTAACAAAGAAGTCCACTTAGGAAGATTTCTGCATAAGAAACAATTTTATCTATAGTTATGACAACATAGCTTCAGGTATCTTTGGACCTTTTCTGAATAAGTTTTGACCAATTCTCAATTAACGTTTTTTTCTCTGTGCATTAACTATTGTAAAATGAATTAATTTTCAAGTATCTTGAGTCGGGTAGACAAACAAGCTTACTAAATCCCACAGATTTTTATTTTCTAGCTTATTACATATAAGAAACTATAACTTCACATGAAATACATAAACCTAAATGATGTTATTGTGAGGTTTTTTTTATAATCCAGTAACAAAAGCATTTTTTTTTTTAGCTACTGCTGACCTTTGACCCTATCCTTGTTGAGAAGGTTGCGATTTTATTATACCATATCATGCAAGATAACCCGCAGTTACCTCGTCTTTATCTTAGTGGAGTATTTTTCTTTATCATGATGTATACAGGTTCCAATGTGCTTCCTGTTGCTCGGTAAGAACTTTGATGAAAATCTTATTTAAAGTTATTTGAAATGTACATGACAGTTTTTTTTAATTGATTCTTTTTGTGAGTACATCATTGCTCTCATTACATTTTTCATTTTAAAAGCCATTTGGAAATAAGAATGGGGAAAAAATAACTCAGAATTGTGCCACTTTACCATATCTAACCTAAGAATTTATCACCATCTTTTAAAATATAGTTTTAGCAGATGTATTTAATATAACTACTTGTATTGCACATACAGTTTTACATTTTGTGTTTTTCTTCAGATTGGGTAATTTTTCATATTACTACATAATCTTAATATGACTATAATTTAAAAATCTTCCTAATTCATTTAATTTCTTGCCTAATTAGAAATTAAACAATTTGGAAATATGTATTTACAAGTGGTCTTTAGTGGTTTTTATTTATGAAAAAAACTGATCTTTAGAATATTAAAGTTACTAAATTTAAATCAGTTCCCATATTTGACAAGTCATTTTTCTTCCCTAGATTTTTGAAGTATACTCATACCAAACAGGCTTTCAAGTCAGAAGAGGTAAGCCAGATTAATCATCTGAATATATAACTTAACACTGAATAAGCTATCTTAACAATGAGCTGTGTATGTTTACTAGATTGTAAGCATTTGAGGATAGGTACTGTCTTACTCATTTTTCACATTTCTTGTGGTGGTACTTTGCATATAGATTGTCTTAAGCTAGCGTTTATGATGAAAATAAGTGTTGCCCGTTAGACTTAACACCAAATTGTAGATATGAATTATAACTTGACACTGCAGTAAATATAACTTGTTTCCTTTGTGTAAAATTTAGATTAATAATTTTCATAAAACTTGAGTATATACCTGAATCTCATATAATCAGCTAAAATTCAGTTAAGACTTCAGCCTTCTTTTTGTTCAGATCACAAGGTGGCAGAAGTGCCAAGTTTCTCTTTTGAAGCTACTTAATTTTTTAGGTGCTCTCAAGTGTCCTTGCCATTTTACATTTTACTAGGGAAGAAAAATAGGAATCCAAAAAAGATAAGACTCATCCAGATAGCTTTGACAACCTGAAACCTTATACCTACATTTTACAGAGGTATTTATTGTCAAAACGTAATGGATTTTTCTAATTTAGTTAAGGTTCTTATGGAGCAGTGATGTTGAGAGCCCATTGAAAGCAGAAGAACAAACCAAAACCAGACCACTGTTGAGGAGACTAACCAAGGAATGTTACACATCTTTGACAGTGGGCACTAGACCAAACTTCATGTTTGCTAGAGCAGCCATTGAAGCCCTGGAAAATAATCTAATAATATTAAAGTGATGCCCATGGCAATATAATTTCCATAGCTTTTATACAAATAGAAAATGAAAATGTAAAAAAAGTTTTTAAAAAATTACTTTTAATGCTATCACAGTAGTGTAGCATTAGGCATTTTTTGGCATTCTTTTTTCCCCTTTTTTTTTCTGTGCAGTTCTGCCTATGTAATCTTTTTTTCAAGTTTTTAACATAGAAATGATACATTATTTCACCTAACAGTATTTTGAATAATTAGAGCAAAACTGTAACAGAACTCTAGATGCAAGAATTACCAAACAATAGTATTCTAAAGAGCAAAGAAAGCATTTCTTCATCCCAAATTTTAACAGATAGTGAATTTATGGCTTTTATTAACAAAAAGCTTTGGCAGTATTTATCATCTAATTTGTCTTGGCTCTAGGTGATAAAACCATGTCTGGGTTTATTTTTTTGTCTCTTTGTCACATCCTAGAGAAAAAAAAATTCTCAATTTGCCTAGAAGGAAAGAAGAAAAGTATTAAAGTCCTTAGGATTTTATTTCTATCAGGTAAAGAAGTGAGTTTTAAAATTTAGTATGATAAAGTATAATCATTATCCTGACTTCATTTGGCCAGCCAGAGAATATGAAGTCCTTAAAATAGTCAATTATAATTACTTTGAATAGATATTCTTCATCTAAGTGTCCACACTTCATGAGGACAGGCTTTTCAAGATGTTGATTTTATGGACTTACTTGTTTTTGAAAACAGAAGCAAGTACAGGTGAAAACTGCAACCAACAGTGTAACACAGAATAATTGATGTGGATCATTGCAGGATCTCTCCTTATATTGTCCATTCCTGTTACACATGGTTCAAAGCCAGTTGTCCTAAATAATGTTGGCATCACCTGACACCTGAGGAGCTTAAGACTGCTGGAGATCCAGAGAGTGTTAATTCTGCCTTAGAGCTCATGCCAAAGCAGTTAATACCAGACATCTTCCACTTTACATTTTGCCATGTTTCCATCGTAATTTCCAAAGCATAAAAGCAATTTGTTCCAGTTGTTTTCTTAAAATGTTCTCTAACCCTAATTAATTTATTAAAAAATTGAAAGATGACTTTAGTGTTTCTGTGTTTTGTTTTAAAGACAAAAGGACAAGATATTTTTCAGAGAAGTATACTCGGGCACATCCTTCCAGAAGCAATGGTTTGTTACTTAGAAAATTATGAGCCTGAAAAGTTTTCTGAGATTTTTCTAGGAGAATTTGATACTCCAGAAGCAATCTGGAGCAGTGAAATGAGGTAAATAGCTTATTGATTATTTGTATTTTATTCTCAGAATCTTTTCATCTTCCATCTGGCTTGACTTCTGTTAAGAGAATTGCTTTCATTAGTTACATAATCTAAGCTACAGCAGTCATTGGTGCCAAATTAAGTGATGAGTTTGACAGGGCTGTATAAGCTTTTTTCTGTTCTAACATGATTTGACAAAGCTCCTGTTCTCTTAATAGAACTTTATAAAAGGTTAGAGCCTGTTACTACTAGTGATGCTTAAATCAATCTATAGAACTGGTAAGATTTTAGGTAGTGTATATAAGGAATATATAGGGATAAAATCATCACATGCTTCCTTGGTATTTGGAAGTAGAACTGTACTCCACTAATTAAAAATTATGCCCACATAGAATGGATCACACCAGAGATAACACAGATCATTTTAGAATGAGGCCCCCTAGTCAGCACATTTTAATCTTAATGTGAAAGTTAGCATTCCTAAAGAATATCCTTTAAGAAGAAAAGCCTGTGAAAATAAGAAAAAGTAGAGGCACAAAAGCAGATGTCAGCATTCAGACAGGCTCTGGAAAAGAGTACACACTTCATAGATCAGATGTCAAGGCCACCTCTTCTATGGAGAACGCCTCAGTCCTCTTAGCTGGATGGCAGTTGATTTTCTGATTCAGTTGTTTACTTCCTTGGCTGACATCATACTCACAATGCCACTTGCTTGTTATCATTTGTCGTATCTCTTAGGTTAATCCATAGACTTGGCATGTGCTAGCCACCAACTATGACTGTCTTTATAGGCAAGTACTATAAATAAGTTTATATCCATTGAGAACTTTTACATAATAACTTTAGAATGCCCTCAGTAACATATTTATAAACACTCAATTTTAGGCCAGTAATTAATTGAATTACTCTAAAGAAGTTCCATGTGATTATCTTGTGTGGATTACCAGTCTTAACCTTTTTTTTTTTTTTTAAACTGAAGTCATCCCTTCATAATGCTTGGAGATTTTTGTAATTGTAGGCGCCTCATGATAGAGAAAATTGCTGCCCATCTTGCTGATTTCACACCACGTCTTCAAAGTAACACAAGAGCACTTTATCAATATTGTCCTATCCCGGTAATCAACTATCCACAACTAGAAAACGAGCTATTTTGTAATATTTATTACCTCAAACAACTTTGTGATACACTCCGGTTTCCAGATTGGCCCATTAAAGATCCGGTAAGTCAGTAGATTTTTTTTTTGTGCCTTCTCAAACTGTAAAAATATCCTCTAATCACTTCTGGGTATTTTTTCCTTTAATAAGGATAATAGCTTTCTTAAGTGATTTCTCTTACTTAAGACTACGTAACTCTGAGTGTAATTTAATATATTTGGGTAAATCTCAAACTGAAAGATAACTTTGAGGAAGAATTAAGAACTTTACAATCTTGATCTTTTTGACAAATATAAACATAATTTCACGTATATAAACAATTATATACTGTAATGGCTTGGTGGAAGCTTGTCTTTATAGCACATTGAGTAAGCTCACAGATATTGGAGATAGGCAGTCTCGCATTGAGTCTCAGTTTGACCATTAATAGGTCTGATTAATATTTCTTGATTTTTCTAGGCCTCAGTTATAGTAATACTACTACTACTACCAACAGCAATAATCTCATGTGGTTGGGAAAATTGAGAACTCAGATTAAAAGATAGTGTAATTCTTGACACACATAGGCAGTAGTGGGACCTACTCATTTATTTAGCAGTGCCCTTAGGAACCCTTCTTCTTGAGCCCCTTAATATCTATTGGAAGCCTGGAATAAAGTAGGCCTGGGTGGCTATGTTGCCTTGTTACTGAAACAGAGGTTATACCGTCATCCTTATCAGCAAAAAATTTCAGAACAGTTCTGCTCATACCAGTAGACATTGCCACTTTACAGCACTACAGCACTATGACCAAATGAAGACAGGTATTTTTGCTACTTGGTCTGGATTTAACTTGAAGTGTAATGGAAAAGCATGGGCTTTTTTTAGTCAGACCTAGGTTTGAATCCAGTTCTGTCACTTGGTAAGTGGGAAACAAGGAGCTGTCTCTCTGAATCTGAATGGTTTCATGTATTATTGAACTTTATGAAAGAATTAAGTTTGCTACAGTCTGTAAAGCACGTAGCCCGTTGGCATAGAGGCATGCAGTAAATATTAGCTTTCTTCTGACCTGCTACCCAGACTCCCATGTTTTTACTATCCCTTAGATTTGTTTTGGATACCAGCCTACTGGTAATTACATTAGATCACCTTCAGGAGCATGTTGCCGTATACTGCTTTCTTTCATGCTGCAGTGTATCATCTACTAATTTCAAATTTTTCTGACTTCCTGAATGTTTAACAATTAAAAATAGATAAAATGTGGCAGAGAATAAAAAATACCACATAAGAGAAGTGCCTGGGTGGCTCAGTCAGTTAAGTGTCCCACTCTTGATTTCAGCTCACGTCATGATCTCAGGGTTGTGGGATTGAGCCCTGCATCAGACTCCGTTCCAGCTATGGAGCCTGCTTAAGATTCTCTCCCTCTCTCTTTCTCATTCTGCACCCCCCCCCCCAAAAAGAAGATCACATATGAAGAGAGAGATGTAGCCCTATAGCAGATACCTTGCTGCCTATTTAGCAGTGTTTGAGAAAGTGGTTTTGGTTATTTGTATTTCAGAAAACTAATAATTGGGTAGCCTAGAAATGTCAGTTTAAATATATATAGCACAAGAATTCTGTAACTTAAAAATTATATTCTGAAATAGTTTTACTTTAAGAGATAAAAGTTTTAATCCTCTTGTCTTTAAGGTTAAGCTTCTAAAAGATACCCTTGATGCCTGGAAGAAGGAAGTAGAAAAGAAACCACCTACAATGTCAATAGATGATGCATATGAAGTGCTCAATCTCCCTCAAGGACAGGGGCTGTGAGTTATTTTCAGTATTACAACAGTAAAATGTCTGCCTTGTCTTAGAATGTGAATATCAAAGACTCAATTATTAAACAATTCTTAATTTTTTTACCTATTCTTTGATGTATACACCTATAGAAATAACATATGGAACTGTATCCATGTGATTATCTTTTATTCCACATTTTTTAGCAGATTAACATCTTTCTGTCCTTGCTGGTACAGTCTTTGCTCTCTATTAATTGAAATAATAGATGCAAAACACTTGGCACTATATCTGACATATAATGGTTACATATTCATATTCCCCCTTCCTCTTACTGTTTGTGTTATACATGAGGAAGAGATCTGGTAGCAATGTGTTTCGGACACTGACTGACAGATGTATAAGAATGCAGATTTACTTCATTAATTTATTAGAGATTTTTTATAGTAGGATAGATCATATTAGAGAAATATAATTTAAAAGAAAATTTTCTTAAGTGTAAACTGAATTTGTATATTTTTGGCAAGGCTGATATTTAAAATTAAAATTAGTTTGAGGTGTTTGAAAAAACTTCTTAGTTCTTCAAATATGATTTTGTAATTTGAAGTGATTGATAACTTTCCATAGGGAACATTGAGATTTTTTCTTTCAGATATAAAGATACATAAAGAATATTCTTTCTTGACTCTTGCTGAGTTTAATTTGATGTCTGATATATGATCATATACAATAACAGTAAGGTTCTTATTGTATTGTTTTAAATAATTCTGTAAAAAAATTTTTTGCACCTTACTCTGTTCATAAAATAATTTTACTATTTAACAGGCATGATGAGAGCAAGATTAGAAAAGCTTACTTCAGACTTGCACAAAAGTACCACCCTGATAAGAATCCAGAAGGGAGGGTATGTACTGCCTTTGGCATTAGGACTTTGGGGTTGACTTCCTTTGGCTGTATTACTATTTTAGGTAGAGAAAAAGATAAAGTCACTCTCTTTGCTAGTGTCTGCCTCATAATATAATGCCCCAGTGTATGTTAACTTTTAGCCCACATGCCCATGATTTCTGCATGAATGGTCCTTCCTCAGTTTACCAAAAGGACTGCCCTTGTGACTAGTAACTTAAGGATATTTTCTCCTGTCTGAGAATTAACTCTAGTGGGCAGTCACATGAATAATTGAACATTAAGAATGTGGATGAACTTAATTCATCGGTGATGTTACTGCCATTCAAATTACTTAGGGTAATTTTTTTTCCTAATGACATCTAACTTCATATTGTTCTAACTGAAAAAGTAGAAAATTTGGATCAGACTTTATCAGGTGCCAGCATTTCCTGATCTACCTCTTCCAGCTTCCTACTAAAATAACCAAGAAAGATTCATAAAAGATGAAATCACACAATGACTTCTATAACTAACAGTTTATTGCTAGAAACTTGGAGTAATTTCCACTGATTTCAAGGTTAATTTTTTTTATTAGAGACAATATTACTAAATGGGAAGACTTGGTATTGAAAAGATACTACTCTTAAATGTTTAAGACATTTTTAATCAAAAGCTTGGGATTTTTTGAGAAATGTATAGCAATTCAGATTCATTTGGAAGAGAAAACAACCAAAATAAGAAGAAATTTTGAAATCATTATTACATTACTAGACTTAACCTCCCGGATGTTAAAGTACTCTATAAAGCTATGGTAGTAAAATGATATGACACTGATGCAAGAATCAACATGTAGATCAAGGAACATAATACAGTGTTACAATAGTTTAAGAAGAAAAAATACATATAACAATATAGTTTAAGAGCAGGGATTTAGGAGTCAGACCTGGGTATCTTAGTCCATCATCAATTGACTTTGTGATCTTAGGCAAAGTTATTTAACATTATCTAAAAAATGAGAATAGAACTGTACACCTCATATGGCTGTTTGGAAGATTAAGTGAAATAGTATTTGTAAAGCATATTTAGTACAATGCCTGCTATAGTACTCAATAAATAGTAGCTCATAACTATATAATAGCTCAGAAACTGTCTTTAGTGTGTATGAGTTCAGTGTGATATATATTGGTATAAACCCAGTGAAGAAGAATTTTTTAGTAAATGGTATTAAGATCAATAAATCGCTTTGGGGCGGGGGAGAAAGTTTCATCTTCCAAGTATACCAGTTAGATTACCACTGGAATGAATTCCTTAATGTAAAACAAAACAAAACAAAAAATAACTAAAGAAGTTACTGGTAAAATACAAACCAGCTCTGTTCTGTTTAAGTTGTGGTTTGAGATGTTCCAAACTAAAAGTTAATTATCTTTGGTTATATACAGGATATGTTTGAAAAAGTAAATAAAGCGTATGAATTTTTATGTACCAAATCAGCAAAAATAGTGGATGGACCAGATCCAGAGAACATAATTTTAATTCTGAAAACGCAGAGCATCCTCTTCAACCGTCATAAAGAAGGTAGGCATATGTTATTCTCAAATTTAAATTTACCTTCCAGCTAATTCTACCATATATTTTTTTAAGATTTTATTTGTTTATTCATGAGACAGAGGGGGCAGGGGCAGAGGGAGAAGCAGGCTCCTCACAGTGAGCCCAATGTGGGGCTCGAACCTAGATCCCGCCGGGGTCATGCCCTGAGCCAAAGGCAGACACTCAGCCACTGAGTCACCCAGGCGTCCCTACTGTGTTGTTTCTATAGCATATTTTAATAGGTTTAAAGTTTTTATTGCAAAAGAGTCTTAGAATTACATTTTAGATAAAGTAAAAGAGTAATTTTCTTTCAGAAGGTCCAAAATGTTGTCTGTATTATACTTTCCACTTCTTACCTAGGTTTTTCAGTACTTGCATTTCTAGCAAGTTTCATTATTTCTTCCTGAAAGGACATTTGTATTCTGTGGAAGTACTTAGGTTAGTTTTTTGTGTTAGGCCATTTAGCAGCAAATGTATTAAACGAGATCTATAATGGATCTGGATTTTAATAATCATTTCGTGTTGTTCTTAAATCACATGTAGAAGACTGTGCCTTTTACAACTTCAAAAGCTTCTAAAGAATAGTCTGGCCTTTAAAAAGCAACAGGAACTTTTCACATGATCATATGCTTCTCTTATACTTCTCACTTCCGGTGGTATCTTTCAAAACTCTGATCCTGTGGGACAGCTTGAAAAACACTGGTGTAGAAGAAATAGGTATGATTTCAGAGTACAGGTCTTTGGGAATTTCCAGCGTGTTCACAGGGCCATTTGCAGGAACAGTACCATCCAGAAGGCCAGGAGTATGTTGTAAACTTTAAAGGATTTGTTGGGGTTGGGAAGTTTAGGTTTAAGACAGCAGGTATCCTTTGGCTTGGGAACTGAATGAACTTGGCTTAAAGCACAAAGTGGGAGACCCATTTGCTCTGTTGGATGATGTTGGGAGAGAAGGAAGAGAGGACGCTGGCAATTTGAGATCACCAGAATTGTTGAGTTATTGAAGACAAGTAGGCTTTTCAGTTTTAGTATTAGAGGGGACAGCTTGGGGTTCTAGCAATTTGAGAGTAGTGATTAATTGATTCACTTTTGCATATGAGTTCAACAGAACACATTTATAAAGCATTTAGCTATATGGCATTTACTACTAATCAGAATGAGTTTAAAGAAGTCTTTTTCAAACTGTTGGTTATGCTTTAATGGCTAATGACTCTATGAGAGTTGCAGTTGTGACTCACCATTGCTTTGTTATCAAAGTCATAATGTTTTTTCAGACTGTGTCTCCCACCTACCCCAAAGGGGATTTTTATACCTAGTAAGTTCTGTTGTGAGGTCCTGATCTGTCTGCTGTCTGAGATCAAGTGAAAAGTTACAAAGATCCCATGGACAATATAGAAAGTAGATATTTTGCGAAGGATCAAAACCACTACACGCTTAAGTTCAGTTAATCAACCACAAAATATTCTATTTTTGGTGGTAACATTTTGGAGAAATCAGCCAAACCAAGTGTGCAAAAAAAAAAAAAGAAATATCTGAGGGATTTATACCAGGTTTAATTTCTTTTTATGAATATGTTTTCATTTTCTTTTTAAGGGAATATAATTAAACATGGTGTCAAAATTAACACCATGACAACCACTTTTTGTTTTGTTTGCTATTTTCCCAGCACTAACCTTTGATTATTTCAGATTTACAGCCTTATAAATATGCAGGATACCCCATGCTAATTAGGACTATAACAATGGAAACTTCAGATGACCTCCTTTTCTCAAAAGAATCACCATTGTTGCCTGCTGCCACAGAGCTGGCTTTCCATACTGTCAACTGCTCAGCCCTCAATGCTGAAGAGCTCAGAAGGGAGAATGGAATTGAGGTAATATGGAATGACTTCTGTGCTTCTCTGCAAGCTGATTCAGGCACACCGTATGACTTTTGGCAATAGAAAATTCACCAAGTACAAGTACACTTGATAGAACTTCCTAACTTTAATTTATTCCAGCAAATAACATGTCATATTCTCCATTTAAAGGTAGAATGGAGCTTTATTTCATAATATGAGTTAGAGAGGATTGGATTCAAAATTGGTAAACTTGTTGCCTAAAAAATAGCTTATAGGGAATGTTTAAAAGGAAACTTCTAGGGAAGCCTTTGTTTACTTGTTCAACAAATGTTAATTAAGCAAAACACATTCATTTACAAATATCTAATAATAAAAGATTTTTAACATTTTATTCCTACCAGAAAAGGCTTTTCAGACTTCAAGCCTGAATGGAGAATTAATGGCTGACTTCTTTCTGTGCAGGTGTTACAAGAGGCATTTAGTCGCTGTGTGGCTGTCTTGAATCGTTCTAGTAAACCCAGTGACATGTCAGTACAGGTGAGGCTAAAATGGATGGTTCTAAGAAAGTTACACTAGACTATTAGTAGTTCAGACTTGAACATCTATGAGGATCACTTGGAGGGCTCATGAAAATGTGGGTGGCTGACCTCCACTCCCCCTGCTGCCCAATTTCTGACTCAGTGAGTGGTTTTTGGGTGGAAGATTGAAAATAAGCTTTTGTAACAAATTCCCAAGTGATACTGATGCTATTGGTCTCTGTATCATGCTTTAAGAAGTACTACACTAAATCACTTGTGATTAGTGGCTTAGTTGTTTGTTTGTTTTTTCTTAGAGAAGAGTATAATGAATTCTTACATCCTCACCACCCGGTTTCAAACATTTGTCATTTTGCCATTCTTGTTTGATTTCTCATTTGTCCATTTCCCTAATTTCCTTCCTTACCTCTGTCCCCCATCTCTAGTCTTTTTTTTCCAGTTGTATTGAGAAATAATTGGCATGCATCATTGTATAAATTTAGCACATATAGCATGATGCTTTGATTTACACATATTGTGAAATGATTACCACAGGTTAAGCTAACATTCATCAGCTTATATAGATACAATAATCCATTCCTATGGTGTTTTAATTGGCTTATTTTCTATTAAGGTTATAATTCTTTGATAGAAAATCCATCAGGAATTCATCGAGATTATTATAGAATGCATCTTTTTATGTGATCCTATATTTATGCCAGCAGATTTTAGAATTTAAAACAATTGAGTTCAGGCTTTTTAGTTTCATCCTTTGTTTTGCAGTACATACATAGAATTGTAATTCTGCAATGTTAATAAGTTGGACAAAAATACCTTAATCCAAAAAAAATACCTTAATCCAGAGTTGGCACACAATTTTTATAAAGGGTTAGAGTAAATATTTGAGGCTTTCAGGCTATATACAGTCTGTGTTGCATATTTTTGTGGTTTTCTTACAACCCTTTAAAGATGTAAAAATCAGTCTTAGCTCCCTGGCCGTACAAAGACAGGCCATAGTCAATTTGGCCCATGCACCACAGTCGCCTTTGTTTGCCAGCCCTGCATCTATGGGAAATCTTAAACAGAAATACTAACAATTCAATAGTAATGTTCTTTTTTAATTTTGGAGCATCATATATACCATTAAGCATTATTCATATATCTCTGCTGATTTGTTTTAAGGTTTAAATAAAATCTAAAAATAAATAAAATAAATTTTATTTATTCATGAGAGAGAGAGATAGGCAAAGACATAGGCAAAGGGAGAAGCAGGCTCTATGCAGGGAGCCCAATGTGGGACTCAATCCTGGGACTCCAGGATCATGCCCTGAGCCAAAGGCAGATGCTTAACTGCTGAGCCACCCAGGTGTCCCTGATTTGATTTCTTCTGTCTTAAATAAGGAATGTATGTGTGACTCTTTTTTTGCTCTGTTGTGTTGTATGCAGGTGTGTGGACACATAAGCAAATGTTACAGTGTGGCCGCTCAGTTTGAAGAATGCCGAGAGAAGATCACAGAAATGCCTGGCATCATCAAGGATCTCTGTAGGGTGCTATATTTTGGCAAGGTACAGTTCATCTTTAATGCTTTCTGGATGCAGTAAGCAAAGGGTGTTCTTGTCTCATAGCCAATCTCCAGTTTATAAATAAGCTGTTTTCCCCAAGTTATTTTTATCTGCTGTATTTGGATCTCTAAATAATAATTTTTTTCGCAGAACCCTTGCTGTAAATGGAAGCTTTTGTTCCTATGGTGGCCCAGAAGGAATAAGACTAAAGTAATATATATAAAGGGAAGGGAGTCTCCCCTGAAAATTCCAAGAGAGGCAGAGAAGAAATGAGAAACTAGAGTAAATAAATCTAATGCAAATAAAGGACCACGTGAGATGTGAAAAAATCAATCACTGCCTGAGGGGAAGGGCTTTGGGGAGCTGAGAACTTAACACTTCCTCCCCATCCAGTACTGCTGAGAGAAGCTGGCTGTGGATAGATAGAATAGGTGACAGGGAAGGAGAGGAAGATTTCTTAGATAACTGGATAGATTTCTTAGGTAACTTGTGTTGGAATAGAACAGGATTGGAGTGCTGATCCTGGACTGAGGTATCTAGGAATAAGGAATCAGATGAAAATCTCTCAACTGTATTTACATGGTGTTCTTAGAACTATGTAATAAGAATACTAACTCTCAGGGCAACCTGCGTGCTCAGTGTTTGAGTGTCTGTCTTCAGCTCAGGGCATGATCCCAGGGTCCTGGGATCAAGTCCCGCATTGGGCTCCCCACAGGTAGCCTGCTTCTCCCTCTGCCTCTCTCTCTGTGTCTCTCATGAATAAATATATAGAATCTTAAAAAAAGAAAGAAAGGAAGGAAGGAAGGAAGGAGGGAGGGAGGGAGGGAGGGAGGAAGGAAGGAGGAAGGAAGGAAGGAAGGAAGGAAGGAAGGAAGGAAGGAAGGAAGGAAGGAAGGAAGGACAGTAACTCTGATATAAGGAAGCAGACCTGCACTAGATATTGCTGATCCTAGCATGTTGCTATTAATACCTTATCACTATTTTTTAAAATTAAAGATACAAAAAAAAATGAAGAACTGTATTTCTAAGTCTTTGACAACTAGCCTCAAAGTTAATTCTGTGGCTTGTCAAAAGGTCACTTTTAATTTTAGGCTTTAAAGATATTGGATTCAGATTTAAATTGGAATTGAAAATATAAGAGGAGGGAAACATTTTGCATAATAAGATAGCTGTGATATACATTCACAACCAATTTCTTTTGGGAGTTTTTTTTAACCCTGTAATAAATTTCATTATTCTTACTCTCTCAGAGCATTCCGCGGGTTGCTGCTCTTGGAGTAGAATGTGTCAGTTCTTTTGCTGTGGATTTCTGGCTACAGACACACCTATTCCAGGCTGGGATTTTATGGCATCTGCTTGGTTATCTGTTTAATTATGACTACACACTAGAAGAGAGTGGCATTCAGAAAAGTGAGGAAACAAACCAGCAGGTAACTTTCACACTGCTTTAATCTTGAATTTGAATCCAAACCATAGGTTAATGCTGAATTAATGCAAAGCAAAGTTCCCGCTATCCATAACCCCAGACATAAACTGTTTTTCTAGATAGCTAAGTTTATTGCTGTATAAGCCCAAAACTTTTTATCTTAACCATTTGTGCTAGAAGGATTCAACAGGAAGGAATTTATAGTAGCATATACTGGATATAATGTAATCTTTTTTTGATTACTTAGAGTCGTCTTTATGATCGCAAAATTATGGTTGTGTCACACAGGGAAATATAACAGTACTATTGGACTGTTGGGGCTAGCTCCCCCAGATACTTGAGTACTTAACTGATTTTCTTGAATATTTTTTGTCTCTCCTTTTTTAGTCGTCATTCATTATTCCTATTGTTAATGTCCTCTAGCAGGCAGGTCTTCTTGCCTATCTGCTACTCCCTACCCTATCCCTAAATGTGCTTCTTCCAGTTAGCCATTGTATTGACTCTGAATGAGTGTATTGATTCTGATGTTCTTTAGTATAAATGAAAGAGTAAGCTCTAATCCATAAGCTCTGACATCAGTGTTGGGGGACTTGCTTTCTGCTCCTTAAGTATGTCCCATCTGGTTTTTTGGTTTTTTTCCATATGGTTTTGATTCCATAAAGGTACCATGTTACCTATGTAATATGACAAATGTACTTTAATTATCTTAAATTTTTTTTGTAACAGGAAGTAGCCAATAGCCTTGCTAAACTGAGTGTCCGTGCTCTGAGTCGCCTTGGAGGATATCTGCCTGAAGAACAAGCAACCCCAGAAAATCCAACCATAAGAAAAAGTTTAGCTGGCATGCTGACACCCTATGTTGCTAGAAAGCTTGCTGTGGTTAGTGCTACGGAGGTACGTGCTTCAGAGGTAGCCTGTGTTTTGATGAATATTGCAAGATCATTTAAATAGTAGAGGAACACAAAAATGTTGAGTGGTTTAGAAAACCTAAAAGTTAAAAATATTCATGTTTGTTTCTCACCCAAGAAACTGAGTTTATTGTGGATTGATACTGATGATATCAGCTTTACAAGTCTATTCTTTCTGCAAGGGGAAATTAATTTTATGTTTCTTGGCTCTGGAACCCACCATAATTCTTACCAACCTTGAGTCACAAGGGGACAGGACAGGAGAATGAACTTGGAAATGGTGTTTTACAACAGGCAGAGAGCTGGGAGTTAGGAGATCCAGAGTCTTATTTTTGGCTGTTTCTTACAAGCAATTTCTAACCTTTTAAACTCAGAGTTGAAATCCTAAAAGCTAATACACACACACACAAACACACACACACACACATTCATGACCAAAATCAAACATGATCCCAACTTCCTTGGCCTCTTCTGTGAGGATCATTGAGAAACAATCTAAGAATATAGCACTAAAGAATTAAACTGTAGAAATCCATTCAGTAGAATACTATGAATAATTGTAAAGGTATATTTGAAAACATTAAAAGATGTTTAAAATATTTTAAGTGAAAAGGCTAAAAATCACATTTTTGGAATTAAAAAAATGGATGGATCTGTACTAATATATTAACTGTAATTATCTGTGAATGGTAGAATTGTAGGCTATTTTTATGTTTTCTCCAATGATTATCCAATACTTTTGTAAGAGAAAAACTCCTCAGTGTTCCAAATGTTAAGGTATTCTCAGGATTTACTAAATATTTGTTATTAATTCAATATTCTTTTGTGTGTGGAGGGGGGTATAGTCCATTGCTTTTCAGTGCCCCTTGAGTAAGAATAAAGAGCTTTAGATGCCACTCTTGATTTTTGTACTCTTTCTGAATTTTGTGTTCACCAGCATGATGCATTTTGCTGACTGAAAACATTCTTTCCAGAAATACTGGCAGGTTGTTGATAAACTACAGTGAGGAAGAAAGGTATTTCAGAATCTTGGTCTGAACTCCATCTGGATTTGTCAAAATGCTTATTTTAAACCTCCATTCTCAAAGTTTTACAATTCTCTTAAGAACATGTTCTTTCAGTCATTTTACTTAAGTAGTAAACATTTTAAAAACAGGTTAGATGGTTTTATCTAAAATAAAGGTAATAACCTAATTTCCTGCTAGCATAGAGCTTTTTTAAGTGTAAAACGTACAAAAATTTGTATTAAAACAGTTGAAGGAAGGCAGCCTGCATAGCTCAGCGGTTTAGCGCCGCCTTCGGCCCGCAATGTGGTCCTGAAGACCCAGGATCAAGTCCCACGTTGAGCTCCCTGCATGGAGCCTCCTTCTCCCTCTGCCTGTGTCTGTGTGTCTCTCATGAATAAATAAATAAAATCTTTAAAACACAAAAAATAAAACAGTTGAAGGAGAGTCAAATGCCTACTTATACGCTTCTAATTAAGGAGAGCCACATAAACAGGGAAAGCACAGTGGACGGTTCAGCGGTTATGCCTTTAGAACTGCTTAATGCAGCCTTGATTCGGAGTTTGGACCAAGAAAATCTGAAGTGACTCTCTGCCCATAAATTTTACCTCCCTTGGTAGCAGTATGCTTCAGAAAAACTTTGATTTTGTTTTCAGATATGTTTATATAAAGTAAGGGTGGTATGATTCTTTTTAGGCATGTATTTACTGAGTGTTCAATAAATACTGCAGCATAAACTATCAGGTAACTTTTGCTGTAGCAGAGCAAAACAAATGTTAAGGATATGAAGTCAGGGATCCCTGGGTGGCACAGCGGTTTGGCGCCTGCCTTTGGCCCAGGGCCCGATCCGGGAGACCCTGGATCGATTCCCACGTCGGGCTCCCGGTGCATGGAGCCTGCTTCTCCCTCTGCCTGTGTCTCTGCCTCTCTCTCTCTCTGTGACTATCATAAATAAATTAAAAAAAAAATTAAAAGGATATGAAGTCATACAGATTTCTATTTGAATCCTAGTTTTCCCCACTGTAAGGACTGTGTGAACTGGGATAGATCATTAGATTGTTCTTAGCTTTGACTTTTCTCAGCTGCAAAATGGATAATATCAACAAATTTGTTAGAATTATTGAGCCCCATTATACTTACAGCACTTATTACAGTGCTTGGCATGTAATCAGTTTCACTAAATGATAACTTGCGTTATTTTTTCCTAAATGTTACAAAACAGTAATATTCTGTATCCTAGATTCTGAAGATGCTCAACAGCAACACCGAGAGCCCCTATTTAATATGGAACAATTCTACAAGAGCAGAACTACTTGAGTTTCTTGAATCCCAACAAGAAAACATGATTAAAAAAGTATGTTATTGTTTCATGAACTTCTGGGGTGACGTAGTCTCAAAAAAAATTCTCTGGAAACATAATTCAGTACTGACAAAACAGAAACGTACTGTTTCTCCATTTGGTGTTAATCAAGCCTACAGGTTTTTGCCACCTAATATGTGGCCCATGTAAGAACGGCCCTCTTGTAGTTAATGATACATTCATGTTTTCGTCACTATTTACATGTAGCTTGTTCCCCATTTTAACAGATTATTCTCACCCAAAGCACTCTTGCAGTTGTTCTCTTCATCCTCTTTCCTAGTACATCAAAGTGCTTTCTTGTATCAGAATTCAACTGTTTTTCCCATCTTGCTACCTTCTGGTAGAGAATCTATGAAACTGGTGAAAAAAAGCAAGACAATACTGTGGCCAGTAAGGATAAGGCCTGCATAATTCATGCGCTATATGGTTGAGACTTGAGGGTTTAGCAGACATTTATGTTTATAGGCTTAGAATTTATTAAACAATAAACACTACTGTTATGTCCTAAGTTTTTCAAGAATTTTTTTAACTCATTTCGTGATAGTCACTGAGAATGCTATATAGAAAGAAGTTTTGAGAATTACAGAGCTGAGGAAAACAGGTCTCACTTTTTTATACACCTGTTCTTTTACCAGAAGAGACATAAGAGCATCTTCTCTTTGTTTAACACTTTACAATTTATTGTATACTTTTCACATATCATTTCAGCCTAACTTAAATTCTGTGTAGTTTCAACATAAATCTTCATTGGTATTGTTTCTTCCATTCTTCTTTTCTGTCTTTTTCCTTTTCCTTAAATGGAAACTCTTACTGGTTTGGTAACTTCTGTAATATTACTCACCCACTCCCCCACCCCCCACTCTGCAGAGACTCTGTTTCCCAGCACTTTGATTCAGTGTATTACTTTTTAAATGCCAGTCCAGATATGTTCATTTCTTAGCTCCATCACCCTAAAGCTGACACTAAGCCAAATAGCTGCTGAGTGGAGTGAGAAGAACCAAGTGTCATACTTGCTTTATAAACATTAGCTCTAAGACACTTCATTGGATGACCTCTGTGATCTTTTGGAATTTTAAAATTAGTTATAGTATTAACTCCTGGAATAAAAAATAATCCATGCCTATTCCAGAGTTCATATTATTAGTTATATACATTAATACTGTATTGAGTGTATGATGTGTGTCCCACCACATTTTTCCTCTAGAAAAGAAATGGAATTTTCAGGCTAATTTCTGTTATTAAATTGAATATAGTTAGATTTATAAATCGGACACTAATGATTCTTATTACATCTAACAGTCTATTCTCTTTTTTAAAAAGGGTGATTGTGACAAAACTTACGGATCAGAATTTGTCTATAGCGATCATGCCAAAGAACTTATTGTAGGAGAGATTTTTGTTAGGGTGTATAATGAAGTCCCTACTTTCCAGCTAGAGGTAAGCTGTCTACTTTTAGTTTTGTCTGATACCTTCAGTCATTTGTTATTGAAAGCTATTAGTTTATTCACACCAAATAAGTTGAAATAATACATGTTCTTTGCCAAATGCCTTATACCCAGCTGTGTGATGGGGTGACTGTTGGTAATTTATAAACTTCTTTATTTTGCATGTTGAAGAATTTAGTTTTATGGATTCATAAAATAAGTCATTCCTTGCCGAGCTATTTTTTTATATTTTATGTGTAATGCTACCCAACTGTGTCATGTGCCTTCAACTTACTAGTCTCTCCTGGAAGTGCAAGGTCATTTACACATTCACCCCATCATGTAGGTTATCAGACCACCAAATAGTATTTCTTTGGCCAACTATAAGAGGAAAATAAGAAAATACCACTGGAAAGCAAGGAGATTTTTTTAGAACATGATTGAGGTCAAATCATGTCACCTCTTGTGACAGCCACTTTCAGAAGCAAACAAGCTTTTTCTCAGTGCTTGGTGATCGTGTAGGAATTTTTTGTTGTAGGTTTTTCGGAGGGAGTGGCAGTGGGGATGTGGTGGTTGGTTGGTTTGTATGGAGGGAAGAAGTGAAGCTATGTTTTAAGGTTTGCACTTAGGAAAAAAGGAATCTAACAATAATGTATATTATGTATCATAAAACAATATATATAAATAGCTGTTAAGCAGAATGAGTTCATTGATTTGTGAAGTCTCTTTGAAAACTGTCCTTTGAATTTATATTCTAAATGATTTTTAAAATATAAAAATATAACCAAATTGTAGAAATTATATATTGTACTATCAATTACATTGATTTGTAAAAGGAAGAGATTTGCTAATTCAGGATTGATATACTAAGGTCCTAGTGGGAGTAAATCCCACTGTTTTAATCCCTAATGTTTTAATGCTTTGTTGGGATAAAAACCAGTTGGGAAATGCTTTCTAAAGCAACTGTGCTTAGCCACCCTCCTCCCACCCTGGTCCATAGGTGTTCATGTATATGTATAATTTAATCATTTCATACCTTGAAGTTTTTTGGGGGGGAGAGGATGGGTGTTACTCTGGAGTTTTATTGTTATTTCTGAGGGTACACGTGTTTGTAAATATTTCTCCACTCGACCTAGGTTCCAAAAGCATTTGCTGCAAGTCTTTTGGATTATATAGGCTCCCAGGCCCAGTACCTCCACACATTCATGGCCATCACACATGCTGCAAAAGTGGAGTCGGAGCAACACGGAGACCGCTTACCAAGAGTGGAAATGGCTTTGGAAGCTCTGAGAAATGTCATAAAATATAATCCAGGTGTGTGACTATACACTTGATCGGTAAGATCCTTACAGTGAAAGAGCCCTAGAAATTCCAGTTCTTGATTTTATCAGAGAAACTCAAAGAAAATAGTATACTTTGCCTCTTCTGGTATCTACCCAAAATTTTGAGAAACTACCTGAAGGTTTTAGCGTATAACAATTGAAATTAAAAAATGTGAGTTTTCATTCTTAAACAGCCTTAAGAGGACACTTCCAGAAATGTTAGTCATGCCTAACTCCAGGGAGATGCATGAGTGAAAACTTCAAAGCTTCTTCTAACGTCGATAACAAATACGGAGTATAAAACCTACAACCATAAAAAATCAGTTTAAATAACTTGAAGATCCTAGATCCTTCTTACTAACATTTGTCATTAACTTTCAGATACTCTTTTGCTCTTTTCACTATATATTTCAGTGCTATAGTGGTTTGAAAATGATTTTAAAAGTAACCTATTTAGGGCACCTGGGTGGCTCGGTGGTTGAGCATCTGCCGTTGGCTCACGTCATGAGCCCTGGGGTCCTGGGATTGAGTCTTGCATCAGGCTCCCCAGAGGGAGCCTGCATCTCCTTCTGCCTATGTCTCTGCTTCTCTCTGTGTGTTTCTCGTGAATAAATAAATAAAATCTTTTTAAATAAATAAATAAATAAAGGCAACCTATTTATAGAATATTTTCAGGCTCCTTTAAGTCAAGGGGTCTTACTGAATTATCTTCTGAAGCCTCAAAAAGATCACAGATTACACTGTATTTTACTACCATTTAATAAAAGGAAAAGCACACTGAATAGAATCTTAATGTTTTTATTCTATTAACAACAGAATGATAGTAAATATGTGGAATTGGGGTTTGAGTTGGGTAGGAATAGAAATACTGTTCATTTTTTATGTATTTTCACAAGGAGCCCATACGGTTGTTTGTAATATAGTCATCATCTGGAAGAGTTCTAATTCAGTCTTAATTAAAAGCAAATGATGTCACACTCTTCCAAAATGTAACTAGGCTGAGAGGGTAGCTAGAGTCTAGAGGTAGAGTAAAATTACCACCTTACACTCTTATTTTTTAAGTTGTATTTGGATTGTGTATTTGCTATATTTCTTGTTTTTAGCTTGAGGCCTAGAGGTGTGGATGGAAATGAAAACAAAACATAAATTCTATCCTTTTTGCCTCTTAAGATTTGTTCAGGAAGTACTCCATTTCATGTCAAAAATGTTGAGAAAGGGTTATCAGACTTATAATTGACAGTAAACAACAATGTAGATTAGTTTTTTGAAGATCTGTAATTTAGAACATCTCTTAGAAATAAAAGATAAACATTTTATTCTTATTCCTTAGGTTCTGAAAGTGAATGCATTGGGCACTTTAAATTAATATTTTCTCTTCTCCGAGTCCATGGAGCGGGTCAAGTGCAGCAATTGGCTTTAGAGGTAAAAGAATTTTATATTAAAGCATGTTGTCTTTCCTATCACTACTATATGTGGTTTAGGCCTTGATTAACCACCATTTTTGGGAGGTTTTTTTTTTTTTTTTTTAAATTCAGTTTGCCAACATACAGTGTATAACGCCCAATACTCATCCCTTCAAGTGCCTTCCTTAGTGCCCATTACCCATTCACTCCATTCCCCCAACCCACCTCCCCTTCTGCAACCCTTTGTTTGTTTCCCAGAGTTAGGAGTCTCTCATGGTTTGTCTTCCTCTCTAATTAATTTCCCCACTTAGTATCCCTCCTTTCCCTTATAGTCCCTTTCCCTGTTTCTTATATTCCACATATGAGTGAAACCATATGATGATTATCTTTCTCTAATTGTCTTATTTAACCACTATTTGAAGTTGAGTGGAAGTTTGCATGTGTTTTCTTTTTCTTTTTTTTTTTTTTTCGTTTTAGCAAGTCAAGTACATATGTTCTTAAAATTTAAATTAGTATACTCATTTTGAAGAGCAGATGTTGCACAGGATCGTTTAAGGTGTAGTCCCTGTGTGGTCATTGTCACACATCAGAACTTGGGATGCATTGTATAGTGTCAAAGTGTCGGTTAAGGAATGCTCTTTACTGGGGAAGCTTGGAAACCAGAGATAACAAAAAGAGGGGGCAGGATTTTCCTGATCTCACAGTATCCTCAGAGACCAGGGCATACTGCTGGCCACACACTGTAGATTTGTGTTCAGAGGACAGACCTTCCCCTTTCCCTTCAGTTGCTGTCCCTTTTTGTGGATTAGTACAAAAGCAACCTTACAGTGAGGGTTACAGACAACTGGGCTGTTATGCTGTTTATGGGAACTAAGAAAGCCAGGTGCCCAGAACCTTTGGGCTTTAGAGATCCAAGAGAAGTTGGAAGTCTGTCTTTTAGGAAAATGAAACCACTGGTCCTGTGGGAAGCTGGATGCAGCCCTTTCCTCTGGGAGAAGCAGGAGGTCCCTGGCGACAGGGGGTCTCATTGTCTAGGCAACCCAGAGTAAGCTCTCAGGATCATTTTTCAGATGATCCTGCTAATTGTAACATACATACACAATTGTAAAGAACACCAAATTAAACCTTGCAGTGACTGGTTTATGAGCAATTTATGATTTGTATAATATGTTCTTAGGTTGCATTTTGGTTTAAAAGACTTAATAAAATAATACAAATAATATGAATTGGTCAAAAAGCTCAACAAGCATGTTCTTTTAATTGAAAAATGTGTTTCTCTACTTAAGTCCTCCACACCTTAGAACTTTTTAAATGAACATTATTAAATCTAATATGTTGGTTTGAGTTGCTGACCATGTGGTTCAGGTTAAGTGACCTTGATCTTTAGATGTATACTATAAAAGTAAGACTTGAGAGGTCATCCTCTCTGAAAGAAAAATAGGCCTGTTTCTTGATAATAGAAAGGTAAACCAATTCTGTTGTGTTGGGCACTAAAGACATTTTCTTTCTCCATCTAAAAGCAAAAAGACAGTCCCAGTAGTGAGAATCATTATCTTCCTAAACACTCCCTACCCCAGTTCTTTAATTGGAATACATAGTTATAGAGTAGGAACCAGTATAGGATTGTAGGCTTCTTAATAACCTCAAGATTGTGACTTGTTTCTAAAATATTTTCTAGATTATTACATTTAATTCTCATCTCCAAATTAATAGGAAGCTAATACATATATATGTGAGCATTAGCATTTTTTATTATTTTTATTATTTCATAAAAGATCCAAGTAATAAAGCCAATCTTTTTAAATTAAACTCTTCTCATTAAAAATTATTTTGTCCTCCAAACATCTTTTTCATTTTTGGGAAGTCTCAAATTTATTTAGGTCTGCTTAATTTTATTTAGGTCCAAAATTATTTACCAGTCTATTAATATCCTCTTGATTTAATTTTCAGGTTGTGAATATAGTGACATCTAACCAAGATTGTGTCAACAATATTGCTGAATCAATGGTTTTGTCCAATTTATTGGCTCTTCTACATTCATTACCATCAAGTATGTATATATCATGAATGGAATTTTGGAAACCATAGCATGGCCAGCCTGTAGAGGGAGCAGTTACATAGGGAATATAAAACCTCTGACAAAACATGATACCCATACTTGGCATCTTTTAAGCTGTACTCTTAAAGTTGTCTTTCTAATTATATTTTATTTAAGTTAATAAAACTATTTTGTACTTCCCATTTCAAAAGTTGAAAGTTGGAGGTGAGAGATCCAAAGGGAAGGGAAAATAATGGGTTTTTCAATTTTCTGGATATGGTATGCCCGTGAGTAACTGAGAGTTGACCCATGGTTTATAAAGAAACATCATTGGTATTGGATGATAGGGAAAAAATGCTTTAAGATAAAAATTAACTTGTTTTCAGCTTAGAGTTCAATCCCGCATTATTTGTCCTTCACTGATTTGATACAGATAGAGATTATTAACCACCAAGATCAGATCAGTTTTTAAATATACACCAATGTTATTTCATGAATACAGCCTGTACTAATATAAGCTCCTTTCAAACTGTGCAATTGTCTAACGTGGTAATATATGTTTGTGCTAGAATCAACCTGGAGATAGCTTTTCAAAGGCAGTTGGTGTATAGCTTCAACTTCACCACTGACTATCAGAATACTAATGTATTCTCAGCTAGCTTTACCAACCCTTGGAAGCCATGTTGCTCTTGGCTCACACCTGTCTACTTCCTTGAGAACAAGAACTTGTCCCTTTCATTTTACACCTTAGTGCCTTGCACACATTACTGTAAGTTCAGTGACTTAGATGGAGTTGAATTTCCATTGAATAATTTTGTTTTCTTTAATGGGTGACATTTGAAATAATTCTCTGAAATGACAACTTTTAAAAGTCATTTGCAGATTATTTTTTATCATACTTATCGTAATTGGTTTTTCTTCTTCATTGGTTTTCAGTAGCTTTGTGAGTCTTCACATAATACAAAATTACACTGATGAAGTAAAGAATGTTACAAAATTCATAGTTTGAAAATGTAATTTTATATTTTTATCTGATTTGTATAGTCCAATCAGTATTTTAATCTTACAGGTAAAATCGCTAATATGAAGGTATCTCAGCCTACTCTGCTGTCATTTATATTGTAGACTAAATTATCTGTCTTCCACTCTTTGCTAAAGGATATTAAATACATAAAATATTTAACCTTCCTATATCCCCTCCAGAGACTTGTTTTCCTTTGAAACTATGTTTAAACAGTGGTACATTTTCAATGAAGTATTGTTGCTTCTCTTAGGAACCTCCTTTTGTGTGTTTATTCTCCTATGTGAACAGAGCCCAGCCCAGTGACCAGCCATTGTGGTTGCTTCAGTGTCAGCCTTATAGTTGGCAGGCTTCACCCTCTTTGCCAACTCTTACCCCTTTGGTCACCTGTCTGAAAAAGAAAAGTCTAATAGCTGAGTATACTTTGATGGCAAGGGATGAGACATGTATAGGCTATGTCTAGAAGGGTACTGTCATGTCTTAGATTGGAGCAGTGTCTTGCAACTGCTACTTCCTACTCACTTCTCTAAGACCATAGCACCAGGTAAGAATCTTCAGTGCCTGACCAGTGTGTGTTCAGGGTGGTGACAGGAGGTGAGAAGATTTTGCTTGTGTAGTGAACAATGAGGAAGATAATATGGCACAGTGGTTATGAGCATGAACTTTGGAGTCAGAAAGACCTCTGTGTAAAACCCAGCTATACCACTCACTAGCTGTTACACCATGGACTGGTTAAACTGGGGCTCATCTTCCTCATTCCTGATGAGGCCATGGTAATACCTGTTGCTGGTTATAGTGAAGATATAAGTATGATACCCTCTATAGAATACCTAGGTTAGGGCCAGGCACAGAGCTGATGCCCAGTGCAGCTAATGTGATGAATGCATTCATTGAAGTATCTTTTACCCTGCAGGTCGTCAGCTTGTTCTGGAAACTCTTTATGCTTTGACATCAAGTACAAAAATAATCAAAGAAGCCATGACAAAAGGTAATGTTTAGGGTGCTTTCTCATCCAGTCATGCTCAATGATGATAAAGCGTATTTTGAACTGTTTTCAACAGTCTGATAAACTAGAAGGAGGTTTCAGAAGGCTTACAAAAAAAAAAATCAAACTGCATTAAGTTGAAATAAAGTTGAGGGCAGCCCAGATGGCTCAGCGGTTTAGCGCCACCTTCAGGGCATGATCCTGGAGACCTAGGATCAAGTCCCATGTCAGGCTCCCTGCATGGAGCCTGCTTCTCCCTCTGCCTGTGTCTCTGCCTCTCTCTTTCTCTCTGTGTCTCTCATGAATAAATAAATAAAATCCTTTTAAAAAAAAAAAGTTGAAATAAAGTTGAAAATGAATTCAGCTAATCAAAAAGTCATATTCTTTATGGTATAAATGCTAATTCTTTTTTTCCTTTGTAGGAGCTTTGATTTACTTACTAGATATGTTCTGCAATTCAACACATCCACAGGTTCGAGCCCAAACAGCAGAACTTTTTGCTAAAATGACAGCAGACAAACTAATAGGTCCAAAGGTGAGCACAAAATAGGTCCCTAGAAAGAAATTAATTATTAAAGCTCTGTTACTTTGGTAATGATTTCATGAAGTTTACCAACGTCTGATGGTGAGGGTAAGGTCATGATTTGATGTGAAAGTTGGAAGGTTGACATACTTGAAATTGTTGCTCTATATTACTATTTTGAGAAAAATTATAGTTGGAGAAGCCTGTAGTGGAATTGAGAAGTCTTAAGACAGTGTTTGATTATGGTGATAAACTGTTTACCTTCCTTGAAAAAACGAACAAAAGTATATGTAAGTTTTGGCAGAAGATGATTACATTAGACCTTGACACTGTGAAGATTGCCTGTGGAAGCAACTAGTGAAAGGGAGATTGTGATATGTGTTCTAATATACTCCATATCTTTGTTAGTAAGGATACACCACCTCGGGAAATAGGTCCATACAGGCATGTGAGTGTAACAGCCTCTCCATGCTGCAGGGGGATCTTTCATCCAGAATCTGGAGATGACCAGATGATCTTTGGAAACATGGTCCAATTTATAGACCAGGAACGTGTTAAAATGGTACTTCTAAGTAGAATTCCATCCAGACACAGGTGTAGTCAAAGTCTCCTTCTGTTATTAACTTGATTTCAGCAGTATAGTACTCACTGAAGCATTCATTGTCTGCGCTAGCCCATGAGGTGGCACCCAAGAGAAATGTGTCAGGAGTCAAAGGCTCCCCAAGCCCCCACTTCCCGAGTTGATTTTATATCAATAAAACAATCTAGATTTAGTTGTTTTTTCTCTAGATCTGGATATTGAGAATATGTCACAGCCCTGAAACAATTTTACTTTGGGAATAAAGTTAATCTGTCATCACAGGGGTTGATGAGGGAAATTACATTTAGATGTCTATAGAAAGGGTCCATGAACACATTTTAATATTGGTATTTAATATTGAGTTTTCTTAAAGCTAGAGTGGGTTAGCACTCTAAAACTAGAGTTGGGTAGTTGTAATATCCAGTATTACATGTTTTAGATAATGTTTTAGATGCATAAAACAAATATGTACTGGAGTTGGAGTTGACTTTGAACTCTTCAGTAATTTTTTTGTCCTTCACAATACATGAGGGACAAATTTTGTCAAGGTAAATATATCTACACTTAAATTTTTTGTATGGGAATAATACAAGAACCAGCTCCTTAACTGAATGGTTTGCAAGAAGATATTTTAGAACTGGGGTCAGTAAACTTTTTTCCCTTTTTGGTTAACAGTTTTATTGAGATATAATTGACATGGCATACTGTTCACACATGGAAAGTGAACAATTCAGTGGTTTTATTATATTCACAGATTGGGTAACCACTGTCAGTTTTCATCAACCCAGGAAAAAAAACTGTTCCCTTTAGCAGTCACTCCCCATCTCCCCTCTTCCAGCACCTGGCAACCACTAACATTCTACATTTGTCTATTTTGGGCAATTATATGAATGAAATCACACAATAACTGGGTTCTGTCTCTTAGCATGTTTTCAGGGTTATTCCATATTGTTGTGTATGTTGGATGTATTATTTTTACTACTTTTCTTTTTTAAAGTAATCTCTACTCACAACATGGGGCTTGAACTCACGCCCCCAAGAGCAAGAGTTGCATGCTCTACTTACTGAGCCAGCCAGGCACCCCAGTATTATTTTTAGAGCTGCATTTTAAGACCTTTATGGGAAAAGGCACAATATATAATAGAAAACATAGTATAGCAAAAGAAATGCACTAAAAAAATACTTGAAAGATGAAGGCAGCATGAGAAAAATTTGTTCACAAGGGGCATGACAGAGAGTTGGAGGAACAGGCCAACTAAGGATATTCTGGGAGGAAGGAATAGTATGTGTAAGGCATGATCTAGCAGGCTGTGCTCTGGACAGTATGTGCATCAGCAATATTGATTTCTTCAAATGTCTTAAATTTAAGACCGAAAGGAAATGAAACTGGATGGTACATAAGAGCGGGTCGTATGAATCCTATTAAAATTAACTTTGCATAAACCAAGGTTGATCTCTTCTCCCACTCCAGATGGTTTGGTTAATAGTTATGGCCCAAATCAGCCAGCATTCCATCCTAGAGAAATACGAGGCACCCAAACACTGAGCTGTCCAGTAAGTCTTTTTTCGTTTTCAAACCCCCTCATATAGGTCCGCATTACATTAATGAAATTTCTACCAAGCGTTTTTATGGATGCTATGAGAGACAACCCTGAAGCTGCTGTACATATTTTTGAAGGAACTCATGAAAATCCTGAGTTGATTTGGAATGATAGTTCCAGAGATAAAGTGTCTACAACAGTTAGAGAAATGATGCTAGAGTAAGTACAGCCTTCACATAAATCGCCAAGAAGGATAGATGTTTCCCGCATTGTCCATCACCTCTCTAATGTTTATTCTAAAGGTTAATGAAAGTGTATTTTGTGACTGAAGTTTGATATTACCCTCTCCTTTTTTTTCCCCCTAAGGCACTTTAAAAATCAGCGCGACAACCCTGATGTAAATTGGAAGGTAAAATATGCTTTTATTCAGGGGAAGGAATTTTACATTTTACTGTCTTTTTTGTTGACTTGTTTTTTAATTCCTACTGAGTCAGTTTAATGACTATTAAATATCTTGTTATTAAGATACTTAAGTAAAAAAAAAAATGATACTTAAGTATTCCCCCAGAAAACAAGGTTTTAAATTTAAAAATAGGAATATTCACTTTTTAAGTAAGTAACTAATCAAAGCACCTTTTTTGAATTTTATTAAGGGAAATAAACTTATAGTAATTATAATTTGATTATATTAATGGCCATTTAATGGGCTTTGCATTTTTTTGTGTCATGTAGGACTAATGATTAAGTGACTTGACTATGATTCTTTCTTTTAAGTTGCCTGAAGATTTTGCTGTGGTGTTTGGAGAAGCAGAGGGTGAACTTGCTGTTGGAGGAGTTTTCTTGAGAATCTTTATTGCACAACCAGCATGGGTTCTAAGAAAGCCCAGAGAATTTCTTATTGCACTATTAGAAAAATTAACTGAACTCCTGGAGAAGAACAATCCACATGTAAGCTTCAGCCAGCAGCAAAACGTTTCAAATAGTTTGCTAAATAGACTGATGGTATTTCTGTTAAAATCAAATGCATTGACCCATGCATTAAGAATTGGTTACCTCTTCTAAGTAACAGCCACATTTAAATTCACATATGCCCATTCATCTTTGGTGGGGGCGGGGGGCATTTTCAAAAGTGAAATTTGTTAGAGATGTCTGTTGACAGAATACTATTTCTAACAAATGTAGAGGCTCTAAAAAAAGGTTTCTGGCACTCCATTTCCAGTGACTATAATTTTAAGGAGAAACCTAAATGTTCAGTGCTCCCTGGAAGTATGTCCTCTAGGGCATGTTCTTCTCCAGCTTTGCATATATGACCAGCTTGGCCCTTATGAAAGAAGTTGACAGGAGAGTAGTAACTATATGAGTGAACCTACTACTTGTGTTCAAAGCCAAAGGCTACTAGGGAAATAGAAGTGAGAAAGTAGCCTTGGTCTTCATTCAGTGAGTCAGAAATCCCAGTAGTGTATAAATTTTTGTTATTTAAACCTTTAGATTAAAAATAATTGAGAGATATGACTATTGTTTTATTAAGCTGGCCATGGAACAAAGTGATAGCCCAGGCTGTGTTATTAAATGGTCGTGGACCCCAGTACCAGCTCCACTGGTTGCAGCTCTGCCTCATTTATAGAAGGATCATAGCACCTATCCCTAAGACTGGGGTTTTAATATATAGAGAATAGTTAGCATAATGTCTGGCACATGTCAAGTACTTAGAAATTACTAGTTACTATCATTAGTTTAGCACAACTTAAAAAAAAAATGAATGGTTTACCAAATATTTGCATATGTCACTTTCCATAGTCCTGTTTTCTCTTTACTAGGACTTTTACTACACATATAGTTTCCTTTTTTTAAAAAAAAAAAATGAAATCCTCAAAAAGCAGAAACTTTGGGAAAGAAACAGTATTTTCCTCTTATCACCTTTCTTTGCGGGCTTATTCCAATTTCCATGTTTGCTTAAGATGCTGTGGTTATATATGTCTGGATATAGTGGTATAAGTTACAGGTCTTTTGCGATCCACAACAGAAGGTGCATTATGGCAGACAGATCTGTTAAGTAGAATTTTTAATAGAACTGGGAAACACATTTCATGAATTCTGCATTCTCCCAAACTATTGATGTTCCCTGATACTAATATTTCTATAACATTGAATAAAACTTTGTAGTAATATCTTTTGGAAAAAAAAAAAATATATATCTTTTGGGAGATGATCTCTTAAACTTGCAACAGCGATATGACCTGGCCCAGTGATAAGCTGCTTAGATTAGAATATGACATTCTTAAAGTCCTTTGAATTCATTTTTTCAAGATGGGAAGTTTGTTGTTTTCTTAGGATTTGTGACTCAGTTTTCAAAAATCAACTCTTAGAATTTACAGATCTCTAGGTTAGAATGTCAGATAATTTACACAGATATTTAGGACTGATGGTCAGTATCTTATAGTTTGTTTGTTTGTTTACACCCTCCAGGGAGAAACTCTGGAAACTTTGACAATGGCCACAGTATGTCTCTTTAATGCACAGCCTCAGCTGGCTGACCAAGTTCCACCATTGGGCCACCTCCCCAAAGTGATCCAGGCAATGAATCATAGAAACAATGCCATTCCTAAGAGTGCCATCCGCGTTATCCATGCCCTGTCTGAAAATGAGGTACTGATAAATCCATTTAGTAGCTTATAATTCTGGAATTTATTAATGCTCTCTCTCTCTGATTAATGCACATTACAGTATAAATCCTCTTCCTACCATGTGCCTTTCTGCCTGTGAACCAACAGGATTGTGACAACTCTTACAATAGTTCAAATGATATAATTAATAGACTGATTTTGAGTTTACTGTTAAGCTTGAGCCAAATGTAGATTTTTCATGTATTATTATATTTACTGTGCTATATGAACTACTGCTGTTCTACAGGTAAACTTCTTTTTTTTTGGACACTTAGCTGTGTGTTCGAGCCATGGCATCCTTAGATACCATTGGCCCATTGATGAATGGAATGAAAAAGCGACCAGATACTGTTGGTCTAGCCTGTGAAGCAATTAATCGAATGTTTCAGAAGGAGCAGAGTGAATTAGTGGCACAAGTAAGTGACTTTCTAGATTCAGTACTATTGGGCAGCCTAGGTGGCCCAGCAGTTTAGCGCCGCCTTCAGCCGAGAATATGATCCTGGAGACCCAGTATCAAGTCCCACTTCAGGCTCCCTGCATGGAGCCTGCCTCTCCCTCTGCCTGTGTCTCTCCCATTCTCTCTCTCTGTTTCTCATAAATAAAATCTTGTAAAAAAAAAATTAGACTCAGTACTATTTTAGGAAAACAAACATATCAGGCAAATAGATTTTCATTATTTATCTCATTATTTAACACTGATTTGGTTTCTCTGACTTAGGTTTGGTATGGAGATAACTTGTGGGTTTGTGCATGCATGATTTTATATTTTATACATACACGTATACAGGCACATACATATATATACACACACATATGTAATATATTCATATACACACACTGAAAAAGGTTGGCCAGCTGTCAAAAATCTTACCAACTTCAGAGTACCTCAGTGGCTCTGTCAGTTAAATGTCCCAACTCATGATTTTGGCTCATGTCATGATCTCAGGATGGTGAACTGAGCCCCATGTCAGGCTCTGTGCTGGGTGTGGAGCCTGCTTGAAGTTTCTCTTCCTCTCTCTCTCTCTCTCTCCCCCTCTCACTCTCCCCACCGCCCATCCCCCATCTGCCTTTGCCCTTCCACTTGCTCCTGTGCTTTCCCTTAAAAAAAAAAAAAAAGTTCAAAAAGAAAAAACACTTCAGAGTACTTTTATGATGTTTAAATTTTGGTTTTCTGCTAAGCATTTATTCTTGGCTTGCTTTGTAAAATTTGCTTCATCCTCTTTGGAAAGACTCACTCTGTTTATTGATGCCTTCATTTCTTAAGTTATGTTTAGGAAACATACCAAGATTTATATGGTCTTTTTCAAAGAGACTACCCACCCACCTAATGTAATAGGACTTGGTGGATACCAGTGTAGGGTAGACAGACACCAAAGGAACAAAAACCATTGCAAAAGTGATCTTTCTAAAATATAGCTCTTAAATATAACTGGGTCACTGGTCATCCTCACAACCCTTCATTGTCATCTGGCAGTAATGGGAAACCAAAGTGACAGCTGACAGCCTCAGTATAAGGTCCTGCATCTTTATATCTGGTCTTCCAGTTCTCCCAGCCCCATCTCCTATCCCTGTCCACCCTTGCCCTTCATTTAGGCAGGTTAGAAGTACTGGGTACCTCTCAAATAGGTAACTGGATGCTCTGAAGTTCAAACTTGTAATTGACTCAGAGAGGGTTGTTGTATTGGAAAAAACTTGAGCTAGTACTACCACTTGATGGCTCTGTGATGCCAGGTATAACACATAAATTTACAACATTCGGATTCCTTACCTGTGAAATAGTTCTGATTCCTCACAAGGTTGTTAGGAGAATGGTACTATAAAGGGAGGTATGTACACTCAGTAAATGTTAGTTACTTCCACCTCCCCTTTGAGCTTTAGAGTGGGTAGTGAAAATTGTGTGATACTTGACTATTATCTAGCTTTTATTAGGCTGATATGAAATGTATGGGAATGCAAAGGTTGATGTTTTAAGAAAATGGAAAAAAATATTAAAATACGTCAAATTTTGTGCCCATTAGTACAGTGTCATTAGAGGAAACAACCCAGTAGAGTGGCTGAAAGGTCATGTTCTGCACTTTGTGGGTCTAGATATAGATTCCATCACTGCCTCTGACTGTCAGATTTTTACCGTTTGTGCATTGATTCTTCGAAAAGTAATAATAGTGCCTCTGTCATTACATGTAAAGATTAAATAATTAGTCTATAGCATTTAGAACAGTTGAGGGCATGGAATAAAATCTCATTAACTAATAGTGTCATTATCATTAGATCTATAAAAGAAATCTTTATTTGCATTAAAATGAAAGAAAGGAGGTTGTCTTTTTCCAGGTATGGTTCTGCAGGTGAAAGTGTTTCTTCAGTGAATTTTTTTCAGCATTTTATATATGCTTAAAACTCTCTTCTAGGCCCTCAAAGTAGATTTGGTCCCATACCTCTTAAAATTACTCGAAGGCATTGGCCTTGAAAATCTTGACAGCCCAGCAGCCACTAAAGCTCAGATTGTTAAAGCTCTCAAGGCCATGACTCGAAGCCTGCAGCATGGAGAACAGGTGAGTCTGCACAGGAATGACTTCAACTTACTGGTTACAGGAGGGTATTATCTGAGCCAAGGGTCTTGGCTATGGATGATCTGTGTACCTCACCTTAGATGCTCAGGTAGTCACTCAGGGAGATTCTTTTTTTTGAATACTGATAGCATGTTGTACATTTCAGGATGAAAAATGCTGAAATTCTTCATTATAGAAGAATATTAGCGTTTAATGCCAGTGAAAGGCTAATGGTTAGTTCTAGGATTTATTGCTGGGTAGTGATAGCCACATTCATTAACAGTCCATAATGCCATTTCTGAAAAAGCTTTATCCTTTTTGCTGACACTTACAATGTATGTCAGCTGCATGCTTACGCTGACTTCCAGCTGGCCCAGTAATTTAATTCTCCTCTTTGGTTTTATTCTTATTATTGTTTCTGATGGGTTCCTCATTCACTTTTATCATCCAGCATTATCTACTAATGTTCTCTTGCTCTGTTGTTTTTTTTTAATTAAGGTGAAATTTATACAACATAAGATTAATGATTATTTTTTAGATTAATGTTTTTAAAGTGAACAATTAATTTGTGTTTAGCATATTAACAGTGTTGTGCCACTACTTCTTACCTAGTCCGAAACATTTTTATACCCCAAAAGGAACCTCTATACCCATTAAGCAGTTCCTCGTCATTTCTTCCCCCACCCCCTCATTTCTCCCCCCACCCTCAGCCTCTGGCCATCATGACTTTGTATTCTATGAATTCACCTATTTTGGTTATTTCATGTAAAATGGAACCATACAATATATGACCTTTTCTGTCTGGCTTCTGTCACTTAGCATGCTTGCTTGCTTGCTTGCTTGCTTTCTTTCTTTCTTTCTTTCTTTCTTTCTTCCTTTCCTTTCTTTCCTTTCTTTCCTTTCTTTTCTTTCCATGTTTTCAAGGTTCGTGTTACAGCATCTATCAATGCTTCATTCCTTTTTATGCTGAAATATTCCTTATGTATATGGCACAATTTGTTTATCCATTCATCTAGCGATAGACATTTGAATTGTTACTGCCTACTAATGTTCTTTCATAGGTTTAAATTGTCTTTTAGTGAGAGAGACAACATATCTTGCTGCAGTCATCAGCTGTATGTTTAGAAGTATTTGGGGTTTTTTTCTGTGGGTGTTCTGAACTTGCCAAGCAGAGGTACTCCTTAGTATCATGTGCAGGCAGTTGTCTTACCCTTGACCTGCCTGAGGATTTCTGTTGATGAAATTAGCCAAATAACACTGACACCCATCTTCCAATCTCAAGTGGGAAGAAACAAGTGTAATAGTTTTCAAAATAGCAGCTCCTCCACCACCTCCTTCTTGTGGTGCTTCCAAGGCTGGGACAGGGAGTCTCTTAGACTCACATAGCCCTGTGTGTATCTCTATTCTGTTTCCTGCCACTGAATTATCTGGCACCATCTGTCTCCCCCACTAGACTAGACATAAGCACATCAGAGACAGACATGTCCATCATCTTTGTGTCCATCATACCTCCACATATGAGGTACCCAGTAAATACTTGATCTGAGTGTTGATATGCAACTTGGAGTTAGGATTTCCTAAACATTTTCTCTGTACCACACAGAAATATGTCCTTCATCTTAGTCCATTATACTCTACACACGTATTTTATACTTATGTATGTACATCACAGATCAGCATTTAGCCATTTTGCATGTGATACTCTGGTACTTTCTGGTATTTTCTCAAACATACTGATCACAACCTTCTAAATCGATTTCATAAACTTTTAACAGGTCACAACTGATAATTTGAAAGACTTGAAGTCTTAGCTTGAGTTTGTAGCATCTTCTCCCCAGGGCCCTTACTCGGGAATACTTCATGAACTCATGCTACATTCTCAGCCAGTTGTTAATATCACAAGAAAATCTTGCCCAGATTACAAACAAGCCGGTAAATTATAGCTTCTAACCCTAAAGGGAAGATTGACTTATCAGGGACTTCTTTGGGTCTGGTTTAATGAGATGTGCCTCTCCCAGTGCCTGATATAGAGTATTTGATGACTACTAGGTCTTGCTCCATCTTTGAGTCTTTTCTCAGCTGACCTTTTTCATTTTATCTTGGAAGTTTGCTTTTTCTCTTTAGTTCTGTCTTCTACCACCCAAACCTTTTTAATTCATTTATGCTCAAAGACTTTGCTTTACTTCCCTAGGTGAATGAAATCTTGTCTCGTTCTTCAGTCTGGAGTGCCTTCAAAGATCAGAAACATGATTTGTTTATTTCTGAGTCACAAACAGCAGGATACCTCACAGGTAAGCCACACTTAATTGGTTACTCTAAGGTATAGGGCAAAAGCCACTTTGAACCTTCCTTGTTTTCTGACTAAACTGAATGTAGCATTTAAAGTTTCTTCCTAGGTTACTAGCCACCTGTTGTGGAGGTGCTATGGCATGCAGTGTATCTCTGGGGTTTGCCCTGGACAGATGTCAACTGCTCTTGTGTTGAATGTGTATTGACTAAAATGTGCACTTTGCTCAGTTTTGACCCAATTAATTAATGGTGTCATAGTTTACACTTGGAACATGACTGTATTAAAATGTTTCTCTTAAATGTGTAAAAAAAAAAAAAAAATAGAGACGTATCTACTCGGAAGTATCAGTATCAGAAACATGATAGCATCATTCCATTTCTATCAGAATAACAGATTGAAACTCCAGATATGTACCTTTATATGTGAAATGGTTTTCTTCTAAGTTTCCAGTGATTAATCTGTTGTTTTACAAAATATTTTCAGTTTGGCCTCTCATGGGAATATGAGAGTATTCCATATTCCCACTCCAAATATGTGGATACCATAAAGGAAAGGATATTTTACTACTTAAGGATCAAAGGATGATACATTTTTGAAGCTCAGGACATTTGTCCATTTGACACACTAATTGCATAATAATTTTGGATTTTTTTTTCCATATTAGCTTGTGTTTAAAAACAAAGTCATTATCCTTTTATTGCTATATCTGAAGATGAAATATAGTCTCTGGTATAAAAGTTTTCAGTTTGAAAATAACCTTAAGAATAATAGGCAATTTTTCCATCTGTTTGTAGTGTATATATTTTAAAAAGTAAGCTCTGCATCCTCCTCTAACTAGAGATGGTGTGAGTAAATTGAGAGGAAAAAAAAAATAGTAACCAGTGGTTTGCATGCCAGGGTAATTGTTTCAATAATCCTGATTGGTAGCATAGAAGTTTATAAATCATGAAGACTAAATCTTGAGTATTCAGAAATGGCAACTTTAGAAAAGATTTTTCTTGGTTTTCATTTTAGTCTCAGTTGTGATACTACTGCTGCTTTCTTCACTATGACCACTTAAATATGAATCCTAATGTTTATAAACACACAGTGCTTTGACTGCTAGTCCTGGGTGTATGTGAAGAGCAGTGTCCTAGGTCTCCCTTCTAACTTCTCTATCCCCTGTCCTGTGATTTCTATGGAGAGAAATACCTAGAAAGTGGTCTTTGCTTATCTCCTATCTCTCTTGCAAATGTGAAGTAAAGTTATAGCCTCTAAGAGTGTATTCTATAACAGGCACACTAAAAACTCTCTTTACACTCTTTTTCCAAAAGTTTATGTAATAATATTACCTTTTTTGTGGTATTACTATCATTACTTTGTATCTAAGGATGTTGGACTGGAAAATCTGTCTGAATTTTTTCCAGCTGGAAAAAAAAAAAAAAACATACTTATTTAGAGTTTGGCCCTGAAGAATAATAGGATATAGATTATAAACTTCCCTATGGGGAGACCTCTTCAAATTTACTGTGCTCTCTATTGTGCTTAGCATTCATTGACTTGATTTAGAGTCAAGACTTGAGCTGGTCCTTGACTTACTAACAGGATAATGGACCAAAAGGTTTGTGGTTAGAATACAGAAGAAACGGATTTATCTTCAGGAGCCTAGATTTCCTTGCTTTTGATCCTCACTCCATCCAAATTTGCTATACCTATAAAAGAAAGCACAGGGATTGAAAAGTTTCCTGTCTGTGCCTTTCCTTCTACTTGGATCCTTGGGATGGCTTTTGAGTAAGGTGTGAGGAGCAGTTATGATGAATTGTAGGGGAAGAAGAAAAACTGGGGTTACAAATTTCTTCACATCCTCCTCTGGTCCCACTTAAGGGGCAGCAGGTTTTGTACAAAGCCAGTCAAGGGGGCAGTGGTATAAATCCCAACTTGGAAATGGATTGGTGTTACTGTGTGCATTCCGAAGGCCCTCCTGAAGCCTGCAGACATGTCTACACGGGACAGTCTGTACTAGCCTTGAGTTGTGTTGGGTCTGGAATTGTCCAGTTCTTAGTACATCATCAGTCTGAGATGTTCCTTTGTTGAGATGTTGATTCAGAAAACTTTTACCGTTGGTTCTAGTCTTTTTTGAAAGAACTGTTTAAAGAGAGCACTACCAGTTGAATTGTTGTCTACTCAATATTTAGATTGCCAAATGTTTCCTTCCTGTGTTTGAGCTTTTCTGTTGATGCTTTGTATTGTTTGTCATGTGTTTGATAGAAGGGGCAAGTTCTTCTAATGGTAAAATTGTGTGTGTGACTCTGTGGAATGTATACAGTGGTATGTTGAGTTGGAACTTTAATTGATTAGAATTTACCCCACCAGACCCTCAATCTTGAGAGGATTCTCATCGTGCCCAACCCCTCTCTAATCAGTATGCAAATGAAGTAAGGTGCTGCAAGAACACATTTCACTAACTCTTTTTTCTAAAATACATATGGATGGGTTTGGCAAGTAAGTGGATTTTGTGTAGGAGATGGGAAAAGAGGAAAGTTAATTATGATTTCAAAGGATAAGAATTAAAAAAAAAGTAAGATAAGAATAATCAAAAATACATTTATGATTTTCTGGCTGTCAAGCAGATACCATTCAATCATATGCTGGGGATTAGGGTTATAAATAAAATGTCCTAGGCAGGATTACTCATTGTTGATAAATTGAGATAAGACTGCCTGGTTCCATAGGCTCTCTAGCCTGGCATACTTGTTTTCTTTTATGATAAACACTTAATCTAAAAGTGCTTCAGTGTGGTTTTACCCCATGATGCAGAAAAGCTGTGGTTGCTCATTGAACCAGGCCCTCAGTTACTTAGTTACTTACTAGGTTCTAGAAGAACTGGGTACTGACAAGCTTAAGGCCCTGTAAAAATAATTTTAGCAGTGAAAATCCTCAAATTACCTCACTTAGAAAACTAGGGTAGAGAAAGAAGGAACAACAGGGAAAGGAAGAGAAGGAGACCAAAGTAAACATGCTTTTAGGAGTTGGAAACAAAGATGAAGTACTTTGTATACATACACACAAACATATACACACATATATTTATATTATATTTAATTGGAATTGAAGAACTTTATATACACACACACCTGTATATATTTATATTATATTTAATTAGAGGCATGTGGAATAGTTAAGTTGGCTTCCTAAGGTCATTAAAGGAAAAGTGGGTGCAAATCTTGGGTCTCTTCCTCAGACCAGTCTGTCTGTCTTTATAGACTTGGGTTGATTTTATTTTTTATTTTTCATTTTTTTAAATTTTTTTTACTTTGTGTTTTTCTTCTTACACCTGTCCCAAGACTACACAATGTGAGCAATGTTAGGATGTTTCCCTAAGGTTGACAGTTTATTGTGGGTCACTGACTGCTAAGGCAGAGCTTCCTTCTTTTTGTTTTCCCTGCTGAGAATCCCATGTTCATTTTTACCAAAATCCATGCTCTTTCCACTACTCCCATCATTGCAGCCAGTTCCATTTTGTGGGATTCCTTGTTAATTTTCCATCTTCTCTCGTTCTTAAGTCTGGCAGCCTTGCACAGTGTTGCCACATGCCCTGTTTCTGGCAGCCCCTCCTCTCCTCCTGCCTTTCTCTAGAGAACACAACTGCCCTGGCCCATCCTGATGACTAGACTGTACCTTCTGGCCCCTAGAAAGCAGACAGTGTCTAAAGGAGAAGTCAGAGGTGTGAGGGAAAGAGCATTTCAGACTTTAGTTACATAAATTGGTTTGTCTTTCTTAAAGCCAATGATGGGGCTAGACTTTGGTCTCTTGTGGATAATCCTTCTGGGCCCATCATCTCACAATTTAATTTTAGCCAAGAGGTTCCCAAACATTCTCAGTTCACAGTGCCTTTAATACTTGCATGATTTTTTCATCTACCCTTGGGCCAAAAGAAATAACCTAACAGTTAGTGTACTAAGTCCAACCAACTTGAAAGTGGTTCTGTGGTGTCCAATAGATGTTGCTGTGTTTCTCCCCAATTTAAAATATCTAGCAGCACCCCTGTGAGTTTGTCCCAGGGTCCCCCCAGCACACAGTTTAAGAACAGTAGCCTTATTTTCTGTGTAGCATTCATGATTTGGTTTCATCATCTATTCATTTGATGTGAATCAAGTTGAGTCCACAATTGGAAGTGCTTGGGAACTTTACTGATCCCCAGAATGTTTGAGGATTTATTCTTAAGGCTTATATCTTTGATGAGACCTACTTAATAGTTCTGTGGTAATCTTGCTGCTGCCTAAAGTTCAGAGAATGGTAGGTTGGTGGGAAGTGATGTTAACAGTGGTGCTGTGGCTCTGAACTGCCTTGTTAGAGGGGGTAGGTGGACCCAGTGGCCTTCTCCTCAGCTGTGTGTAAGGCCTGGCACCCTGACTGGCAGAAGGCAGGAGCTGATAGATGCAGGCCTTATAGTACCTTAAAAAAGGGAAGATCCCTTTTCCATATTTTTCAAATTCAGGGTTCTGAGGGCCCAGGCACTCTGGCATGTTACAACTCTTGCAGTTTGAATTGTCTCTGGCTGTATAATTACATACTAGATGCAGTGTTTGCTCAGTGATGCAAGCCATTTCACATCCTCGGTAAAAGTGCTTGTAAGGTGAACAAGATGAATCTGAATTGTGCCCCTTTTTTCCTGCATTAGTCCCTGTTACACCTTAGCCTTCATCAAACTGCTCTGCTGTTTGCACTTCTTATAACTTCCCTTGCTGCTTATATTTCTTTTTTCCCCTCAGGTGTCTCTCCTTCCCTTCTAACTGGCAGCAGCCCCCTTCACCTCAGGAGCGGGCTTTAGATCCGCTCTGCCAGGCAGCTTGCTAACTTCTGTGTAGCTCTCTGAAGCAGGTAGAGAACCATTTTGCTAAATGCATGCCGCTTCCACTGCCTTTCTAGTTCTAACCCTTTGATGTTCCTTAGCTGTTTGCTTATTTCCTACATTTTCAGCTAAAAATATCACTCAGTTTGTGGTATTATGCTACAGTGTCTCTCGCAAGTACTCTGTACAGTTTGTGCAGTGTTTCTGGGATGTAACTGTCTCTGCAACGTTTAAGATAAACTGGAGGGCTAAAGACATTATATGTAATGCTTATAGGACACATCTTGATAAATGCTGGCATAGGTAGCATTTCCATGCAATAGAGACTGTTAGAATCAAGGAAGACATAGAAAATATTGATACTGTTTCCCACAGCATTCTTGTTTTGACCTATGATAGATGTCCAGAGCCTTCCTTTTTTAGAGACGTTGGTGTAGCAGCCCTTGTTCATTTGGTGTTACTTGTTACAATAGCATTTCTTTGCACCAAATGATAGTTGATTACCTTGAATGTTGATAAAGTGTTTTTCTTGGGCCTTCATCAAGTATGACTTTGGGTGGGCTGAATATAGTTTCTTTCCTCTACTTGTTCCCCTTCTTTCCTGCCCACCTCCCCCTGCCCCATTTGTCATAGCTGTCCTTTAGTTCCCAGGACTTGTGAAACATTAAATTCCCAGAATTGAGGTGGGACAGTTTCCCATGTTTCCACACCAGTATTACTGTCGGCATCAATTTTGAAATGCTTTTTAACTCTGTCCTATAGTAAAGACATACCTTGAAGATGGCACTGTGTGGCTGTTTGTTAAGATATGATAAGGTACTTGACTAGGTTGTGACATTTTTATGAAGGTCAGTGTTTTCACATGACTCTGCTTTCTAGAAGATGTGTTTTCCTTTCTCCTGCAGGACCTGGAGTTGCCGGCTACCTTACTGCAGGGACGTCCTCATCAGTCATGTCTAGCTTGCCGCCTCCCGTGGACCACGAGGCGGGTGACCTTGGCTAGCAGACTTGACACATTTGTAAGAGACAGTAGATGCTGAAAGGCCAGTGCCCAGTCCACATTCCTCCAACTGATACGTTGAAGCAAACTCTTAACTGCCTTTCTCCTGGTTTCATGACAGTGTTATTCCTTTTTCTATAAAAATATTTTTATTTAGGAAACAAGTCAGTGATTCTAATTGTATCACGTTGTGAGAAAGCACTCTGTGGATCAACCTGAGTGGGTACACAAGAGTTTTTTTCTTGATGTATGTAAGCACATTCTGTTCCTTTATATCTGTTTACAAGACTGTGAATCAAAAAGACAAAACTCTCTTCCTAGTTTTTATAATGTTTTTTTGAATTAGTGTGACTGTGGAGTTGAACTGCAATCTACAGAAATTGGACTAGGTCACTTATCCCTGGAAAAGGGTGTTATCCTCTCCTGCATCAAGTCCACATGGCTGTCCTCCTCCACCGTCAAACACTATTAGGTTTTGTCCTTGCGCCTATTCACTGGTATCCTCTCCTCAATCATTAACCTTCTGAGAGCTCACAGTACACGTCGGTATGTATAACTGGCTTTACCAAATTGAATGAAAAAGGAGCTTGTGCAAAAAAATTTAAAAACGGATGTCAAGATGTTATGTAAGAGATTAGTGTAATTGTGAAATGTTCTATACATTATCAAATATATAAAGCTTTCTATATTGAATGTACATTATACAGATCATTCATATGTGTACATAAAATTTTAAAAATAAAGGGAATTGACTGCTTTGTTAATGAGATATATTTGTTCTAATTTAATTTTTCCCATGGAAGACATATGTTTCTAAGACAGATTTAGTAGGAGCAATAAACAGACTTTCCTCACATTCACCGCCCCTCATACAGACAGCTACATTGACACATCTGATCATTCCTGATGACCTTTGTTAATATTTCAGCCTCATCTAAATTTCCAGAAACATAGCATTTTATTTATATGCCATTAATTAATTCAGGAATAGGCCAGCCTATTAAATACTCTAATGTATGAGACACATTAATTCCAATATTTTTAAGAGGAGAGAAATTTAGAGTGTGAGCTTACTTCAAATAACACAGATCTCACCATATAGGTATTCTAGTATGATCACGAACTGCAAGAAAATATAAACATATAAAGAATATGAACACTTCTTGGGACGCCTGGGTGGCTCAGCAGTTGGGCGTCTGCCTTTGGCTTAGGGCATGATCCCAGATTCACAGGATTGAGTCCCTCATTGGGCTCCTTGCATGGAGCCTGCTTCTCCTCCCTCTGCCTGTGTCTCTGCCTCTGTGTTTCTCATGAATAAATAAATAAAATCTTTTAAAAAAAGAAAAAAAGAATATGAACACTTAAAGAATGAGGAAATACCAGGCAGCCCGGGTGGCTTAGTGGTTTAGCGCCACCTTCAGCCCAGGGCCTGATCCTGGAGACCCAGGATCGAGTCCCACGTCGGACTTCCTCCCACGTCGGACTTCCTGCATGGAACCTGCTTCTCCCTCTGCCTGTGTCTCTGTTTCTCTCTCTCTCTCTCTCTCTCTCTCTGTCTCTCATGAATAAATAAAATCTTAAAAAAAAGAATGAAGAAATACCCAAATCTCCATTCCATGTTGCCTTCAAAAGCAAAAACCATGTTTATTCCACAGTTGATGTGTAAGCAGAGATAGAATGGAGACACTCCTACAATAAATTACTAACTCAGACTTTTGCATCATCTTTCAAAGATTATGGAGTAATATACCCAGGTAAGTATTTTAATATATAACTATAATTTAGTTTCCAGACAATACTTGTCATAAAAATATGTTCACTAAAAGAGATTATAAGAGCTAATTTAGGAGTAGGTGTTTTAGGAGAGTGCAAATATATTTCCTTTAAATACTGTAAGAACACAAATACTATTTTATGATATTTAAAAGGCTATTTAATCTATGATCATTGTTAGTTGAATACAAGTAATAGCTTATCTTTATTGAACATTTCCTGAATGCCAAACATCATATAGACTTATACATACATAGTGTCATTTAATCCTCAGAGCAAACCTATGGGCTTTATACTAATATAATTTTCATCTTCCAGGTGAAGAAAATGGGCTCAGAGAGGCAAAGCAACTTGGCAAAAGTCACACAGTAAGTAACAGAGTAAGAAATCCAAACTACCTAGACCTAACACCAAAGTCTGTGTTCTGAGCCATGATCCTAACATGGCAGCAATCTCTGGCAGATGTATGTACCTAGGAAAACTGAGGGGTGTTGGTTTTTTTTTTTTTTTAAGATTTTATATTGTAAACCAAAACAGATACAGAAAATCTCACTTAACAAATTAGTATATTGAGTCACTGTATAAGGCAGATCACCCTTGAAACTACCATCTAGGTCAAGAACTTTGCCCACCTCTCCAGGAGCCCCTTCAGGTGCTCCCATCAAAATCACAGCCTCTCCCTCCAAAAGTGACCACCTTTCTGATACTTCTTGTGTTTCTTTGTAGTTTTTATCACTCACATGTATATCCCTAAACGCTAGAGTTTGGTCTTACACTTTCTCTTTTTTAAATATATGTTTTGAGTCTTTAATCTTGTGGCACCCCTTCCATCCCCTTTTCCCCCCATAACTTTGTTGAAGACCCCGAGGCCATTTTTTGGTTTTCCCAGAGTTTTGAAGTTACTGATCACACACTCCTGGTGCAATTCGACTTAATCTTCTGTCCTTTGCATCCAGAAGCTCAATCAGAGTCAGGTTCCATCCCTTTGGCATGAGTAGAGGGGTGTTGGGTTCTTGGTTTGGAAGCACATTATGTCTGTTGGTCATGTGATGTTAACAATAATGGAAGTTCAGTGTAACTAGGTCATTCGTATGTTGGGAGTTATAAAATACTATTCTGAAGCCGTTTCGCTTAGTAACTGGAATACTTTTATAAGATATACTTCCTGCAAACCACACCCCCCCCCAGGAAAAAAAATGTTAAACAAGTAGGACTACATTAAACTAGTTTCTGCACAACAACAAAGGAAGTCATCAATAATAGGAAAAGACAGCCTACTGAATGGCAGAAAATCTGATAAAGGGTTAATATCCAAAATATGTGAAGAATTTAATAGCAAAAAGTCTGATTAAAAAAACGGGCAGAGGATCTATATAGACTTTTTTTTCTTTCTTTTTTTTTTTTTTAAGATTTTTATTTATTTAATTATGAGAGAGAGAGACAGGCACAGGCACTGGCAGAGGGAGAAAAGCAGGCTCCAGGCAGGGAGCCAGGATCACGCCCCAGCCTGAAGGTGGCGCTAAACTGCTGAGCCACCCAGGCTGCCCTATATAGACATTTTCAAAGAAGATATAGGTGGCCAACTGCACATGAAAAAGTGTTCAACATCACTAATTATCAGAGAACTGCAAATCAAAACCACAATGAGATACCACCTCACGAACCTATTAAAATAGCTTGTATCAATAAGGCAAGAAATAACATTGGAGAGAATGTGGAGAAAAGGGAACCCTTGTGCACCATTGATGGGAATACAAACTGGTGCAGCCACTGCAGAAAACAGTATGGAGGTTCCTCAAAAGGCTGAAAATAGAACTACCATATGATCCAGCCTTTCTATTCTGGATATCTATCTGAAGAAACAAAAACACTAATTATGATACATGCACCCCTTATGTTCTTTGCAGTGTTTTTTATGATAGTCAAGATATGAAAACAGCCTACATGTCCATCAGTGGATGAATGGATAAAGAAGATGTGGAATATATATAATGGAATATTAGCCATAAAAATGAATGAGATCTTGCCATTTGTGACAACATGGATAGACCTTGAGAGTATTACACTAAGTTAAAATAAGACAAATACCATAAGGTTTCACTTATATGTGGAATCTCAAAAACAAGTGGACTAACACAAAATTCAGAAATACAGGAGTGCCTGGGTGGCTCGGTGGGTTAAGCATCTGCTTTCAGCTCAGGTCATTATCTCAGGATCCTGGGATTGAGCCCCATGCTGGGTTCCCTGCTCAGTAGGGAGCCTGTTTCTCCCTCCTCCCTGGCTTGTGCTTTCTCACTATCTGTCTCTCTCAAATAAATGAATAAAATCTTTTTTAAAAATCATAAATAAGGAGAATGGATTGGTAGTTATCAGGGGGAAGGAGTTTGGGTAGAGGCAAAATGGATGAAGGATGTCAATTGTATAGTGATGAGTGGTAACTGGTAATCTCTTCATAGTTTCTACAACACTGAATTATTATGTTAAATAACTGAAACTAATATAATGTAATATACCAATTTTACCTCAATAAAAGAAAAAAAAAAAACCTTTGTCTGCTATTTGTTACCCAGTGGCACATTTTATATGGGAAAGGCAGGATGAAGGCTTAATTCATTTCCTTGTCAACTTTTATCCTCTCCTAAAAGACCAGTTTGCTTTCTTACTAGGCCATTATTACAGTAATTTTTAGTAATACAGATTTGAACATATTTGCTGTGTTTCAGTCCTTTGTAGTTATAGGCATACATTTTTCTGTTGCACTTTGCTTTATTGTGCTGCACAGATACTGCAGTTTGGGTTTTTTTTCTTTTTACAAATTGAATGTTTTGCAACCCTGTGTCAAACAACTCTTGACACCATTTTTCCAAAAGCGTTTGCTCACTTTGTGTCTCTATGTCACATTACGGTAATTATTGCAATATTTTAGACTTTTTCATTATTATATTTCTTTTTATCTATGATCACTGGTCTTTGGTGTTACTGTTGTAATTATTTGGGGGAGCCACAAACCATAACTTTGTGAGACAGAACTTAATGTATGTATCCTGCTCCACTGACTGGCTCTTCCCCAGTCTTCTCAGGCCTCCCTGTTTCCTAAGACACAACAATACTGAACTTAGGCCAATTAAGAACCCATAACGACCACTAAGTGTTCAAGTGTAAGGAAGAGTTGCATGCCTCTGACTTTCAATTAAAAGCTAGAAATAATCTTACTGAAGAAAGCATGACAAAAATCTGAGCCAGGTGGAAAGTTAGGCCTCTTGCACCACACAGCCAACTCGTGAGTGCAAAGGAAAGCTCTTGAAGAAAATTAGCACTGCCCCAGTAATAAGCACTAACTGATAAGCCTTATCACTGATACAGGGAAAGTGTATCAGTGATACACTGATACGTGGTCTCAACAGAAGATCAAACCAGCTACAATATTCCCTTTAGCCAAAGCCTAGTCTGGAACAAGACCCTAGCTCTTCAATTCTATGAGGACTGAGAGGGGTGAGGAAGCTACAGAGGAAGAGTTTGAAGCTAGCAGAGGGGTGTTCATGAGGTTCAAGGGAAGAAGCCGTTTCCATAACATCAAAGTACAAAGTGAAGCAGCAAGTGCTGATGGAGAAGCTGCAGCAAGTTATCTAGAGTACCTGGCTGAGGTAATGAACAAAGGTGGCTACATTAAACAACACATTTTCAATGTAGATTAAACACTCTTCTCTGGGTAAGAGATGCCATCTAGGAGTTTCATAGCTAGAGAGAAGGAGTCCATGCCTAGCTTCCAATCTTCAAAAGACAGAATGGTAGGAGCTAATGCAGCTGGTGACTTTAAGTTGAAGCCAATGCTCATTTGCCATGTGAAAGATCCTTAAGAACTATGTTAGATCTGTGTTTAAGCTCTATAAATGGAATAAGAAAGCCTGGATAATAGCACATCTGTTTGTAGCTTGTTTACTGAGTATTTTAAGCCCACTGTTGAGACCTGCTCAGAAAAAAAATATTTCAAAATATTACTGCTCATTGACAATGCACCTGGTCATCAAAGAGCTCTGATAGAGATAGACAACAAGATTACTGTTTTCATGCCTGCTAACACAACATCCATTTTGCAGTCATGGGTCATGAAGTAATTTTGACTTCTAAGTTTCATTTAAGAAATACATTTTGTAAAGTGCTAGCTGTCAGAGTTAGTGGTTTCTCTCATGGATCTGGGCAAAGTAAGCTGAAAACCTTCAGAAGAGGATTCACCATTCTAGATGCCATTAAGAACATTCAGGATTCATGGGAAGAGATGAAAACATCAACATTAACAGGAGTTTGAAAGAAGTTGATTCCAGCACTCATGGATGACTTGGAGGGGCTCAAGACTTCAAAGGGGGAAATAACTGCTGATGTAGTGGAAATCACAGAACTAGAAGTGGAGCCTGAAGATGGGACAGACTGGCTGTGATCTCATGATAAAACTAACAGATGAGGATTTGCTTTTTATAGGTGAGCAAAGAAGGGGGTTTCTTGAGATGGAAACTACTCCTGGTGAAGATGCTGTGAACATTGTTCAAATGGCAACAAAGCCTTGAGAGTATCGCATAAACTTAGTTGGTAAAGCAGCAGCAGGGTTGGAGAGCACTGACTCCAATTTTGAAAGAAGTTCTATAGGAAAAATGCCATCAAAGAGCACCTCACTTGCTACAGAGAAATTGTAGGAGGAAGAGTCAACCAGTGTGGCTGAGTTCATTATTGTCTTATTTTAGGAGTTAACACAGTCACCCAGGACTTCAACGACACCACCCCAGTCAGCAGCCTTCAATATTAAGGCAAGACACCCCCCTGCCAAGGCCACATCAACAAAAAGATTACAACTCCCTGAAAGCTCAGATGATGATTAGCACTTTTCAGCAATAAGATTTTTTTGTTGTTGCTGTTGTTTGTTTTAGAGCAGGAGCAGGGGAGAGGGGTAGGGCAGAGGGGGAGAGGGAGAAAGAGAATCTTAAGTAGACTCCACGCCCAGTGTGGAACCTGACATGGGGCTTGATCTCACAACCCTGAGATCATGACCTGAGCCGAAATCAGGAGTTGGATGCTTAACTGAGCCATCCAGGCACCCATAATAAGGTTGTTTCTTAATTAAGATATATGCATTTCTTAGACATAATGTTGCACAGTTAATAGACTACAGTATAATGTAAACATTTTTTATATGCACTGGAAAACCAAAAAAATCATTTGACTTACCTTATTGTGATTTATTGCACTGCTCTGAGACTGAACCCCACAATATCTCCAAGGTATGCCTATATCTCTATTGAAATTGAAAGTGTCCTGTCTATGCCAGTGGAAGCTTCTTTAGCCTGGTTCCTAAGTCTTTTTTGTTTTTTTGGCTTTTTTTTCCTTTAATGTGGTAAAGTACACGTATCATAAAGTTTATCATCTTAACTATTTTAGGTGTACAGTTAGGTGTTATTAAATACATTCATAGTGTGCAGTCATCGGCACCATCCATTCCCGGAACTCTTTCACCTTCTAAAACTGGAACCTTATGTTCATTAACTAATAACTCCTCATTCTCCCTTTCCCAAGTCCCTGGAAAACACCATTCTACTTTCTTTCTCTGTGAGTTTGACTATTCGAAGTATCTCACGTAAGTGGCATTACACAGTGTTTATTTTTTTGTGAATGCTTATTTTACTCAGCATAATATCTTTAAGATTCATTCATGTAGCATATGTCAGCACTTTTTTTTTTTAAGATTTTATTTTTTACTTATTCATGAGAGACACAGGGAGAGAGAGGCAGAGACACAGGCAGAAGGAGAAGCAGGCTCCATGCAGGGAGCCCGACGTGGGACCTTATCCCAGGTCTCCAGGGTCACACCCTGGGTCGAAGGCGGCGTTAAACCACTGAGCCACCGGGCTGCCCATATGTCAGCATTTCTACAAGAGAAAACAGTGTGATGGTTCCTCAAAAAAAAAAAAAAGTAAAGGGAAATGCAAATCAAAACCACAGTGAGATATCACTTCATACCTGTCGGAATGCCTAGAATCAAAAAGAAAAAATAACAAGTGTTGGTGAGGATGTGCAGAGAAGGGAATGCTTGTGCCCTATTAGTGGGAATGCAAGCTGGTGCAGTCACTATGGAAAATAGTGTGTAGATTTTTAAAATAGAATTACCACATGATCCAGCAATCCCACTTCTGCGTAAATACCCAGAACAACTGATGAAAAAAAAGCAGGGTCTCAGATATTTGAAAACTGAGTTTTGATCTTTTGGAGTAGAGGCTTTACCTAAGACTTATACATGGGGCATTTTACCTCAGTTCTCAGATATGAAAGCAAGACAGCTTGCCCCCCTTTGCAGGGGGACAAGAAAGTAAATATAGGACACCTAGAAGGGTGGAGTTGTCTGGTATGGTTGGTGTATAGAGGTTGAGAGAGAGAACCCAGCCTAAGACCCAGGGAGTGACCAGTTGGGCAGCATCCAAGTGCCAGGCAGAGGTGTGGGCATCCTGGCGTAATTGTAATTTAGGAATGAGATCCATGTTTGAAAATAGACAGCAATGTGGTGTGATCCATTTGTTATGTTTGTTGCAGGGAAGGTGGTCACAAGTGACGAAACTCAAAGACACAATTAACACATAGCCTATGCAGAGGAGCAGAGAGGAGGGATCCCTGGGTGGCGCAGCGGTTTGGCGCCTGCCTTTGGCCCAGGGCGCGATCCTGGAGACCCGGGATCGAATCCCATGTCGGGCTCCTGGTGCATGGAGCCTGCTTCTCCCTCTGCCTGTGTCTCTGCCTCTCTCTCTCTCTCTCTCTCTGTGACTATCATAAATAAATAAAAATTTAAAAAAAATTAAAAAAAAAAGCAGAGAGGAGATGAAAACAGGGAACATGCCTTCATCAGTAAACATGAGGATTATCACCAGACAGTTGGGAGAATCCCTTTCAGTCCAGAAATTCTGTGATCCATTTCCTGATTCCATTATAGGATGGAATGTGTCTAAATAGCTAAGCTTTACTAGGCTCTGGGAAGAGCAGTTTGAAAAAAGAGTTACAGATAAACTTAGTCTATTTCTGGCAACCTACGGACTAGGAATTTAATGGCTTGCTTGAATTTTCAGGACCACATGGTGTCCTGTATGGCTTAAACACTTCCTTTGGGGCACCTGGCTCAGTCGGTAGAGCACATGACTCTTTATCTCCATGTCCTGAGTTCAAGCCCCATGTTGGGTGCAGAAACTGCTTTAAAAAAAAAAAGAAAGAAGAAGAAGAAAAGAAGAAGAAGAAAGAAGAAAAGAGAAGAAGGAGGAGGAGGAGGAGGAGGAGGAGGAGGAGGGGGAGGAGGAGGAGGAGGAAGAAGAAGAAGAAGAAGAAGAAGAAGAAGAAGAAGAAGAAGAAAGAAGAAAGAAGAAAAGAAGAAAAGAAGAAGAAGAAGAAAGAAAAGAAGAAGAAGAAGAAGAAAAGAAGAAGAAAGAAGAAGAAGAAGAAGAAGCAGCACTTCCCTTTAAGTGACCAGAGAAAATGGACTCTGGGACCCATGGGTGATAAAGATGGATTAGCCCTGAAGTCAGCAATTATCAATAATTTTTCTCATTATGTTTAGGATCAGGAATAGGGTAAAACAAAATTCAAGGACTTTTGGGTCTATGTAAAATGATCTGTAATGTTTTATTAGTTTTTAGAAGTAGTCATGTTACTGCGTAATCCCTAACTAAAAAGTAACTATGTTGGCTCCAAAGTCAAACACTACAGTCTTTGGTCAGCAAAACCACCTGTTTCCTACAATGAAAACATCTTTTTCCCTGAACTGCTGCTTTTTTGCCAGCAGATGAGGTCTAAGAGGCAAGAACTAGAGAATGATTTAAATCTGCTTCCAAATGAGAATGCCTGATAGCTGAGTTGAAAAAAGATGTCCATCCTCAAGCTAAAGCACAGACTGTTTACACAAACTAGTCTCATTGTCTTCATATGAAATGTAGAATTCAGATTTTGAAGTTAGTTGATTAGAAAAAGCTAGAGGAACACCTGGTTGGCTTAGTTGGTAGTGTGTGCAATTCTTGATCTTGGAGTTGTAAGTTTGAGCTCCACTTTGGGTATGGAGATTACCTAAAAATAAAATATTTTTTTAAAAAAAGAACGAAAGAAAAAGCAAGAAAATACAGAATGCCTTAGGAAGTTGATTTCTAGCAGGGCAGAGGGACAGCAGCAACCAGCCAGCAGCCACTAGCTTCCATTCCCAAATGAAGAGGCCAGATCTAATACCTTGGCCTGCAAAGATGGGCGGGTACTGAGGTGAAGGCTCTGCTGGCCAATAGCGCACACCAAAACTCGGAATGGACGGGTTAGAGCCAAGTGACCGCCTGGCTCCTGGGACCAAGTGTGTGTTTCTGGCTTTGTTGTTGTTGTTTTTAAGTATGTGTTAAATTTTGAGTATCCAGGTTATGTCGAATCACTGCTGGATACCAAAGAATCTGGATGTTGATTCTGAATAGTCCACCCTCCTTCACTTCAACCCCAGGAGGTTGTGTGGACTTGGAGTTGAGCTCTCTGCGGTACACAGTCTGTTCAAGTGAGAGCAAGAGAGAGGCTGCCAGTTGTCAGGGAGCCAGCATGGGCTGTGGAGTCGGGGGCATCCAGGCTGTGGTCCTGGTGCCCACTGTGTGACCTCTCGTCTTTAGATGACCGTCGTGAACCCCTCTCTTGTGGTGCTGTTTTGTAGCTAAGAGATAATGGATGTAAACACCTGATAGAGCGCGAGCCTTCCAGATGGTGTGGTGGTGTCAGGGGAGGAAACACTGGCTTGGCGTGCGGAGTCTACCCTACTTAGGTTTCTAAACTTGGGCATCAATTTCTTCTATAAAATGCCTGGGTTGGTCAGTCAGAAAATATTTCACTCTTAGGAATTTGATGAAAGATAATATAAGCCCCGCAAAAATGTACAAAATACATATTTTTTAAATATTAGAGAACTCAGTCCCACTCTTATCCTAGTTAAAAAGCCCAGAGCTAGATAGCTTCTAAGAATTATGTATGATATTATTTCCCACAAATAACTGGGCTTATCATGAAACAGACTGTCTTCTGTGGAATCTATTCTAGTTATTAATGCTTTCCTATTGCTATTTTTTTTACTACACATATTTAATATGTTACTTAGTATTTAGAGCAAAAAACTTCACATCTGGATTATTGACCATCCACTCATTTCCAGACTGAAGGAATAAAAGGCAAGGCCAGTTTACTGTGGGTTCCAGCGCCCCATGAATACAGGAAGTAGGATAGCCAGTTTAAAAAGTTTGTTTTTCCACCAAGCTTACCAAAGACGTGTACATTTTCATCATTTTTACAAAGACCCCCAGTTTAGGAAAATAACTCTGAGAGAAAAGAAAGGCCTCAGAACTGTTAAAGGAAAGTCTCAGTTATAAATATAAATAAGGATCAATGTTTATGCTTACATCTTTTAACACTGAAAAGTTATCTAACAAGGTTATGTTATTACTGTTTATAAAAAGTTTTCAGTTATCCACCAGTGGCAATATATATAAAGCCTAACGTCTGCGAGGAACATTTGCCTCACTCCCTGGCCCTTGCCAACTGGCAATATCTGTGAGCAAGAAAAGAGGAACCCCATGCCTTCAATTTCTTTATTTTAGGGAAAAGTTTATGAAAATGTGACTTGAGTCACTGAAGGAATGAGTCATTTGTCTTCAAAAAGAAAGGTCATATGGAAGTAATTCTACAAATATTTAGTCGTGCCTAAATTCAGACTAAAGTTGCTTCAACTAGAACTTAAGCTCAAACCCCACTCTCACCCTTGAATATTTTACAGGACTCAGAACAGCCCTCTGTGTACATCTCTCCAGTTTCCTAGCATTCCAAGATAGGAAATGGAGCATACTTCCTGGCTTTAAATATGAGAGTTGGCCAGACACTGTCTTGTCAGCCTTGCGTGATCAAGACAAGTTCAGAATATTTATGCATGTCCCGAGTTTAGAGCAGGAAACGTTATCAGTTGCTACAGAGCTGAACGATACCACACGCTTCATATGACCAGGACATTCCTAAAGCAGCTTAGCATGATAGAAAACCTTTGAGTCAGACCTTGGATTGAATACCAACAACTGTATACCTCCAGTCAAGATTTTATACATGAACGAGGCCAAAACAGGAAAGAAAAAGTAACTGTAGAAAACAATAAAGGAAGAAGACAACACTGGAAAAGAAAGCTATCATATTTCATATTGTTAGAGATAAAGCATTGCATGCACAAAACAACAGGATGCCGCTTTAAAAAAAATTTTTTTCCCAGAGAATTAAAATTGGGTCTTACCAAAAAACACCAGACAGCAGAAATGAGAGACAGTAGAAGACACTGAGATAACATTGAAGAAATTCCTTTAAGAAGCAGAATAAAGAGAAAGACATGGAAAAGGAGACAGAGTTAAAGCAGGAGAGGGCCCATCTAGGGAGGCCCATTATCCAAAAAAGGTAGATCCAAAAAGAGATAATTTTGAAAGGGAGATGTTATGGATTTGTGCCCCACCCCCCAATTCCTATGATGAAATTCTAACCCCCAGGTAATGGTATTAGGAGGTGGTGCCTTGGGAGGTGATAAGGTCATGAGGGTGGTGCCCTTATATCGGAAACCCAGAGAGCTCCCTTGAGCTCTTTCTGCCATGTGAGAACGAAGCATTGGTAAACCAGAAACAGTGTTGATCTTGGACTTTCAGCTTTCAAAACTGTGAAAGTTAAGCCACCCAGTTGATGGTATTCTGTTACAGCAGCTCGAGCTGACTAAGATGGGTGGAGAACAAAATAAAAAATTCAAAAGCATTCCCAGAAAGGAAGAGTTATGCCACTGAGTACCCAGCCCAAGAGATGAAAATAAACCCTTGCAAACTTATGGCATTGTGAAATTCTACAATATAGTAACAAGAAGTTCCTATAAACTTCCAGGGTATGGCAGGAGAAGAGAACATTTCTTAGAATCAGAATAGTCCTGAATTTCTCAACACTGGAAGTTAGAAGACAAGGGGGTGATGCCTTCAAAAGTCTAAGGGAAAAATGATTTCCCAGCTTAGGATTTTAGAGTCAGCCAAACTCCTGATGAAGTGAAGGAACAATATTTAAACATTTTCAAACACACACCAGGTCCCAGATTTCCCTTCCCATGAATGTGTTGTAAGAAGCTCCTAAAAGATGTTCTCCCCCAGGGTGGGGTAACCAAGAAAGGAAAGAGGTATTCTCTAAAAGGTGGTGAAAAGAGATGCTAAATCAAGACTGGAGCTGGCAGCTGACATAGAGCACGACCAGTCCAGAGCAGTTCAGAGACTCTGGGAACAAGCTCGAGAGAAGATGAAACCAGTAGACAGTCTCAGTGCTCAGCCTGCTGAGAGGAAGATTGATACACCTGAGGGGAGAGTCAAAGGGCAGAATAATTGTCATGGTGCGAAGTGATGAGGTAGCTTCTGACTCCTACTTCCATAATGCCAATGCCAATATGATTATATTGGGAGAATAAAAGAACAGGATGTGTGTGAGAGAGTGTATGTTTGGTGAGAAGAGAAGATGAAAGACAATTGGATCTTCTAAATTCAGAAATCAATAGATGAGGGCAAAAGCTAAAAAAGAGAAAACAAGGAGTAGCAATATAACAGACCGTATGTGAATAGTAGTGTTTTGTCAAGGCCGCATTTCCCAAGTGTGTTATGGGTAAGTGCCACGATGTCAGCAACTATTTTTAGCAGAGAGAGAAAGCAAATGTGAATCTAGGTGAGGGCATTCAGGTATTCATTATACTACTCATGTAACTTTTCCAAAGGTGTGAAATTTTTTTCCAAAAAACCTGGGAAATAAGCAGTAGTATAATTGCACTACTTAGAAGATGATAGCCATGCTTATCAATTTAAAGCTCTTAAGTGGTTGCCCATGGGAATGGAAGATGAGCATATTGGAGGGTGGGGAGGAGGAAGTACTGTGCTTCAGAACTAGCATAGAATGGTGATTTCACTCTTGAACTCTGACATGTACACCTTTTATTAAAAGCTGAATTTAAACAAATCGATACATTATTAGGGGAAATGTAAAATCAGGAAAATCAAAACTTTGAAAAAGCAGCTTTTATACATACAATGTATGGAAATATGTTAGAAAAAAATATTGTCCACCGCAACAAAAAGAAACACAAAACAGGAACAGCCTCAATATGAAATGTGCTAAATTTATACGAAGTCTGGCCCTCTACTGAGGCACATAAAGGAACCCTTGAATAGAGAGACGCATCTTATTCCTGGTAGGATGATTCAAGATTGTAGAGTCGTCAGATGTCCCTAAGGTAAACTCAATGCAATCTCTTAAATCAACAAAATGATTTTATGGCTTACTTGGGAGAATACTATTAAAACATGTGAAAGAAATGGACAAGGAATTACTCAGCCAGATTTTAAAGTTAAAGAAAATTAAAACTAGAACAGGCACTGTGAACAAAAGGTCAACAGAACCAGTCTTAAAAATCAGTCCAAGTATATGACAAATAGCACGTGATGAAGATGGCCCTGCCACTAAGCAGGCATGTATATTTGGGTAAGAAGAGAAATATATTCAGAGGATAATTTGCAGGGAAAAATCACAGTTTTGAATTTTATAAAAATGTCTCCCATTCCCCATGACAAGGAAGGTATTGATTCTCACCATCCTCGGGTGGGGAAGGGGGGACTCCAGCTCATAGATTAACTGTGTAAACTTGAGAGCTGAGTTATACTCTTCTCTTCCTAAGTATTAGAACCAGCCTTTTATTTCTATCCAGAAACTGTAACCACCCTGAACAAATACTGATTTTCCCTGAAATGATCTTCAGGAGTGGTTTTACCCATCTCAATAAAATAGATATCTATCTTATCTATCCTTGTTGTGCTGAAGGGTTTTTTCTCCTTAAATACAGGAAATGCACTAGACTCAACTTTTTCCCTTCACCAGCTAACACAAAAGACATAAAATCACTGTCTTCCTTTAGTTGCCATAGTGCACAGTTGTTTTCGGCTGCTCATCATCTGGTCTCCATTACTAATAATGCCCAAGTTCTTTTCCCCACCGAATGTGATTTGGGCGGGAAGGTGACTTCTCACACTGTGGACTAAAGAGGAAAGCTGGGCTGTCCAATACAGCAGCCACTGGCCATATGTGACTATTGAGCACTTGGTGTATCTGAACAACTGAATTATTTATTTCATTTTAATTAACTGATTTAATTTTTTATTGAGGTATAATTGGCACATACTAGTTTAACGTGTACAACATAGTGATGGCATTTGTATAGATTGCAAAATGGTCACCATCGTACGTCTAGTTACCATCTGTCACCACACAAAGTTAATACAATACTATTGACTATATTTCTCATGCTGTACATTATATTCCCATGACCTGTTTATTTTATTTTATTTTTTTAATTTATTTTTTATTGTTGTTCAATTTACTAACATACAGAATAACCCCCAGTGCCCGTCACCCATTCACTCCCACCCCCCGCCCTCCTCCCCTTCTACCACCCCTAGTTCGTTTCCCAGAGTTAGCAGTCTTTACGTTCTGTCTCCCTTTCTGATATTTCCCACACATTTCTTCTCCCTTCCCTTACATTCCCTTTCACTATTATTTATATTCCCCAAATGAATGAGAACATATAATGTTTGTCCTTCTCCGACTGACTTACTTCACTCAGCATAATACCCTCCAGTTCCATCCACGTTGAAGCAAATGGTGGGTATTTGTCATTTCTAATGGCTGAGTAATATTCCATTGTATACATAAAACACATCTTCTTTATCCATTCATCTTTCATTGGACACCGAGGATCCTTCCACAGTTTGGCTATCGTGGCCATTGCTGCTATAAACATCGGGGTGCAGGTGTCCCGGCGTTTCATTGCATTTGTATCTTTGGGGTAAATCCCCAACAGTGCAATTGCTGGGTCGTAGGGCAGATCTATTTTTAACTGTTTGAGGAACCTCCACACAGTTTTCCAGAGTGGCTGCACCAGTTCACATTCCCACCAACAGTGTAAGAGGGTTCCCTTTTCTCCGCATCCTCTCCAACATTTGTTGTTTCCTGCCTTGTTAATTTGCCCCATTCTCACTGGTGTGAGGTGGTATCTCATTGTGGTTTTGATTTGTATTTCCCTGATGGCCAGTGATGCAGAGCATTTTCTCATATGCATGTTGGCCATGTCTATGTCTTCCTCTGTGAGATTTCTGTTCATGTCTTTTGCCCATTTCATGATTGGATTGTTTGTTTCTTTGGTGTTGAGTTTAATAAGTTCTTTATAGATCTTGGAAACTAGCCCTTTATCTGATATGTCATTTGCAAATATCTTCTCCCATTCTGTAGGTTGTCTTTGAGTTTTCTTGACTGTATCCTTTGCTGTGCAAAAGCTTCTTATCTTGATGAAGTCCCAATAGTTCATTTTTGCTTTTGTTTCTTTTGCCTTCGTGGATGTATCTTGCAAGAAGTTACTGTGGCCGAGTTCAAAAAGGGTGTTGTCTGTGTTCTTCGCTAGGATTTTGATGGATTCTTGTCTCACATTTAGATCTTTCATCCATTTTGAGTTTATCTTTGTGTATGGTGAAAGAGAGTGGTCTAGTTTCATTCTTCTGCATGTGGATGTCCAACTTTCTCAGCACCATTTATTGAAGAGACTGTCTTTCTTGCAGTGGATAGTCTTTCCTCCTTTATCGAATATTAGTTGCCCATAAAGTTCAGGGTCCACTTCTGGGTTCTCTATTCTGTTCCACTGATCTATGTGTCTGTTTTTGTGCCAATACCACACTGTCTTGATGACCACAGCTTTGTAGTACAACCTGAAATCTGGCATTGTGATGCCCCCAGCTATGGTTTTCTTTTTTAAAATTCCCCTGGCTATTCGGGGTCTTTTCTGATTCCACACAAATCTTAAAATAATTTGTTCTAACTCTCTGAAGAAAGTCCATGGTATTTTGATAGGGATTGCATTAAACGTGTAAATTGCCCTGGGTAACATTGACATTTTCACAATATTAATTCTGCCAATCCATGAGCATGGAATATTTTTCCATCTTTTTGTGTCTTCCTCAATTTCTTTCAGAAGTGTTCTATAGTTTTGAGGGTATAGATCCTTTACATCTTTGGTTAGGTTTGACCTGTTTATTTTATCACTGATTTGTACTTATTACACTCCCCTCTGGCAACCACCAATCCATCCTGTATCTATGAATCTGAGATTTATTTCTTTTGTTGTACGGATTCCACATACGAGTGAAATCATACAGTATCTTTCTCTGACTTATTTCACTTAGCATAATGCCTTCTGGGTCCGTGTTGTCACAAATAGCAAGATTTCCTTCTTTTTCTTTTTTTTTATTTCCTTCTTTTTTATGGCTGAGTAATATTCCACTGTGTTTCTATACCACAGCTTTATCCATTTATCCATCACAGGGCACTTAGGTTGCTTCCATATTTTGGCTCTTGAAAATAATGCTGCAATGGACATAGGGGTGCATATATCTTTTCCAATTAGTGTTTTTGGTTTTGGTTTATTTTCGGTAAATAGTAGTGAAATTACTGGATCACATGGTATGTCTACTTTTAATTTTTTGAGGAAACTCCATACTGTTTTTCACAGTAGCTGCACCAGTTTATGTTCCCACCAACAAGTATACAATGATTCCTTTTATCCACATCCTCACTTCTTGTTTCTTGTCTTTTTCATTTTAGCCCTTCTGATTGGTGTGAGGTTATATCTCACGTGGCATTTTCCTGGTGATGAGTGACATTGAGCATCTTTTCATGTGTCTGTTGGCTGTCTGTTTGTCTCTTTTGGAAAAATACTCAGGTCCTCTGCCCGTTTTTATTTATTTTTTAAAGATTTTATTCATTTATTCGTGAGACATAGAGAGGCAGAGACACAGGCAGAGGGAGAAGCAGCCTTCCTGTGGGGAGCCCAATGCAGGACTCACCTGCAGGATCCCAGGATCATGCCCCAAGTTGAAGGCAGATGCTCAACCACTGAGCTACCCAGGCGTCCCCTCTGCCCATTTTTAAAGTGGATTATTTGTTTTGTTATTGAGTTGTATGAGTTCTTATATATTTCAGATATTGACACCTTATTGGATATATGATTTGCAAACATCTTCTCCCATTAAGTAGGTTGCCTTTTTGTTTTGTTGATTGTTTCCTTTGTTTTGCAGAAGTTTTTTAGTTTGATATAGTTCCCAAATCTATTTTTGCTTTTATTTCCCTGGCCTTTGGAGTCAGATCCAAAAAAATATTGCTCAGACCAATGTCAAGGAGCTTACTGCCAGTGTTTTCTTGTAGGTTTCAAGTCTTAATCCATTTTGAGTTAATTTTTGTGTATAGTATAGGACAGTAGTTTAGTTTCATTCTTTCGATATGGTTGTCCAGTTTTCCCAGCACCATTGATTGAAGAGACTGTTTTTTCCCCATTGTATATTCTTGTCTCCTTTGTTGTCAGCTAATTGACCATATATACAGGGGTTATTTCTGGCTCTCTGTTTTGTTCCATTGAACTATGTAGCTGTTTTGATTACAGTAGGTTTGTAGTAAGTTTGAAACCAGGAAGCATGATACCTTCAGTTTTGTTTTTCTTTCTCAGGATTGTTTTGGCTCTTTGGGATCTTTTGTGGTTCCATAAAAATGGTGGAATTATTTGCTCTAGTTCCGTGAAATATGCCACTGGAATTTTGTTAGGGATTGCATTGAATCTGTAGATTGCTTTGGGTAGTGTAGACATTTTAACAATATTAATTTTCCCATTCCATGGAATATCTTTCCATGTGTTGTCTTCAATTGTGTTGTCTTCAATTTGTGTTGTCTTCAATTTCTTTAATCAGTGTTTTACACTTTTCAGAGTAACAGGTTTTCACCCCCTTGGTTTAGTTTATTCCTAAGTATTTTATTATTCTTGGCACAGTTGTAAATGGGATTGCTTTCTTAGTTCCTATTCCTGCTACTTCATTATTAGTGTATACAAATACAATGGATTTCTGTATACTGATTTTGTATTCTGCAACTTTACTGAATTCATTTACCATTTCTACTAGTTTTTCTTTCTTTTTTTTTTTTGGTGGAGGCTTTTAGGGTTTTCTAAAGATAGTGTCATCTGCAAAAAGTGAAAATTCTACTTCCTTCTTACCAATTTAGGTATCTTTTATTTCTTTTTATTGTCTGATTGCTTTGACTAGGACTTCCAGGACTATGTTGAATAAATTCTTGTGAGTAGACATCCTTGTCTTGTTCCTGATGTTAGGGAAATGTTCTCAATTTCTCACCACTGAGTATGTTTGTTGTGGGTTTTTCATATATGGCCTTTATGTATGGAATATATATGTTTCCTCTAAACCTACTTCGTTGAGAGATTTTATCATGAATGGATATTGACTTTGTCAAATGCTTTTTTCAGCATTTGAAATGATCATATGGTTTTTATCCTTTCTCTTGTTGATGTGATGTATCACATTGATTGCTTTGCAAATATTGAACCATGCTTGCATCCCAGGAATAAAGCCCACTCGATTGTTGTGAATGATTTTTTAAATGTATTGTTAGATTCTATTAGCTAATATTTTGTTGAGGATTTTTGCAACTGTGTTCATCAGAGATCTTGGCCTCCAGTTCTCTTTTTTTGTGGGTGTCTCTATCTGGTTTTGATATCAGGATAATGCTGGCCTCGTAGAATGAATTTGGAAAGGTTCCTTCCTCTTCTATTTTTTTGGAATAGTTTGAGAAGAATAGGTATTAACTCTTCTTTAAATGTTTGGTAGAATTGACCTGTAAAGTCATCTGATTCTGGACTTTGGTTTGCTAGTTTTTTGATTACTGATCCAATTTCATTGCTAGTAATCTGTCCAAATTTTCTATTTCTTCTTGATTCAGTTTTCAAAGGTGATAGGTTTCTAGAAATTTATCCATTTTTTCTAGGTTGTCCAATCTGTTCCCATACAATTTTTCATATTATAATCCTTTGTATTTCTGTGGTGATGGTTGTTATTTCTCCTCATTTTATTAATTTGAGTCATTTCCTTTTTTTTTTTTTTGATGAATGTGGCTAAAGATTTATGACTTGTTGATCTTTTCAAAGAACTCATTCCTGGTTTTATTGTTCTATTTTTTTTAGTCTCTATTTCTTTTATTTCTGCTTTAATCTTTATTATTTCCTTCCTTTTACTGGGCTTTGGGTTTTGTTTGTTCTTTTTGTAGCTCCTTTAGGTGTAGGTTAACTTGTTTTCTCTTGCTTCTTCAGTTAGGCCTATATTGCTATAATCTTGGTCTGTTGTATTTTCTTTCCTTTCCTTTTTTTTTTTAATTTACATTTTTAAAAATTTAAATTCAATTTGCCAACATATAGTATAACACCCAGTGCTCATCCCATCAAGTGCCCTCCTCAGTGCCCATCACCCAGTTACCGCATCCTCCCCATTTTCCTCCCCTTCTGCAACCCTTTGTTTGCTTTCCAGAGTTAGGAGTCTCTAATGGTTTGTCTCCCTCTCTAATGTTTCCCATTCAGTTCCCCTCCTTTCCCTTATAATCCCTTTCATTATTTCTTATATTCCACGTATGAGTGAAGCCATATGATGATTGTCCTTCTGATTGACTTATTTCACTTAACATAATACCCTCTAGTTCCATCCACATTGAAGCAAATTGTGAGTAGTCGTCTTTTCTGATGGCTGAATAATATTCCATTGTATATATATACACACATATACATATACATCTTCTTAATCCATTTATCTGTTGAAGGACATCATGGTGTCTTCCACAGTTTGGCTCTGTGGATATTGCTGCTATGAACATTGGGGTGTGGGTGTCCTAGCATTTTACTACATGAATATCTTTGAGGTAAATACCCAGTAGTGCAATTGCTAGATCATAAGATAGCTCTATTTTTAACTTATTGAGGAACCTCCACACAGTTTTCCAGAGTGGCTGTACCAGTTCACATTCCCACCAACAGTTTAAGAGGGTTCCCCTTTCTCCACATCCTCTCCAACATTTGTTGTTTCCTGTCTTATTAATTTTCACCATTCTCAGTGGTGTCAGGTGGTATCTCATTGTAGTTTTGATTTGTATTTCCCTGATGGCAAGTGATGCGGAGCATTTCCTCATGTGCTTGTTGGCCATGTCTATGTCTTCCTCTGTGAGATTTCTGTTCATGTCTTTTGCCCATTTCATGATTGGATTGTTTGTTTCTTTGGTGTTGAGTTTAATAAGTTCTTTATAGATCTTCAATACTAGCCCTTTATCTGATATGTCATTTGCAAATATCTTCTCCCATTCTGTAGGTTGTCTTTTAGTTTTGTTGACTGTTCCTTTTGCTATGCAGATGCTTTTTATCTTGATTAAGTCCCAGTAATTCATTTTTGCTTTTGTTTCTCTTGCCTTCATAGATGTATCTTGAAAGAAGTTGCTGTGGCCAAGTTCAAAAAGGGTGTTACCTGTGTTCTCCTCTAGGATTTTGATGGACTCTTGACTCACATTTAGATCTTTCATCCATTTTGAGTTTATCTTTGTGTCTGGTGTAAGAGAATGGTCTAGTTTCATTCTTCTGCATGTGGATGTCCAATTTTCCCAGCACCATTTATTGAAGAGACTGTCCTTTTTCCAGTGGATAGTCTTTCCTGCTTTGTTGAATATTAGTTAACCATAGAGTTGAGGGCCCATTTCTGGTTCTCTATTCTGTTCCATTGATCTATGTGTCTGTTTTTGTGCCAGTACCACACTGTCTTGATGGTCACAGCTTTGTAGTACAGCTTAAAATCCAGCATTGTGATGCCCCTGACATTGGTTTTCTTTTTCAATATTCCTCTGGCTATTCGGGGTCTTTTCTGATTCCACACAAATCTTAAGATTATTTGTTCCAAATCTATGAAGAAAGTCTGTGGTATTTCCATAGGAATTGCATTGAACATGTAAATTGCCCTGGGTAGCATTGACATTTTCACAATATTTATTCTTCCAATCCATGAGCATGGGATGTGTTTCCATCTCTTTGTGTCTTCCTCAATTTCTTTCAGAAGTGTTCTGTAGTTTTTACGGTACAAATCCTTTACTACTTTGCTTAGGTTTATTCCTAGGTATCTTATGGTTTTGGGTGCAATTGTAAATGGGATTGACTCCTTAATTTCTCTTTCCTCAGTCTCCTTGTCAGTGTATAGAAATGCCACTGATTTCTGGGCATTGATTTTGTATCCTGCCACATTGCTAAGTTGCTGTATGAGTTCTAACAATCTTGGGGTCGAGTCTTTTGGGTTTTCTATATATAGTATCATGTCATCTCTGAAATGGGAGAGTTTGACTTCTTCTTTGCCAATTTTAATGCCTTTTATTTTTTTTTTTGTTGCCTGATTGCTGAGGCTAGGACTTCTAGTACTATGTCAAATAGCAGTGGTGAGAGTGGCCATCCCTGTCATGTTCCTGATCTTAGGGGAAAGGCTCTCAGTTTTTGCCCATTGAGAATGATATTTGCTATGGGCTTTTCATAAATGGCTCTTAAGATATTGAGGAATGTTTCCTCTATCCCTACACTCTGAAGAGTTTTAATCAAGAAAGGATGCTGTATTTTGTCAAATGCTTTCTCTGTGTCTATTAATAGGATCATATGATTCTTGTTTTTTCTCTTATTGTTGTGACCTATCACATTGATTGTTTTAGGAGTGTTTAACCACCCTTGTATCCTGGGGATAAATCCCACTTGGTCATGGTGAATAATCCTCTTAGTTTATTGTTGGATCCTATTGGCTAGTATCTTGGTGAGAATTTTTATATCCATATTCATCAGGGATAGTGGTATATAATTCTTTTTGGTGGACCTTTTCTGATTTGGGGATCAAGGTAATGCTGGCCTCATAAAATGAGTTTGGAAGTATTCCCTCCCTTTCTATCCTTTGAAACAGCTTTAGTAGAATAGGTATTATTCTTTAAATGTTTGGTAGAATTCCCCTGGGAAGCAATCTGGCGCTGGACTTGTGTGTCTTGGGAGGTTTTTGATGACTGTTTCAATTTCCTTGCTGGTTATTGGCTTGTTCAGGTTTTCTATCTCTTCCTCTTCCAGTGTTGATAGTTTGTGGGTTTTCAGAAATGCATCCATTTCTCTAGATTGCCTAATTTGTTGGCATATAGTTGCTTATAATACGTTTTTAAAATCATTTGTATTTCCTTGGTATTGGTTGTGATCTCTCCTCTTTCATTTGTAATTTTGTTGATTTATTCTATAGTTCTGGTCTCTATGTCATTGAGCTCTGTTCTAATCCTTATTATCTCTCTTATTCTGCTTTGTTTAGGCTTTATTTGCTGTTCTTTCCCCAATTCCTTTAGGTGCAAGGTATTTGAGTTTTTTCCAATTTTTTGAGGGAGGCTTGTATTGATTGCAATGTATTTCCCCCTTAGGACTGCTTTTTGGGGATCCCTGGGTGGCGCAGCGGTTTGGCGCCTGCCTTTGGCCCAGAGCGCGATCCTGGAGACCCGGGATCGAATCCCACATCGGGCTCCCGGTGCATGGAGCCTGCTTCTCCCTCTGCCTGTGTCTCTGCCTCTCTCTCTCTCTCTCTGTGACTATCATGAATAAATAAATAAAAATCTTTAAAAAAAAAAAAAAAAAAAGGACTGCTTTTTGCTGTATCCCAAAGAGTTTGAACAGTTGTATTTTCATTTTCCTTAGTTTCCATGAATCTTTTTAATTCTTCTCTAATTTCCTGGTTCCATTCATCTTTTAGCAGGATGCTCTTTAACTTCTACGTGTTTCAGTTTCTTCCAAATTCCTTCTTGTGATTGAGTTCAAGTTTCAAAGCATTGTGGTCTGAAAATATGCAGGGGACAATCCCAATCTTATGGTATCGGTTGAGACCTGATATGTGACCCAGTATGTGGTCTATTCTGGAGAACGTTCCATGTGTACTTGAGAAGAATGTGTAGTCAGTTGCATTCAGATGGAATGTTCTGTATATATCTGTGAAATATATTTGGTCCAGTGTATCATTCAAGGTCCTTGTTTCTTTGGTGATGTTGTACTTAGAATATCTGTCATTTGCTGAGAGTGCTGTGTTGAAGTCTCCTACTATTAGTGTATTATTATCTAAGTATTTCTTTACTTTGGTTATTAATTGATATACTTGGCAGCTCCCACATTAGGGGCATAAATATTCATAACTGTTAGGTCTTCTTATTGGATATAGTGTCCCTCTTCATCTCTTACTACAGTCTTTGGTATAAATTCTAATTTATCTGATATGAGAATTGCTACCCCAGCTTTCTTTTGAGGACCATTTGAATGGTAAATGGTTCAATTTCTGTCTATCCTGGAAGCTCTTTATCTCTCCTTCTATTCTGAGTGACAGCCTTGCTGGATAAAGTAGTCTTGGCTGCATGTTTTTCTCATTTAGGGCCCTGAATATATCCTGCCAGCCCTTTCGGGCCTGCCAGGTCTCTGTGGAGAGGTCTGCTGTTAATCTGATATTTCTCCCCATATAAGTTAAGAATTTTCTCTTTATCTTTGGAATTTGAAGTTTCACTATTAAATGTCAAGGTGTTGAACATTTTTTATTGATTTGGGGGGATCCTCTCTATCTCTTGGATCTGAATGCCTGTTTCCTCCCCCATATTAGGGAAGTTCTCAGCTATGATTTGTTCAAATATGCTTTGTGGTCCTCTCTTTCTCTTAGCCTCTTCTGGAATCCCAATTAGATGTATATTCTTCCTTCTCAAGCTATCATTTATTTCACTAAGCCTTTCCTTGTGGACTCTTAATAGTTTTTCTCTTTTTTCCTCAGCTTCCTTCCTTTCCACTTGTCTTCTATGTTATTCACTCTGTCTTCCATCTCATTAACCCTAGCAGTTAGAGCATCCAGTTTGGATTGCATCTCAGTTAAAAACATTTTTAATTTTGGCCAGATTAGATCTCAATTCTGCAGTAAGAAATCTCCTGGGTCCTTTCTGCCTTTTTCCAGAGCCACCAGTAACTTTATAATTGTACTTCTGAATTGAATTTCTGACATCGCATTTAAGTCCATGTTCAGTAACTCTGACAGAGTATTGCTTCTGGTTCTTTCATTTGAGGTGAATTCTTCCTTCTAGTCATTCTGTCCAGTGCAGAGTGGCTATATAAGCGAGCTGAATCAAAAATATCAACCACCACCTAAGTAAAATACACCCTAGATGATTCTGAAGAGGTCAGAGACCAGAAAATAAAAGAAAAAGAACAAAATAAAACAAAAAGACCATTAACATGAAAAACAAATTTTAAAACAAAATAGTAAAAATTAAAAACCAAGGCCAAAAACAAGAATGAAAAGAAGAAAGGAAGGAAGGAAGGGAGGGAGGGAGGGAGGGAGGGAGGGAGGGAGGGAGAGAGGGAAGGAGGGAGGGAGGGAGGGGCTGGATGGTGGTGGTAAGGAAGTGGTGGTGGAGAGAGATTATAGTCTCCCTGAGAGGACCTAGAGGGTGATCCTCTTGGTTCTGAGTGTATTTTGTTCTGTATGTTAGAAGATGCTCAATCCCAAGTTTATATAAACCAGCAATACTTATATAAGGACCCAACATCAACCTCAAAAACATAAACAAGATTAAAGAGGGGGGCATAATGGGAAGGAAGAGTGAATATAGTCTCACAGAATGAAGCAACACGGTGTTCCACGTGGTTCTGGGTGTATTTTGGTCGTGCGTTAGAAGGTACTAACTTCCACCATTGTAAAACAAAACGACAGAAAAAAAAAACAACCATATCTTATATATCTCCCAAAATTAAATTGAATATGTTGAAGGGAATCCAAAAGTGAAAAATATATCTAAGACATCTAATTGTAGAAATATGAAAGTCAAAAGGGAAAAAGCTTAACAATGAAGAGTTGGTAAAATATTACAGTTAAGGCAGGAAAAGAGAAAAAAATATTGGAAATTTTTAACCTGATATAAAAATGAGTCATAATAAGAAAGAAGAAAAAAAGATCCTCTAGTTCTATATACTATTTTCCCTCAGTCCTAGAGCTTTCCAATGCTTCTTGTTCTTATAAACTCACTTTTCCCTTGTTCTTCCAGCAGTTCTGAGGGAGGGGTCTTCTGCACTGATTCTCCGGTGTCTATGCCTGGGTGGAAATGTCCCACCCCTTGCCAGGTGCTGAGCTCAGTATGAACTGTTTATCCCACGAGGCCTTTGTTCCCTAGAGGCCCCACCTCTCCCAGGTGCAAGGTGAAAAGAAGAGAGAAAAAATGGTGCTGGCCAGATTTCCTGCTCTGGAGTCAAGCTCCCCGTGAGTAACCGCAGTCTCCCGTCCACACTGGCCTAGATGCTCCTGGGGGCAGGCGCAGGTGCACTGATCTGTACAGTTTGTGGGGCGCCCAGCAGCAGGAGAATTCTTGCTTTCCTGTGCCCTCCCCACTTCCACCTGCCCCAGGGGGAACGGAGGATAGTCAGCTTTGTCTGCTTTGGCACCCTTGGATCAGGGCCCGTATGCCACTGGACCCACACTCCCAGCGAGGTCTCTCTCGAAAGGAACAGAGGACAACTGCCTCCTTCCATTGCTGGGCTCTAGGGTAAAGGGAGTTCCGGAGCTGGCGCACGTAACCAGCTGGCTTCTCCCAAATGCCCCAGAGGGTTGTGGCACTCTAGCCCTTTACTGAGATCAGACAGTGGTTTGCAGTGAGCTTTTTCCTGGGTGCCCCTCCTCTTATAGTGTCTCCAGGAATCTTGGTGCTTCACTGCCGCTCCTGTGATTTTGCCCTATTTCCCTGCTAAGCACTTTTCCCTCTTTTTCTTTTTTTTTAAGATTTTTATTTATTTGTGAGACAGAGATGGAGAGTGTGGGTGCGGGGGGAGAGAGAGAAAGAATCTGAAGCAGACTCTGCACCAATCACAGAGCCTGACATGGGGCTTGATCCCACAACTGGGAGATCATGACCTGAGCTGAAACCAAGAGTCAGATGCTTAACTGACTGAGCCACCCAGGTATCCTATAGTTTTTGTTTTTCTGAAAAACTCTTTATCTCCCCTTGAAGTCTACATTGATGATAAAGCTCATTTGAGCTGAATTTCTTTGCAGTCCTAAAGACACTGGGCAAAACTCATTCTAATTTAAGTAGGCAGAATTGATGTTTTAACAAAAGGGAAAGAAAAAAATTAAGAGAAAAGTTATGTTTTGTTTATTAAAATGAGAACTTCACATTTTTTTAATGAATAAATAAAGCAGTGATGCTTAAAAAAACCTTTCTGAGTATTTTAGGTTGTACAGTTTTTCCTTTTAGTACTCCCTCACATAGAGTCTAGGTGCTTTTCCACCACTGGCTTTTCCCACTGGGTCTAGAGTGAATGAAACTGCCTGTGAGCCTTCAGAGAGGGGAAATCTCAGTTTCCTCTAGCATTTTGGGACACCAAGAAGTCAGTCCCATTTCCAAGCCAGATGTTCTGGGGACTCACCATTCTGGGGTGCCCAGTGTGGGGCACCAACCCTTCATTCTTCTCCAGAAGTGTCTGTCTGGTGAGATCCCACCCTCTTGTGGGTCAGCACATTGAGGGTGGTTGTTTTTTTGTTTTGGGTCTTTTTGCCAACCATGTCTCTGTTCCTCTTACCCATCTTGATGTGGTCCTTCTATCCTTCATTGTAGACAGAAGTTCATCTATTTTTTTCAGATCTTTTTCAGAGGGAAATGATCCATATGTAGCTGTAGATTTGGTGTGTTCATGTTGGGGGGCGGGGAGTTCAGGATCTTCCTATACAGTCATCTTGGACCTCCCTCTAGCCTACTTAAATTTAAAAACTGATCATTCAGTTTTTGAAAAATTTTAAGTATGTTTGGGGCAATTTGATATGTAAATATGCTTTTTCAACTGTAAACTTTATGAAATTTATATACAGTTAACTTTTTATAGTTCATGTATTTCCACTGAAAATTTAGCCTCCAAATTGAAATGTGTTGTAAATTTAAAATATACTCTATAGATTTTGAGGGGGACAGTATAAAATATCTTAGTATTTTTTTATATTGATTACATGTTGAAATGATATGTGGATATATTAGGTTACACAAAATATATTGTTAAAATTAATTTCACATGTTGCTTTTTACTATTTTTAATGTGGCATCAGAAAATTTAAAATTACACATGTGGCTTGAATTATGTTTCTCTTTCTTCTTCCTTTTTGAGGACAGGCTGGGGGTGGAAGTGTACCTGAGCTTGGCCAACCAAACGCTCCTTAGAGCCCAAGCACATGCCTGCGGCAAGGACAAAGAAATGGTGGGCAGGTTGGAGGATGGTAAGTCACTGCAGGGGTTACTCCTCCTAACTGTGAGTGTCTTGGTGAAATCCTCAGAATTCTTAGTCTTCCACGTCCACACCCACCTAACAGATTCCTTTTTGCTCACATTAGCCATGTTTACAGCCAAACACCCTGACAGACCTGATCAGGAAGTGAGTCTCTGCCCTAACCCTTGTTTCACAGAAATCCCTGGTATACCTTGTTACCACTGAAGTCACACAGTCGCTGGGGAAGCTGAGTCTATATTAAGCTCGTTAGGGAATTCTGATGCTCAGCTAGGGTTGAGATCTTTTAAGAATCTGGCCAGTGAGCAAACAGCCTATGTTATCATACTTCTGATATAGAGGTTAAACAAACTTCCTGGGATCCCTGCTCTCCTACAGGTGAAGGCATTCCATGCATTCAACAAATATTTATTGAGGATCTATTATGCATGCTTCAAGCATTGTCCTATATACTAAGGGTAGAGCAGTGAGTAAAAAAATCTCTCTTTGCTAAAGCATACTTTTTAGTGGGGAATAAAGGGACAATAAGCCAGATTAAAAAAAGAAAGATATCTAATATGTTACATGGTGACAGTTCTAAGAAGAAAACCAAACCAAGGGGGTAAGGAGAGAGAGAGAGAGAGAGTGCGCGCGCACTAGAAGGGCATAGAAATTTAGATGGGATGATCACAGAAGGAAAAACCTAGAATGTCACATTTTCAGGAAAGGAGCAAGCCTTGAAAATATGGGGGTGGGGAAAGAGCTTTCTAGGCAAACAGAAAAGTGCAAAGAGCTTAAGGTAGAACCTTGGGCTTGAAGTTGACAAAAAGTTCCTTAATTAGGCCACTCCAATTTTCGAGGGTAAAAACTGCTCAAGGTTTCTGCATGCTGGAAGCTGCCACTGAGGAGAGGTGCTGGGCAGGACTAGCTTGTCCTGAAGGGTGAAAGGAGAAGGTCAGAGTTCTGTGCATGGAGTTGGTGGGACTGTTGCCTTAATGACTTCTTCAACCTTGTGTAACTTGGTGTGTCATTTTGGAATTTGCATTCACTCTTGCTAATTTAAGGAATCTCAAAAGGATTAGGAATGGAGTAAGCAGCTTCTAGGCCAGACACCACCTGTGGCCAGATGGCAGCCCCACTACACCCAGAGTACTCCTTGCTAAGGAGCGAATCTCTGACTCTCATGAGAGGCACTATGCATGTTTTCAGCCAGGTGACTGAGAGCTAGGTCTTTGAACTTTAGCCAGGAACACCTTATTTCCAGGGTACCATCTAATCCTGGCCAGCACATGGAGACGGGGACTTACGTACACCTGTCTGTCCAAGTGTACTCTAGGGACAGATAGCCTGTTAATAGTTGGATTTTGATTTTTTTCTTCATGCATGTGGATAATCAAAAGTAAAATTAGAGTAGCCTAATTTCCCAAGAGTAGGTGGAGAGCTTTCCCTCCTACACAGGGAGGAACATTTTGAATGGACAGCCTCAGCCTGCTGGAATGAGAAAACCCAGAAAGGCTCTCTTGCACATTCTGTCCTCATGAGAGGACCCTATTTTTAATAAGAGACAAATATTTCTAATTTAAGAAAAAAAAATCTGGGATACTGGAGAAACAGCAGAAGACCAGTGTGGTTGATGTGGGGTAAGGACAAAGAATGGTAGAAACTGAAGTGAGAGGTAAGGGCATTGTGGGGAAGAGGCATCTACAATCTCCACCTTCACTCATTTTGAAAGAGCGTAACATGAGTCTTCACCAGGGTGGTGAAGGAGTGCTGCCCATCAGCCATCAGCCCAGCAGGTGAAGGAGTGCTGCTGAAGTGCCGTCCTGAGAGAGGTAGCAGTCCAGGATAATCACCCTTTGTTTGTTCACATAGTTTTGGTGAAGATAAGGCAGAGAAAAGCCCTTGTTTCACAGAGCTTATCACACTAGACACACACAAGAATGTGTGTGAATTTTCTTCATGATAAACACATAATGAGAACTACTGAAAAAAAGAGAAAGAAAAATATTGAGGCAGGGTCACAAACCCTAAATGGTCTTTGCCCCGAATTAAGTGAGGACACTTCCCAGAATCCTGTTTATTTGGAAACTTGGAAATTCTAGCGATCACCAACAGTGGTTTTATTTTCTTAGGAGTCCTGACTTCCCTTTGCACCGAGTGCTGGTCACAGCACTCTGGCTGATTAGATTGGATTGGAAAGCAGGAAAACTTAAAAAGTGTGTGCATTCCCCTGGATTGTTAAATACTCATGAAGCCTTATTTCAATCACCTGATTTGCCCAAACTGCTGTGCACCCTTCTATGCTGGGGCACCAGTGTCCTCTCCAGCTACCTGTAACCCATTGTAGGTCTGTGTTCATGGGCCAGAGCTTAAGCTCTGCTCTGCTCCATCTGCAGGCATATAAATAAATGCTTTGCCCTCTCACCAACTACAAATCAGGGATCATCCATGCTCATTCATTCATACTTTTTTTTTTTTGAGTGCTTATGATCATACTTTCTGCTCTATGTTTCCAAGGTAAAATATCAAAGATCAAAAAGATTCTTAACTGGCTACACCCCTGGACAAGCTCTACTCAACTCCCATGACTGCTTTTGTGTGGAGCCTTGTGGAAACTTCTCTGTCAGGCTGTCATGAGGCCCTTCCTCCCTGCTGCTGACCACCTGCAAATCTTGGAGACGTCTTGATGGGTACAACACTGCCTGATGAACTCTCCTTCTTCCTGTCTTCCTGCCAGGTGGTTACTAAAGAGGGCAACTTGTCATTTCGAAACCATGTAGCATGGCTGACTGTCTCAGGTGTACTGCTGTATAGTGACTCCCAGGGACAGCCAGCCTGAGGACAGCCTAGAAATGGCTCTGAGCTCCCATGCTTACAGTCAGTCCATTCATTCACCATGGGCCAAGGAAAAGCATCCCTCATCTTTTCCTTCTTTGGAGACTGGAATTTTCTTTTCAAAACAACCCTCACTATTCTTTGTAACATTGTATGTAAATCAAATGAAAGGTAGGGGAGAGAAGTGAATATGGGCCACATGGAGTGACTTGCCATAGGGATGGTTGAGTATATGGCAGATATAGATAAAAACAGATGAATTGAAATAAGTCAACCAGCAATTGCACCAGATTTCCTCAAAGATACGGGACAAAATTACCACAAAATTTTAAGTACCAGACATAACCTTTAATTTTTTTAAAGATTTTATTTATTTATTCATGAGAGATACAGAGGGGGAGAGAGGCAGAGACACAGGCAGAGAGAGAAGCAGGCTCCATGCAGGGAGCCTGATGTGGGACTCGATCCCAGGTCCCCAGGATCACACCCTGGCTGAAGGCAGTGCTAAACCACTGAGCCACCCGGGCTGCCCCAACCTTTAATTTTAATTGTTCAGAAACCATCCTGATTTCTAAGTCACAACTTTTAAAACTAGAAATAAGGTTCGATAGCTTGGGTTGTAAGATTTTATCTGCTTCAAATGAGGAAACCTTATAAAATATTGTGGTTTAGAAATATCTAAGTGCTTCTACATAGCTTCAATGATTATCACAATACACTCTCAGTAGGTAAAGCTCCTCTAGATTAAATGGTTAATCCCTGGGTAGGGAAAGAAAAATGAGGTGCAGAGAGATTAAGGCTCAAAGGCAAATGTTTCAGAGGCCCATGTGACACACAGGAATCAGAGTCCAGGTCTGTCTGTGTCAAATGTCTGCTCTCCATTCCAGGAAGACATTTAAATTACCTTTGGACATCAATAAATGTATGTGATGTGTATGCTAATAAAACAAGAGTTTTAAAGTTTTTAGAAATAAAAATATTTCCACTTGAACATTTAAAATTTTACCAGTTAATGGTCCAATGGCATGCATACTAGAAAGGTAACAAGAAACAGATGAAATTAAGTTTAATAATAAATTTTAATTCAGTACAGGCATACCTCAGAGATGCTGCAGGATTGGTTCCAGACTACCACAATAAAGTGAATGTGGCAAAAAAGGAAATCAAACAAATTTCCTGGTTTCCCAGTGCATATAAAAGTTATATTTACACTATACTGTACTCTTAAGTATGCAATAACCATTGTCTAAAAAAACAGTGTAAACACCTTAATTAATGCTTTAGGGTTGCCTGGCTGGTTTAGTGTGTGGAGCATGGGACCTCTGATTTCAGGGTTGAGAGTTTGAGCCCAACGTTGGGTGAAGCGATTACTTAAAAAAATACTTTATTGCTAACAAAAATTGCTAACCATCACCTGAACTTACTTTTTTTTTTTTTTAAGATTTTATTTATTTATTCATGAGAGATACACAGAGAGGGGCAGAGACACAGGTAGAGGGAGAAGCAGGCTCCTTGCAGGGAGCCTAATGTGGGACTCGATCCCGAGACCAGGATCACACCCTGAGCCAAAGGCAGAGGCTCAACTGCTGAGTCACCCAGGCGTCCCCATCACCTGAACTTTCAGTGAGTCTTTTTGCTGGTAGAGGGTCTTGCCTCGATGTTGATGGCTGCTCACTGACCAGGGGAGCGGCTGCTGAAGTTCGAAATGGCTGGGGCAATTTCTTAAAATAGGACAATGAAGTCTGCTGCATGAATTGACTCTTTTCCTCATGAACTAATTCTCTGTAGTGTGTGATGCTATTTGATAGCATTTTACCCACAGGAGAACTTCTTTCAAAATTGGAGTTAAAACTCTGAAATCCTGCTGCTGCTTTATCAACTAAGTTAATGTAATATTCTAAATCTCTGTCATTTCAACAATCTTTACAGCATCTTGATTTTTTTTTTTCACAGCATCTTGATTTACCTCAAGAAACGACTTTCTTTGCTCATCCGTAAGAAGCAGCACCTCATCCATTCCAGTTTAATCATGAGATTGCAGCAGGTCAAATGTAATAATAATGGATGACTTTGAAATACTGAAAGAATTATTAAACTGTGACACAGAGACCTGAAGTGAGTAAATGCTGTTGGAAAAATGGCATGGACTTGCTTGATGCAGAGTTGCCACAAACCTTTAATTTATAAGAAGTTCAAAAAGTGAAGCACAATAAAACAAGGTATGCCTTATATTTGCATTTCATCATTTCGATATGTAATCACTACTTAAAAAGTACTGAGATATTTTACCTTTTTTTCATACTAAGTCATCAAAATTTGGTATGCATTTTACACTTACTCTGTTTCTTAATTTGGATGCTAAATTTTCAGCCAAAATACTGTACTTAGACTTCATAAAATTTACATTTGATAAAGTCAATTCACATACCCAAGTTATTGCAAAGCATACTTAAAAGTTTCCCAGTAACTGAGTTAAGAATCAGTATTTAATTAAAATTCTCAACAATCAAAAGTTCCTCGGTTGCACTAGGCACAATTAAAGTGCCCAAGAGTCACATGTGGCCAGTGGCCATTATCTTGGGCAGCACTGATTTAAAGAGCTACGAGGATGTTTGCTTAGGAGGTTGATATTAACAGGGTGGCATTCTGAGAAGACAGTTTGTAAGGTCTTCTCAAAATTAAAGAACTTTTTGTAGCTTAAACTACCCACTGTTCTCATCAACATAGTATACTTAATTAAATTTTTTCTTAATATTTTTTCATAATATGCATGTTTTATTTATTCATTTTAAAAATTTATTTATGATAGTCACACAGAGAGAGAGAGAGAGAGGCAGAGACACAGGCAGAGGGAGAAGCAGGCTCCATGCACCGGGAGCCCGATGTGGGATTCGATCCCGGGTCTCCAGGATCGTGCCCTGGGCCAAAGGCAGGCGCCAAACCGCTGCGCCACCCAGGGATCCCTATGCATGTTTTATAGCAAACTTGAAACTGTATCAGATTTTATGTATAAATGCTTTCTATTGAATTAGGAAAAGGCTTCTCTGAATTCTAAAGTGATTCTATTAGCCACGTGTCTTTCTCCAGTGCAAATATGGTAGTACTACAAAGTGTTCAACTACCCCTTAAAGCCCACCATAGTTTATACAAGCAATAACTCCTTGAATATTTACTCAAATGGAACAATTCTTGGGAATCAGTAAGTGAAGATATGTTTATGCCTATGGTTTAGCTCTCCAGTTTACTTCATTATTTCTTTACAAGTTGAGTGTTTGAAAAATAAAGCCTAACACATGGTAATAAGCTAAATGATGGCAGCTATAGAATTTCTTATTTAACTTAAACCTTTGTGACCCTTGAAATTATAATACCCAATGATCAAAACAGATGCTCAGATCTTTACTGAACATGAGTAATTAAGCCTGTGCTCACACTGGTGCAAAGCTGGAACAAGGCACAAATGCCAGAGCCGGTGAAGTGTCTGGTGAGACGCCGCCGCCCCCTACATCTTGGACTTCGCGTCTCTGGCTTGATCCCGCAGCTCCATTGCTGCGATTGTTGAGAGGTGGACTTCATCAGGCCCATCTGCTAAGCGCAGAGCCCGAGTTAGGGCATACCTGTGAACACAAAAGGAGCAGGAATAGCAGGAGTTATCTAGGAGGAACATGGTGCTTTAACATCAGTCACTCTGACTCTAAGCCAAGACAATTCATTTTTGAAATCTTGCCACGGCAGTGACAAGAGAAAGAGCACAAAGAGAATCAAGGAGAGTAAGCCACTGAAAGTTCTCACTTTGGGAAGAGGAATCTTAAATGGCCCAGTGCAATGGGCTTAATCTCAGTCTTGGTTTGCTTTAGGGTTCTAGAAGTTGCTAGAACTAAGAGATATCTTAGGTAAGCCACAAGGAATGAAGTATAATACACTATACACTATAAATATGTGGTAATATATTTCATTCTTATGGTCAAAAATTGATGGGAAAAACTGTGGGGCACCCAACTCATCTCCAGTGTCGGAGAGAAGGTATCATGGGGACTGTGCAGTAACGGGCACTGGAGAGTTCAACTCCCAGCCTCCAGGACATGACATGGTCACTGGCCTGAGGCATCCCTGCGGAGGTGGCAAACAGTCCTAAAGACATACCTAAGCCTGGCTCTGGGTGCCCTTTGCCATATGTGCTCCTGTCTGATCATTCTGGTTTCAGGGTGAACCCCTATGTCATTTCCTCAATAGCCCACGAACCCCAATGTCCCCCCCTCAGTGTAAAAGTTGACACCATTGAGTGAAGGGTATAATTGTAATCATAAGAGTAACCATTTATTGTACTGGGCACCTGTATTACCTCATTTAGCCTTCAATTATACTTTAAGTTAGTATCTTTTTTTTTTTTTTTAAGGTTTTATTTGTTTGGGAAAGAGAGCATAGGCGGTGGGAGAGGGAGAAGCAGACTCCCCGCCTAGCAGGGAGCCCGATGAGGGCCTCGATCTGAGGACCCCAGGATCATGACCTGAGCCAAAAGCAGATATTTAACCAACTGAGCCACCCAGGGCCCCCGAGTTAATATCTTTCTTTTCTTAAACAATTAGGATCAAAGCAGCTGTAGATTTTTAATTCCATTCTAAGCCTGTCAAGTGTAGATGATTACTAAGTGACATCTACTTACATATTAGCCAGAGGGAAATCCTGGGAAACGCCTGCACCTCCACATACTTGGATTGCCCGGTCAATAATTTTGCAGACAGCCCTAGGGGCAGCCACTTTAATCATTGCAATCTACATAAGCAAGATATAAAAAGAATGTTTCTTTCTTAGACAATACACAATGTGGGAAAATTTGATATAATCTGTATTTTCTCTGTGAAATGAGACAAGGGAACTTTCCCACATGAATTCACCCACTGAAACAGGATCTTTGATGGAAGCCAACAAAGAGATCTGTTGTAATGTGGCTAGTGGCCATATTTCAGTCAATACAGACATTCTGGAAAAATCTCTTCCAAATCATATTTTATTATTTATAACTTGTCTTGTTTCCAAAAGGATTTAAGGCAGCTGATAAATCACATCATCACCTTAGGGATCATAAAAAGATTTTAAGAGCCTTCATTAATCACTTTTCTCTTAGCAATTTTTATTGGTTTTTAGAATGAATTGAGTGATCATGTTCTTACTCCATATAAGCCAGAAACATAAAAAGGTAGGAGAGGCATTTTTTTTTTTAAGATTTTATTTATTTGTCAGAGAGAGTATATAAGCAGGGGGAGTGGGCAGAGGGAGAAGCAGACTCCCCACTGAGCAAGTAGCCTGAAGCAGGACTCGATCCCAGGACCCTGCAATCATGACCTGAGCCAAAGGCAGATGCTTAACCAACTGAGTGACCCAGGCGTCCTGAGAGGCATCTTTCATGAAACATTTATACTCTGTGGTAGCAAAGTGCTATGCACTCTTTATCATCTTGGTCACTCTTCACTAGAACCCTAGGCCATAGGCAGAAAGGTCAAATACTTTTTGCTCAAGGCTACCTGGCAGAAAGTGCCATCCTGGGTATAATTCCAAATCTGCATAGTCTAGGATTTCCCTACACTCTGTTGCTGCATCCCAAGAATGCTGAAGATATTCTGCATCCTGAAAATCATTCCCTAAAAAAGTGACATATATTTATAATCTTAATACTAAAATCACATGGAAGCTTCCAAAATTCTGAGTGCCATCAAGGTACCACAAAACCTGAAATGCCCAGTGGGAGAAAGGAACTGAAGGTTTGGCAGACTGTGGTCCAAGGGACCTCACCTCCTTCTTAGCGGCAGCGCTGCCCAAAGTGTCAATGCTGTGGGCGGCTTTCAGGGTCAACAGACGTATCTTCTCAATGGCAATGCGGCTTTCGGCAATCCAGTGAGCCACAACCTCCTGCAGGGGGGGAGCAAAGGGAGCAAAAAGGAGTGATAAACTGGCATGAGTCCATATCTATCACAACCATCTGACACACTGTAGGCCAAGGACTGTTCCCAGCCTTACTGTTTTTTAATGGAAGAGTTAATTCGTTTGATATATACCAACCAACCATATATTTGTGGAATGCTACAGTTAACACTGCTAGATGTTGGAAAAAAATTGTATTTGCTCAGAAAAATAATTTATTTTGGATATCTTGATATCTAAAGTCAAGGTGGCTGAACTGAGCAACTGTCTTATTGCCAGAACATTCTTCACTAGCCCTCCTGAATGCTAATCTCATAGTCTTACTGAAACTTGGATAAATGTCTGATGGTGGAGTTGCTTACAGATAATCGAGATGATCCCCAAGGACAATTTTAGTGTGGGTAAGGTGCAGCAGTCTGCTGTTGTGTTATTATTTAGTAACAGTGACCTTTACCTTTGAGGAATAGTTCTATGAATTGTACCACATGTACAGATTACTGTGACCAAAGTCAAGATACAGAACAGTTCCATCTCCCATTAAAGCTGCTGCCCCTTTTTAATCACACCCTCCCGAACCCCTAAACTCTTGCAACCAAGGATCAGTTATCAGTCACTACAGTTTTGCCATTTTCAGAATGTCATATAAATGGAATCATGTAGCATGTATTCTCTAGAGGCTGGCTTCTTTCCCTCAGCATAATGCTTTTGAGTGTCACCAAATTGTTCTGTGTACCGTCTATTTTTTTTTTTTAATCACTGAGTAGTATTCCACTGTAAGGATGTATCAGTTTGTTTATCCATTCACCTGCTGAAGGATATTTGGGTTGTTTCTAGTTTTTGGTGATTATTAACAGAGCTTCTGTAATCATGTGCATACACGTTTTTGTATGACTATACTTTTCATTTTTTAAAGCAGATGCAGGGAACAGAATTATTAGATCATCTGGTAAATGCTTATAAGAAACTGTCAAACAATTTTCCAGACCAATTGTACCATTTTGCATTCCCACCAGCAGTGTATAATGGTTTTAACTGCTCTCCAAAACATCAGCACTCAGTACTGTATTTTTTAAAAATATATTGGTCTTTTTAACAGTGTGCAGAGCAATTTCATGTTACTTTAAATTTGCATTTCCCTATGACTGATGATGTTGATCACCTCTTGATGTGCTTATTTGCCATCTATATATTCTCTTTGGTGATACATCTGTTCATGTCATTTCCCCAGTTTTTAAATTAGGTTGTTTTCTTACTGCTGTTTGGAAATTTCTTTATTAAGGATACAAATCAACAGTCACAGGGGCAATTTGCAAATATCTTCTCCTAGTCTGTAGCATTTTCATTCTCTTAATAGTGTGACTTTCAAAGAACAAATGTGATTAAATTTAATGATGTCCAATTTGCCAATTTCTTCTCTTATGGTTGTGCTTTTGGTGCATATCTTAAGAACATTTTGCCGGGCAGCCCTGGTGGCTCCACGGTTTAGCGCCACCTTCCGCCCAGGGTGTGATCCTGGAGACCTGGGATCGAGTCCCGCGTTAGGCTCCCTGCGTGGAGCCTGCTTCTCTCTCAGCCTGTGTCTCTGCCTCTCTGTCTCTCATGAATAAATAAAAACAAATAAAAAGAACATTTTGCCTAATCCCAAGTCACAAAGATTTATCCTTATTTTTTTTTCTTAAAAATTTTATAGTTTTACCTCTTACATTTAGATCTATGATTTATTTGGAGTTAAATTTTGTGTGAGGTGTGAGGTTAAGGACAAGGTGCATTTTTTTGCCTATGAATGTCCAACTGTTCCAATAGCATTTACTATAAAGATTAACTTTTTCTCCATTGAACTGCCTTTGTACCTATATAAAATATCATTTAACCTATATTTTTATAGATCTATTTCTGGACTCTGTTCTGTTCCAAAGATCTATGTGTATCTCTCTCTGCTAATACCACATAGTATTTAGATGAGGTAGTGATTTGATTCCTTCAACTTTCTTCCTGCTCCAGCTTTTTGTTATTTTACTTTCTTTGCATTTCATATAATTTTTAGGGCCAGACTGCCTATATATCTACAAAAATGTCCTGCCAGGATTCATACTGGAAATTCTTTAAATCTGTAGGATTAATTTGAGGAGAGCCGACATCTTTACTGTTGGTCTAACAGTCCGTGAACACAGTATTTCTGTTTATTTAGGTTTCCTTTTATTTCTTTTACCAATTTTATAATTTTTAGCATTTGGATGCTACACATTTTGTTAGATCTGTGCCTTTTTAAAAGCCTATTGTAAACAGCATTTTAAGAATTTCAGTTTCCATTTGTTCATTGCTAGTGTATAAACAATAAATTAATTTTATGTGTTGATCTTATATCCCAAGACTTTGCTAAGTTCCATTAGTTCTGGGAAAATTGTTTTGTTTGGTAGATTCCTAAGGATTTTCTATCAATCATTTTGTCTGTGAATACAGATAGTTTTACCTCCTTTCCCCCCCAAACTATATGTACTTTTTTTCTTGACTCACTGCATTGGCTAGGACTTCCTCTATGATGAAAAATAGGAGTGGTTAGAGTAAACATCCTTGCTTTGTTCCCAGTCTTGGGGGAAAAACACTTAGTCTTTCATCATTAAGCATGATGTTAACTGTAAAATTTTTTAGATGCTCTGCATTGGGTTGAATAAATTCCTTTCTATTCCTAGTTTGCTGAGTTTTTATTATGAATACTTGTTAATTTTGTCAAGCGCTTTTCTGGATCAGTTGACATGATTGTGTGCTTTTTCTTTTTCAGGCTACTATGGCAGATTATAAAAATTACTTTTCTAAGTAATTTTTGAATATAAATCAGCTTTGCATTCCTGGGATAAACCTTACTTGGCTGTGATATAATATTCTTTTTATATATTGCTGGACCTTATCTCCTAGTAGGTTTTTGCATCTATATTGGTCTAGTTCTTATCTGGTTTTGGATTAGGGCAATTCTGTCCTCATAAAATAAGTTGACAAGTGTTTCCTCCATTTCTAATTTGTGGAAGAAGTTGCATAGAATTGGTGTTATTTCTTCTTTAACTATTTAGTATCATTTATCAGTGATACCATCTAGGCCTGATCATTTCTTATTTCAGGAGCTTTAAAAGTATGAATTCAACTTCTTTAACAGTTGTAGAATACTCTGATTATCTATTTCACCTTCAGTGAGTTTTGGTAGTTTATGACTCTTAAGGAATTAGTCCATTTTATCTAAGTTGTTAAATTTATATGCTCTGCACACTTGCCAGAATGTGTAGGTTTCAAGGCCCAGACCTGGACTTAAGGAACCTCCACTTCAGCTCAGCTCCAAGCTCCATTCCCCAATTCAGCTTTTCCCAGAGAGTTCTGCATTGTATTTATAGGTACCTACATAGATTAATAATGTTGTCACTTCCAGTGACTTCTACTTCCAGAAAGATGAAGTAGATGCACTTTTCCCTATTTTCTTATTGAATATAACTAAAAACCTGGGATTTTCTATAAAACAAACACTGGTAAATAGAAGGAGGCAGACTGGCTAAGCTAAAAGAATAATACGGTAGTGAGTTCCCTGGGTTTTCTTTTTGCCTAATACATCCTAGACTTGGAGCTGAAAAAGTCAGCAAATTGAAAATGCCCATGAGCACCGACAAAATTTTTTTTAAAATACCCCCAACAAAAATCTACTCTACCTGAAGGTTTGGATAGGGGCAGCCTAGCAAAACAGAAAACTTTTTTTTTTTTTTCAAAAAAAGATTTCATTTATTTATTTGAGATAGAGAGAGGGAGAGAGAACACATAAGCAGTGGAGAGGAACAGAGGAGAGGGAGAAGAAGACTCCCTGCTGAGCAAGTGTGAAGTGGGGCTCTATCCCAGGACCCTGAGATCATGACCTGAGCTGAAAGCAGAGGCTTAACTGACTGAGCCACCCAGGTGCCCCCAAACAGAAAACATTTAAAAGTCACCAATCACAAGGAAAGAGACCGAGAGAGGAAGAAAGAAGCAGACAAGAACAACCAGAAAAGAATTAGCAAAATGGCAATAAGAACATATCTAGCAGTTGAACATCTGCCTTCGGCTCAGGGCCTGATCCCAGGATTGGGGATGGGGCCCTGCATCAGGCTTCCTGCATGGAGCCTACTTCTCCCTCTGCCTGTGTCTCTGCCTCTCTCTGTGTATCTCATGAATAAATAAATCTTTAAAAAAAAAAAAGAGAGAACATATTTATCAGTAACTACTTTAAATGTAAAAGGTCTAAATGCTCTAGTCAATCACATCATAGAGTGATAAAATGGATTAAAAAACAAAACAAAAAAAGACTCATCTATATGTTGCCTACAAGAGACTCACTTTAGACCTAAAGACATATAGAGACTGAAAGTGAAATGATGGAAAAAGATATCCTTTGCAGATGGAAGTGGAAAAAAAAAAAAAAGCTGTGTAGTAATATTTAGACAAAACAGACTTTAAAACAAAAACAGTTGGGGCACCTGCCAGGCTCAGTCATTAGAGCATGTGACTCTCTCAGGGTTGTGAGTTCAAGCCGTAGGTTGGGTATGGAAACGACTTAAAAACAACAACAAACCACAACAAGAGACAAAAAAGGGGATTATATAATGATAAAGGGATGAACTGAACAAAAGGATATAACAAATGTAAATGTCTATGTACCCAACATTGCAGCACCTAAATACAAAGAGCAAATATTAACAGAGAGAAATTGACAATAACCTAATAATAGTAGGGGATTTTAGCACTCCACTTAGATTAATGGATAGATCATCCAGGCAGAAAGTCAACAAGGAAACAGTGTCTTTGAATGACACATTAGATTAAATGGACTTAGCATAATAGGGAATATTCCATTCAAAAACAACAGAATACACATTCTTTTCAAGTGGACATAGAAAGTTCTCCAGGATAGATCACATTAGGCCACAAAATAAGTCCCAACAAACTTAGGAAAATTTAAATCCTGTGAAGGAGTTTTTCGAACCACAATGATATGAAACTAGAAATCAATTAAAAGGAAGAAAAATGGAAAAAGGCCAAACATGTGGAGGCTAAACAACCAATGAATTAACAAAGATATCAAAGAAGAAATTTAAAAATACATGGAGACAAATGAAAATGAAAACACAATAATCCAAAATCTATGGAGTGCAGCAAAAGCAGTTCTAAGAGGAAAATTTATAGTAATATAGATCTAGAAACAAGAAAAATCTCAAACAATCTAATCTTACACCTAAAGTAACTAGGAAAAGAACAAATAAAGCCCTAAGTTAGTGGAAATTAGGAGATAATAAAGATCAGAGCAGAAATAAACAAAATTAATAAACCATTAGCTAGACTCATCAAGAAAAAACCAGAGAAGACCCAAATAAAATTAGAAATGAAAGAAAAGGGCAGCCCAGGTGGCTCAATGGTTTGGCGCTGCTTTCAGCCCAGGGCATGATCCCAGAGTCCCGGGATCGAGTCCCACGTCGGGCTCCCTGTATGGAGCCTGCTTCTCCCTCTGCCTGTGTCTCTGCCTCTCTCTCTCTGCTTCTCATGAATAAATAAATAAATAAAATCTTAAAAAAAAAAAAAAGAAATGAAAGAGAAGGGACAGTTGACACCACAGAAATACAAAGAATGAGAAGAGACTACCATGAACAATTATATGCCAACAAAATGGACATCCTATAAGAAATAAATAAATCTCTAGAAACATACAATCTTTCAAAAATTAATGAGGAAGAATGACTACTGGTAATGAAATGATTCAATAATAATAATAAAAAATTCTCAACAAACAAGAATCCCGGTCTAGATGGCTTCACAATTCTAACAAACATTTAAAGAATAGTTAATACCTATTCTCTTCAAACTATTCCAAAGAATAAAAGAAGAAGGAAAGCTTCCAAGTTCTTCCTACAAAGCAGCATTATGCTGAAACCAAAACCAGATGGACACTACAAAACAAAACTATGGGCCAATATCCCTGATGAATATAGATGCAAAAATCCTCAACACTACATTCAATGATACAATAAAGGATCATTAACCACAATCAAGTGGGATTTATTTGGGCGATTCCAGGATGGTTCAGTCAGTATCTGCAAATCAATCAATGGGTATACCATAGTAACAAAATGAAGGATAAAAATCATATGATCATCTCAATAGATGCAGAAAGAGCATTTGACACAATTCAACCTCTCTTCATGATAAAAACTCTCAACAATGTGAGTATAGTGGGAACATACATCAATATAATAAAGGCCATATATGACACTCTACAGCTATCATACTCAATGGTGAAAAACAGAGCTTTTCCCCTAAGATCACAAATAAGACAAGGCTATTCACTCTAACTACTTTTATTCAACTAGTGAGTTTACACCCATTCTTCTCAAACTATTCCAAAAAATATAAGAGGAAGGAAAACTTCCAAATTCATTTGATAAGGCAGTACCATCCTGATACCAAAACCATAAAGACACTACAAAAAAAGAGAACTATAAGCCACTATCTCCGATGAATATAGATGTAAAAACCCTCAACAAAATAGCAAACAGAATCCAACATTACATTAAAAAATCATTCACCATAATTAAGTGGTATTTATTTCCAGGATTCAAAGATGATTCAATATTCACAAATCAATGTGATACATCATATCAATGACAAAGGATAGAAACCATATGATCATTTCAACAGATGCAGAAAAAGCAATTGACAAAGTACATATGTTCATGATTAAAACCCTTTGCAAGGTAATCTCATCAAAGAAACTGAAGTCTCAGCAAAGATAGGAAGAAAAACCAATTAGATATTTTATAGCTGAAAAATGTAATAATTTAAATAAAAACCTCAGTGGATGGGCTCAATAGCAGAACAGTGGGGACAGAGGAACAAATCAGTGAACTGGAAGATAGGACAATAGAAATTGTCCAGTCTGAACTACAGAGAAAATAGAATAAAAATTATTTTTAAAAGAACATCATCCTAGGGACCTGTGAACCAAAACAAAACATCTAACATTCATGTCATCAAAGTTCAAGAAGAAAAAGAGGAAAGACTGAAAAAATAAGTGGTGAAACTTTCCAAATGTAGCAAGAGACAAAACCTACAGATTTAAGAGGCTGAGTGAATGCAAAGCAGGATAAACCAAGGAAATTCATAGCAAGACACATCACAATTAAACTTCAAAAAAATAACACAATTATAACTGCAGCCAGAAGAATGACACCTTACCTATACGGGTATGTTTATATGCCAGAAGAGAGTGGCAGGATATTTTTCAAGTACTAAAAGAAAAGAAGGGTCAACACAGGATCCTATACCCAATGAGGATATCCCTCAGGAATAAAGGAGAAATCAAGATGTTCTCAGATAAAGAAAAACAAAAAAATTGTCACTTGTAGACTCCTAAAGAATGGCTAAAGGAATTTCCCTAAACAGAAGAGGTAAAAGAGGAAATCAGGAAGAAAGAATGAACGTGGTAAGAAAATATATAGTTAAATACAATTGGTTTTCCTTTGCTTCTTGAATTTCCTTTATAAATTTTTTGAAGATTTTATTTATTTGAGAGACGGAGATTGAGAAAGAGAAGTAGAGTGAGGGGCAGAGAGAGAAGACGACTCCCCACTGAGCAGGGAGCCCAATGTGGGGCTTGATCTCAGGATCATGACCTGAGTCAAAGGCAGATGCTTAACTAGATGGACCTGAGCCACCCAGGTGCCCCTGCTTCTTGAATTTTCTAAATTATGCTTAAGAGTTGAAGCAAATATTTTAATACTGTGATGTCATTCTAAATTTATGTGAAACAAATATTTAAGACAATTATAAATGAAGGAAATTAAAGGGATTTCAAGGGCAGCCCCAGTGGCGCAGCAGTTTAGCACTGCCTGCAGCCCAGGGCGTGATCCTGGAGACCCTGGATGGAGTCCCATGTCGGGCTCTCTGCATGGAGCCTGCTTCTCCCTCTGCCTGTGTCTCTGCCTCTCCCTCTCTCTCTGTGTCTCTATGAATAAATAAATAATAAAATCTTTAAGAAAAAAAGGGATTTCAATTAAGGGAGGTAAAGTTTCTATACTTCACTCAAAAAGGTAAAATAAGGACACCAGCAGACTGATAAAATACATGCATATATACAAATATGTATATATTCATATAATGTAATACCTAGACCAACTACTAAAAGAGCTATACAGAAGGGTACACTCAAACATTATAGATAAAGCAAAATGGAATTCGAAAAATGTTAAAGGAATGCAGGAATAAAAATAATGAAAAACAGAGAACACAAAACAAAACATTAAATGACACACTTAAGCCATAATGTGAATTACTACAAAGACTGTTAGAGCGGATTAAAGAACAAGACCCACCTAAGTGCCAATTAGAAAACAATTCATTTTCTTTTCTTTTTTTAAAAGATTTTATTTATTTATCCATGAGAGACACAGAGAGAGGCAGAGAGAGAGGCAGAGAGAGACACAGGCAGAGGGAGAAGCAGGCTCCATGCAGGGAGCCTGACATGGGACTCGATCTTGGGTCTCCAGGATCACGCCCTGGGCTGAAAGTGGTGCTAAACCGCTGAGCCACCAGGCTGCCCAAAATTCACTTCAAATATAATGACATAAGCAAGCTAAAAACAAAAAAAATTATGTAGTATGTAAACATTAATTAAATGAAAGCTGGAACAGCTAGCTATATTACTATCAGATGAAGCAAACTTCTGAACAAAGAAAATTACCAAAGACAGATAGGGTCGTTATACAATGATAAAAGGGTAAATCCATCAAGAAGTAGCAGCTAAAAAAAAAAAAAAAACCTAAAAAAAAAAAAAAAAAAAAGAAACTAGCAACTATCCTAAATGTGTATGCATCAAACAATGGAGCTGCTGAATACGTAAAACAAAAACTGATAGAAATGAAAGGAGCAGTAAACAAATCCACAATCCTGATTGGAGACTTCAACACCTCTCTCTCAACTACTGATACAATTAGAAGATCAATAAGAATATAGAGGAATTCAACACCATCAAGCAACAGGATCTAATAGACATTTATAGAACATTCCACCCAACAACAGAATTCACACTCTTTTCAAGTGTCCTCAAACATATAGAAAGATAGACCATAACCTGAGCCATAAAACAAATCTCAAAAAATTAGTAAGAAATGAAATAATACAGAGTTTGTTCTGTAACTGCAATAAGATCAAACTAGAAATTAAAAACAGAGTAACAGGAAAAACTCCAAACACTTGGAAACTAAGTAACACACTTCTTAAACAATTCTTGTGTTAAAGAGTCTCAAAGGAAACTGAAAAATACACTGAGCTGAATTAACACGAAAACACAATATACCACATTTTGTGGAACATAGGTAAAGTAGTACTGAGAAGGAAAATTATAGCACTAAAAAACACACATGAGAAAAGAGGAAAAGTCTCAAGTCAGTAATCCATGCTACCACCTCAAGAAACAAAATAAATCCAAATGAGCAAAATAAATACAAAGAAAGCAAAAGGAAGTATATAATAAAGAGCAGGAATCAATAAAATTGAAAAAAAATAGAGAAAAATCAATGAAACAAATATCTTGTTAATATTAAGCCCTAATATAACAATCATGTTATAGTTTTGTATATTAATAATTAATATATTTTCTATTCTTTGATAAGATCAGTAAGAACAGCAGAGCTGTAGCAAGACTGACAAGAAAAAGTAGGCACAAGTTACCAAAGTCAGTGAAATAGGGGATATATCACTACAGACCCTGCAAACATCAATAGGATAAGAGGAGAATATTGTGAACATCTCTAAACAATAAACTTAACAGCTTAGATAAAATGGATCACTTCCTCAAAAAATACAAAAAAAAAAACAAAAACCATGACTCATCCAATATAAAACAGATAAACTGAATAACCCTGAAACTAATAAGGAAATTAATCTTTAAAAAACTACCTCTCTAGCCCCAAATCTCCAGGCCCAAAAGGTTTCATTAGAGACTACCAAATGCTTCAAGAATAATTAACACCAATCTAGACAATTTCTCCCAGAAAGTAAAAGAAATGGGAATACCTCCAACATCGTTTTGTAAAGATACTATCCTAATATCAAAACCAGATAAAGACAGTACGAAAAAACAAAAACTATTGACCAATATCCTTCATGAATCCATATGCGAAAATCCTTAACAAAACTTAGCAAGTAGAGTTCAATGATATATAACAAAGAATTATACACTATGAAAAAGTAGGGTTTATTTCAAGGATGCAAAGTTGGTTGAGTATTTGAAAATCAATGTACTCTACCATATTAACAAGGTTAAAGAAGAAAATCACATGGTCATATAAATCCATGCAGAAAAGTCATTTTAGGGACCCCTGGGTGGCTCAGGGGTTGAGCATCTGCCTTTGGCCCAGGGCGTGATCCTAGGATCCGGGATGGAGTCCCACCTACATTGGGCTCCTTGCATTGACCCTCCTTCTCCCTCTGCCTATGTCTCTGCCTCTCTCTCTGTGTATCTCTCATGAATAAATAAATAAAATCTTTAAAAATACATACATACATACATACAAGCAAACCACAATGAGATATCACTACTCCTATACTCCTATCGGAGGGCTAAAATAAAAAAAAAAAGTGACAATACCACATGCTGGTGGGGATGTGGAGAAACTAGATCATTTATACACAGCTGATGAAAGTGAAAATTTAGCCATTTTGGAAAAGAGTTTGGTGGTTTCTTTAAAAACTGAACATACTACTCCTATATGACCCAGCATTCTTACGCATTAATCTCAGAGAAATAAAGGCGTATGTTCACATAAAAACCTGTACATGAATGTTTATAGCAGCTCTATCTGTAACAGTCACAGACAGGAATCACCCAGATATCCCTCATCAGGTAAACAGTTAAACTGTGATAATCCATACCAAGGAATACTGCCCAGCAATAAAAAAAATGAACCAACTATTCGCACATATAATCTGGATGAATCTCCAGAGAATTATGCTAAGTGAAAAAATGCCAACACCAAAAGCTTATATGCTGTATGATTCCATTCTTGAGATGACAAAATTACAAAAATGAAGAACAGATTAAAGGTTGCCAGGGGTTAATGAGGAGATGACAAGAATGAGGAGGTGGGTGTGCTCATGAAAGAACAAGATGAGGGATCCTTGTGGTGATGGAAATGTCCTATATCTGGAGTCTATCAATGACAATATCCTGGTTCTGATTTTATACTGTAGTTTGGCAAGATGTTACCATGGAGAAACATAGGAAAGAATGTAAGGGATCTCATTATTTTTTACATCTGCATGTGAATCTACAGTGATTTCAAAATAAAGATTTTATTTTTATTTTTTAAAGATTTTATTTATTTATTCATGAGAGACACACACACACACAGAGAGAGAGAGAGAGAGGCAGAGACACAGGTAGAGGGAGAAGCAGGCTCCATGCAGGGAGCTCCCTGCGGGACTTGATCCTGGGACTCCAGGATCATGCCCTGAGCCAAAGGCAGATGCTTAACCACTGAGGCACCCAGGCCTCCCCAAAATATTTTAATTAAAAAAAATTGGTACTTGCTTCTTAGTTGTCTTCATGAGTTTTCTCTACTGGTTAGAACTTGGAAGAAAAGTGGGGAGGTGAATGGAGAATATAGAGACCAACCCTTATCATAAATCCCACAGGCAAGCAAACATTCAGAACTCAGCAGTGAAACTCAGAGGACAATAACAGATGCTCCTGGTTGGCCACAATGGGTTCTTTCTTGGTGGTGTTGTTGTTCCCATCCCTAGTTAGAGAACTGGTGTTTACAGCGGAGAATAGTATTTAAGTTTGACCAACAGCCAATCACAGTGCTATTACTGGAGCCACATGAACCTTCCACAGTTATTTTTATGCTTATGTGTGCTATAGTACATTTCTTGAGCAGTGGATATTTGATCAGTTTCTCTATAACAGCGATGTTCAATATAACTGCTGATAACCACATGTGGCTACTGAGCATTTGAAATATGCCTAGTCTGAACTGAGATGTGTCCTAAGTGTGCAATGACACTCAATTTAGAAAAATCAGTCGTTTTTTAAAAAGATCATAAAATACCTTTAAAATATTTTTATATTGATTTCATGTTGAGATGATAACATTTTGAATATACTGGGTTAAATAAAATAGATTATAAAAATCAATTTCATCTATTTCTTTTACTTTTTAAAAAATGTAACTACTGGGCAGCCCAGGTGGCTCAGCGGTTTAGCACCACCTTCAGCCCAGGATGTGATCCTGGACACCCAGGATCAAGTCCCACATCAGGTTCCCTGCGTGGAGCCTACTTATCCCTCTGCCTGTGTCTTTGCCTCTCTCTGTGTGTCTCTCATGAATAAATAAATAAAATCTTAAAAAAAAAAAAAGTTGTTAATTTAGAGCCTTGTTTCAACCTCAAAAGTCATCCAATAGAAATGTTTGTTGTAAGCTACAAATGTAATTTAAAATTTTCTAGTAGTTACTTTTTTTTTTAAGCTTTATTTATTTATTCATGAGAGACACAGAGAGAAGCAGAGACACAGGCAGAGGGAGAAGCAGGCTCCCTGTGGGGAGCCCAAAGTGGGACTTGATCCCAGAACTCCGGGTTCACGCCCTGAGCCAAAGGCAGATGCTCACTTGCTGAGCCACCCAGGCATGCCCTGAATTAACAACTTCAAACAAGCCCCAGCAGTATCTTTTTGATGACTGTAAAGCTGAGTGATTATAACTTCATGATCAGATTACAAGTACATTTATTTCTTAGCTTTCGAGTAAAGAAAAGTGTTCTCAGCTGGGTCTCTACAGACCCTGGATTTGCTGAAAAGCATTCAGTTAATAGAAACTGAGTGCTCCAAGGAGTTGCCAGATTATTTTGGGAGAGAATTTTTTGCTATAGTGCCTGGAATAATTGAGAAGGCAGCTGGAAAGAGTCTCCAAATTCAGGGAAATGGAATGTTACTTACACAAACTGAGAAAAAAAAAATCTGGCTCGGATTTTTGTTTATGACATGCCTCCACATCTCTTTTGCCTCTGCCAGGTCATTTTCTTTGTGCCAAATGCAAGAAGTTTCCAGTGAAGGGAGGCATATTTTTGAAAAGCTCAGGCTTGTTCTGCTTTATACATTAACTTACAAAAAGCATGAGGGAAATTTCCCTCTAGTATAGTGTTGAAAACATCTCTCATGAAACTTGAGGAAAGTGCTTTTATGTGTTCAAGATGTCTGTGCATCAACCTCTCATGTCCTCCCTTCATCCTGCTCCAGGGTTGGGGGGCAATCCTGAGAGAAAAGTATAGGAAGTGAAATTGATGTCATGAGCAACTCTTCAGCTCCTACTCAGAGCAGCATGGAGTTGTATTCAGAGTCCCCAAAGTTCACACCTTCTTACTTCCTCCCACAGTGTCCATCCAACAGCTGAACTCCTTGCCCTCACCATATACTAAAAGGGTTCCTCAACAAGTTATTCCTAGGTGTGTGCCAAAAACAGGCTGTATTTTTTCATAGAAAGTGTTACAACTAAAGCACAGATATGCTGAATAATATTTCACAAAAAGCAAACATAGCCTATAGGAAATTTAAGGTAAAAAAAATACACTGCGAGGGAGGCCTGGGTGGCTCAGCGGCTGAGCACCTGCCTTTGGCTCAGGGCGTGATCCCATGGTGCCAGGATCGAGTCCCACATTGGGTTCCCTGCATGGAGCCTGCTTCTCCCTCTGCCTGTGTCTCTGCCTCTCTCTCTGTGTGTCTCTCATGAATAAATAAATAAAATCTTTAAATAAAATACACTGCTAAATTTTAAAAGATGCTCACAAATGTACTTTACAAGGGGACCAATATACTAAAAGATTATGTCCAGCAAACACAAATAATTTTACCAACCCAAGTTTGACCTAATACTAAAATGTTAGCAATCCTAAGTAATGAATACTTAAAACAAATTTTCTTGCCTTCTTACAAGTTAGAAAGGCTTTTGGGAGATGATTTGAATATCCCACTTATAAAGTTTTCCAAGGAAGTCAGAATGACAGCTTCTTTTCCCTCTTGATAGTCTCTAATTTTGATTATATTGCCCTCATGTAACTATATTGTTGATTGTGCTTTGTAAACATCAGACTCAGCAGTATATAATTTATAGATGGGAATTCAAAAAATCAGGAACATCTCATCAAATACTGGTTCCATTTGTACTTGCCTTTCTCCAGTGACAGGAAACTTACTTCCTATAGAAGCAGTCCATTCCATTTTTAGATCTCTCTCCTTTCACTGAGTCTTAGGTTATTTTCCTGTATTTCCTCACTTACTAATTCCCTTCAGAAAGTCAAAGAATAAGGCAAATCCCTCTTCTTTATACCAGCTCTCTCCTCAGAGTGCTAATGTACCTGGTTCTCTAGATAACAAGAGTCTGAGAAAGTTGAAGGAATTGTCCATACTCTTTGCGCTGTGTTGAAGCACTTTAGGAAGTAGTTAATCTTTCACAAAGTTAAAGGTCTCTCATCAGACTATATTTAAGTACAGACAAATATACTTTGTACTTAAAAAAAAATCATCTTATTTATTTAGAGGAAATCTCTTTATGACAAGTAATGCTGTTTTGTTTCTGGATCAGTGAGTGACAAGTAATGCTGTTTTGTTTCTGGATCAGTGAGTGCATTGGGCTAGAATAAATTCAAGTAACTAATCATCCTTACATGTGAAAACAGTTTCTTCTTAAAGGCCACCCTTTGTGTTGCTCGATCACACATAATCTGCAAAGCCCGTTCTGCCAGACCTACTGTTCTCATACAGTGGTGGATCCTGCCAGGCCCAAGGCGGCCTTGGGCAATTTCAAATCCCCTACCTTCACCTGTAAGAAAGAAGGGAGAATGTGAAAGTGGCCACAGCCCACCTATTCTGTTATTTACACAAATCTTGAGAAAATGATGAACGGCCCTCTCAATGAGAATGGCATTCTGGTAGGGGGAAAAAAAAAAAGCTCTATAATAATGTGCATTATTTATGGAAATTTTGATCTCTATGTTTTTAAACCACCATTGTTAAACATTTCAATCCAATTTAAGAACTGTCTCTTGAGTACCAACTATGCATATGCTATTTCATAAGGTTTCAGTGGTAGATAAGACACAGTCTCTCTACTGGGAGTTCAGAATCCAGAAGAGGGACAAGGATGCTAGGAATAAGGGATATGGTGCAGAACAAGAAAGGCAAAGGAGAGAGAGAATGTACCCTGAGGGCCTGGCAGGCAGCAGGGGTTTATGAGTAGATTGGGTGAAGAACACAAAATCTTTCTGAAAGAAGTGTCACTTGCAGTGTTCACTGAAGTTTAGGGTAGGATTCCAGTAAGCAAGAAGATGAAATGAACCAGGCATTTATTATGCAAACTTATTTATGCTTCTAATATGTTTATATATAAGACTTGAATTCAGAAAGGTTTGAGGTTTCTTAAAACGAGAACTGAAGATGTTTTAGAAAAAAAAAATGTTGCTCCGAATTGTATTTTTTGTATTTAGCTATATATGATATATAAAACCACATCAAATACTTAAATGAAATATTATTCCATGTAAGAAAATCCACCATGAAAAAAATGTTCCCTTATAAATGGGGTAAGAGGGAAAAGTATCTAAGAGAAAAAAATATGTAAACTAAAGTACATTTCCTATCTTTTCCAGATTTAGACCTGAAAATATTTTAGTACACAATACTGAAGAATCATTTTTCCAAACTTATCTCACCTAGTATTAAATTGGTGGCAGGAACTCGTACTTGATTAAAATGGATCTCAAAATGTCCTCCATGGAAATTATCTGTAAAATAGAAAATAAAAATTTTTTAAAGATTTTATTTATTTATTTGAGAAAGAGATAAAGATAGAGAGAGTATGAGCAGGGGAAAGGGAAGAGAAGCTGGCTCCCTGCTGAGCAGGGAGCCAATGGGGGGCTGGATCCCAGGACCCCAAGGTCATGATCTGAAGTCAGATTTAAAAAATACATATTTTATTTATTTATTCCTGAGAGACATAGAGAAAAGCAGAGGCATAGAGAGAGAAGCAGGCTCCTCACAGGGAGTCCGATGTAGGGCTCAATCTCTGGACCGGGATCACGCCTTGAGCCAAAGGCAGATGCTCAACTGTTGAGCACCCAGGTGTCCCATGCAGGCAGATGTTTAACCAACTGAACCACTCAGGTACCTCAGAAAACATAATTTTAAAGAGCAAAATGAGTTGACCAAAAAATTGGTCATATATAATTAATATTAATCAAAGAAATTACTCAGAAGGCACAGGACTTAAAAGCCTCATATATCAGGTATTCCTAGGTAGACCTTAAGCTCTGAACCCCTAGCCCCATAGCCCAGGAAACTCAAAAACTGTTCCACTTAGAAGAGATTTTAGAATTATTTGATCTAGAGGTTTTCAAACTCATTTTCTGAAGTTTGTAGAGTTACTAAAAGGGAAGGCGGCCTCATAGGTCCAATCAGATTATCTTATTATTACTTTATTATTATTTCTTCTTTGAGATTTTTAATATATGAACTTCCATAGAAAATTTTGCTTGGGGGAGAAATGGTTTCAATAGTTCAAAACTTGAAAGTGAATAATGTAGTTTAAGGCTGTTTTGTTTTGTTTTGTTTTGTTTTGAGAGAGTGAGGACAAGAGAGCGAGAGAGCAAGAGAGAGCACAAAGAGGGGAAGTGACTGGCAGAGGGAAAAGAGAAGTAGGCTCTCCACTGAGCAGGGAGCCCAACGTGGGGCTGGATCCCAGGATTAGGATCTGAGCTGAAGGCAGACAATTAATCCACTGAGCCACCCAGGTGCCCTGTAATTTGTTTCTTATTTTATCATTGTGTAAATCAATGCCTGAAACTGCAAAAAACCTGCAAGAAGGGACAAAGCAGGCTCAGCATTCAAGACAAAGCAGAGACTACTCCCAGTCCAGGATTGTTCACTATGTGTTTGCCTCTTGGAAATGCTGGCATTTGATGGAGACTGAGAACACTTTAGTCTTTACATCACACCGCCTACCCCTCCTCATACTCCCTCCCCCACCCTTAAGTTCTAGAGATAATCTCATGCTAACTCCACACCCTTTTCCTGTCAGAATAGACATTAATAATCAAACTTCTCCAGAGTTGTTTCTTTTGGCCTTGTGTGTAGCGAGTTGGAGAGGGGCTGTACATTTGTCTCACTGAAAATTTAAACACAGGTTCTAAAATGGAGGTGATTTCCAGGCAACATAAATTATAAATCCATTTTGGGGGTCTTAGGGTTGTGAGATCAAGTCTCTCATTGGCTAAGGGCTCGGCATGGAGCCCGCTTAAGATTTTCTCTCTCTGCCTCTTCCCCCCATTCTCTGTCTCTTAAAAAAAAAAAAAAAAGAATTTTACTGTGGATTATGTAGATTTAATTTTTCTAGGGATGCCTGGATGGCTCAGTGGTTAAGCGTCTGCCTTCAGCTCAGGGCGTGATCCAGGAATCCAGATCGAGTCCCACTTTGGGTTCCCTGCAGGGAGCCTGCTTCTCCCTCTGCCTGTGTCTCTGCCTCTCTCTCTCTCTCATGAATAAATAAATATTTTTTAAAAAAAGATTTAGTTTTTCTAAGTTTGTTTCATTAACTCATTCTCCTAGATGATAGAAGCAGAGTCTCAACTGCTGTTCCTTGAATACAATCTACCCTTTCCCAAAAGTAAACAAAATGATGTCCAATGATGCATTGCCTCTCTTTGCTTTTTTTGTTGTTGTTGTTAAGATTTTATTTATTTATTCATGAGAGACACACAGAGAGAGGCAAAGACACAGGCAGAGGGAGAAGCAGACTCCATGCAGGGAGCCCGACGTGGGACTCGATCTTGGGACTCCAGGATCACGCCCTGAGCCAAAGCTAGCTGCTCAACCGCTGAGCTACCCAGGCGTCCCTTTATTCTGAATTCTACTGGCATTTATGTTAAAACCGTTGTCAGCACCAAAGGATTTCTAAGAATATATCTACTGCATTATAATGCTATCTGTTTCCTTCAGTATTACTGCATATCTCAGTGATCCTGCTTGCTAATGCACACTTCTGTTGTTTGAGTACTTACCTATGTAGCCAAAAACTGACAAAGGCCTTATTATTTCTACACCAGGTGTGTTGACAGGAACAAGAACCATGCTGTGTTGTTTGTATCTGGTTAAAGAAAAACAGATGTTAGGAAAAGTGTGCTAAGTGGAAAAATAAAACAGCTGTTAGACGGAGTTGCAATTGTCCTTTTTCGGTTGTTATTATGTACATGCAAGCAATGATGTCTGGAATGGGAATTGTGTGGAAGACATACATCAAGCACAGTTGGATGTAGGCTGTGATCTGGAACAGTAATAATGATATGAAAATCAATTAAAGTTACTTGATTGAAGCTTCTCATTGTTCAGCAATGGAAACTGGGAACTGATAATATCAAATGTTGCAAGACTATACGGTCTTTGATCTATAGTCTAATCACATAATTATTTACAGATCATTCTGAAAATTTTTATGTCCTATAATCTGATCCAAACAGCTTTGAGGATTCAGCAACACTTTTTAATACAGGAAATTCCACAGTGAAGAACATATAGCAACTCCCTAAAATGTTTCTTAAATAAATCTTATAGTAAAATAACTATGAAACACAAATGTGACATTAATCTCATACTTTATATTATTATAATCTATAAGTTCAACTGGTGCATTTTTTAAAAGAAATTTCTTTAGAGAGGGGTGGAAGAAGCAGAGGGAAAAGAATCTTAAGCAGGCTCCATGCCCAACACAGGGCTCAGTCTCATAACCCTGAAATCATGATCTGGGCTGAAATCAAGAGTCAGACACTTAACTGACTGAGGCACCCAGGCACCCAAACCAAATGGTGCATTTTAGGTAAATTACATGGGTAGAAAGAAAGGGTGATTTTTATTCCTAATTAGATTTCTCAATCACAATTATTTTATTACCTGGTTGCAGAGGCATTTTTAGTTCTTCCCAAAACAATTGCAATTGTGCACTTTGGATTTCCAGCTCCTAAAACCAGGGAGAAAATGAGAATACACCATAAAAAGAAATTTTGAGTCTGACATTTCACCCTAAAAGTTCTAATCCTTCTAAGTTTATTTTGAAAAAAAAAAAAAAAAGGAAGAAAACCCTTGACTCATTAAAAAATGCTTATGTACAAAGCTGTACATCACCCAAGAAAAATGACCATGCAGAGCCAAGAGTGGATTCCATTAATGACAGCTGCTGCACAAAAAGAACCAGAAGTCGAAGCCATGAAACACTACAACCCTTAAGACAAATTACGGCTCTCCCATTCATACTATTTTGGCATGTTAGAAAAGTGGTAAAATTCCTTTAGTGTATTTCCTCCTGCTTAGATCTCCTATTTTCTGACATATGAACAACAAGGTATTAACACTCACATGGTATTAACTACCCAGTCAGTGGCTGAGAAAGACCTCATTTCCCCCACCATGGAGTTGGGGGAAGGTAAGCTGGTCTGAGGATCTTAGTACCCATCCTGACTATACCATTTGGGCTTGACATACTAGAGCCGCTGAGGATGGTTTACTTGGGCTTGTCCACATATATACCTCTCTGATTCTGATGTCAGTAAGCCTAGGTTCTCTTTTGTTTTTTATTTATTAAAGGTTAGAAATTTGAAATACAAAGTTCTTTCAATTTTAATGCAAACTTTAATTTGATTATATAGTTCAGAGCTCTATAGTAGTTCCCCAAAGAGGCCTTCTTACAAAAACTACATTTCTTTTTCACCAGGTAAGTCTAAGCTTCTGGTCCCTCAGGGAAAATCCCATTTAACTGGCTTTCTAATTACAAAGCCACATACCACAGGGGCAGACTAATTTAAAGACATCTGTAGAGAGCCTTAAACAAATTATCAGATTCTTTTTTCTTTTTTTCTCTTAAAGATTTTATTTATTTATTTATGAGAGACACACACAGAAAGGCAGAGACACAGGCAGAGAGAGAAGCAGGCTCCCCAAGGGGAGCCTGATACGGAACTTGATCCCAGGACCCCAGGATCATGACCTGAGCCAAAGGCAGATGCTCAACCACTGAGCCACCCATGTGCCTGTTTTTTCTAACTTCATATAAAAAATGGTTTCAAGAGATCTGAAATCATATGAACATTCAATGAGAAATGTTGAGAATTATGTCAAGTACAGTATTGCCACCTTATCCACAAGGGACATGTTCTAAGATCCCCAATGGAGGCCTGAAACTTTAATAGGACCAAACCCTATATATACTGCTTTTTCCTATATATAGACACCTATGATAAAGTTTAATTTATAAATTAGACATAGTAAGAGATTAACAACAACCAATAATAAAATAGAACTGTAACATTATACTGTAATAAAAGGTTGTCAATGTTGTTGATTAGGCAAGAAATAGAGACCAAGGCCAACAGATAAAGAAACAGAAGGATAAAAGTCAAGAGTAAAGTCAGAGCGAAGGGAAACTCCAGGACTCCCATTTGAAATTTTAAAATTCCTTACAATTGAATAGAAGAAACAAATGAAACAGAATGTATAGTTATGGCTCTTATGTTTTTGGTCTGAGGAGATCCTGAATAAGCAAAAAACCATACTACAGAAACCAATCTAGAATTTGCTAGAGTTCAGAATGGAAACGGAATTGGTAGCTTATTTATTTATTTAGAAAGTATGCACATGAGGTAGGGGAGGGACAGAGGAAGAAGGAGAGAGAAGGTTCCAAGCAGACATCACAATGAGTGAGGAGCCTGACTTGGGTCTCAATCCCTTGACCCTGAGATCATGACCTGAGCTGAAATCAAAAGTGGGATGCTCAACTGACTGGACAACTCAGGTGCCCCTTGGTAGCTTTTCTCAAAACAACTTGGAGAAATTCAAGATTGTAGAAACTTGTTTGTCCCTCATTACTCCTGAGATTCCATTGAAATAAATGTATAAAAGTACAATAAAGGCATAACCATAACAGAAAAGGAAGTAAAGAAGGTGAGGCACCGGATTAGGGGTGTTGGTGGTCACCAACGGATGAAAGATTTCAATAAATATCTAGGAAACAGATAAGGCAAATTGATCAATGAAATGAACAGAGAAGTCAGAGTCTGGAAAATGATGTAAGAAACTACAAAGGGAGAGGGTTCTGGCCTCAGAGTCAGAAGGTATAATTGAGAAGTAAGGTGACCAAAGGTGAATTAATTCAAGATTTACAGGTGGACAGATATATTAGCTGGCAATCCTATAGGCAGGTATATGATACTTAGCCTGAAGGAGAAGTATGTAGTATTTTACAAAACAACAACAACAACAACAACAACAAAAAACCCAAAAAACTGAATAAACTTATTCTGAGACTTGGGAGGATGTAACTTGGAAACTAGCTTCCCATCAGTGACTCTAAACTGAATCCCAGTCCTCCTCCACAAAAGGTTTCTTTATAAAATTCTCACCTAGGAGAGGAACATGGCTGGAAAAGAGCCCTGTAAAACGCTCTGCCATTTACCCTTCCTTTTCATCTTAAAGTATGAGCAGAAAACCAAGGATCTGTAGTATGTGAAGAGAGACTGCAGCATTAAAGAGAATGACTGACCAAAATAAATAAACTATAAAACTGACCATAGAGGAACAAAAAACAAGAAACAGAACCTAAGCAAAGCAAAACAAAACAAAACGAGCTAAAGCAAACAACAAAAACTCTGGTTGATGTAATTGGAGAGATTCATATATATTGCAACCAGAAAACCAGAAAAGAATGTTACGAAACAGGAACAACCAGAGGACAAGAAAATAAAAACTCTTAGAGATTAACATATGATTGCTAAAGCATAAAGTTCAATAGAAGCACTAAAAATCAAATCAAGAAAATTTTTGATAAGCAGAAGAAAAAGAGGTCAAGGGCAGCCCGGGTGGCTCAGTGGTTTAGCGCTGCTGTTAGCCCAGGGCCTGATCCTGGAGACCCAGGATCGAGTCCCATGTCAGGCTCCCTGCATGGAGCCTGCTTCTCCCTCTGCCTGTGTCTCTGCCTCCCTCTCTCTGTGTGTCTCTCATGAATAAATAAATAAAATCTTAACAACAACAACAAAAAAAAAAAAAAAAAGAAAGAAAGAAAGAAAGAAAAAGATTGAAAATAGGGGAGCAAAGATAAGAGACACTTAGAGCAAAAATATGAAGTCTAAGATCACAGTAAAATAGGTTTAATAAAGAGAAAATAGTCAAAAAAAAGAAAAATAAAGGGAAGAATTTATTAAAGAAACTTTAAAGTCCTCTAAAACTGAAAAAAAAAAAAAAGTCTTTAGATTAAAAGGACCATTGAGGGGTGCCTGGGTGGCTAAGTTGGTTAAGTGTCTGCCATTGGCTCAGGTCATGATCCTGGGGTCCCGGGATCAAGTTCCGCATTGGGCTCCCTGCTCAGTGAGGAGTCTATTTCTCCCTTTCCTTTGCCCCTTCCCCTGGCTTGTTCTCTCTCTCTCTCAAATAAATAAATAAATAAAATCTTAAAAAAAAATAAAAGGGCCATTGACTGGCAGGAAGAATCTATCTCTAGCTACATGTTTGTGACATTTCAAAACATAAGCAATAAAGAGAAAATCCTAAAGGAAAAAAGAAAAAAAACAAGCCACCTCTAAAGGAATGAGGATTAGACTTGCATCATCAGGGATGCTAGATAAAGAATTCAATCTAGCATTCTTTTTTTTTTTTAAATACAGGTGTCAGCAGGGTTGGTTCTTTTTTTTAAAAAAAATTATTTATTTATGATAGTCAGACACAGAGAGAGAGAGAGAGAGGCAGAGACACAGGCTGAGGGAGAAGCAGGCTCCATGCACTGGGAGCCCATTGTGGGATTCGATCCCGGGTCTCCAGGATTGCACCCTGGGCCAAAGGCAGGCGCTAAGCCACTGCGCCACCCAGGGATCCCTCAATCTAGCATTCTATACCAATCATAGCATCAATCTCTGTGAAGGTAAAATAAATACCTACCTATTCAGACCCACAAGATCTCAGATAAATTTATTTACTTATGCATCTTTCCTCCAAAAGTTAAGAATGTACTCAAGCAAAATAAGGAAGTAAATGAAAAAAAAAAAAAAAGAAGTCTTGGATCCAAAAGATAGTCAATTCCAGGAAAGCAATATATGGAAATCCCAGGATAATTGTACTGATATGCCTAAAAGATAATCAGTTCAGATTGCAATAGGAAGAATAAAGACTAAAAGAAAGGTCTCCAGAAAAAGGAAAATTCAATAGAATTACAGGTATAACTTAAAGATATATAGGTGTATATGTAAGGGGGAGGAAATATGATACAAATAAATAATGCATTGAAAAAAAAAGAAAATTAGAAATTATAGGAAAATAATTTTTAAATATACAAGCGAACCATGATCCAAATATAAAGCCAACTAGAATATGGTATGAATTTAAGTAATATATAGAGCATAAGAAAAGCTATTCTAATTGACTTTGATGCTAGAAACAGTCTTCTTAGAATGGCCAAGGTGATATTATACAGCAGCTATTAGAGGACATGAAATATAATATACTACTTAGGCCACCACTGAACAATATCTACACAGTCCTATAAGACAAGTACTTTGTATTGGTTTTCAATGTTTAGAGTCAACTTGTGGTCAATCATGATTTCACAAAACAGAATGTAAATGTTAGTAATCTTGACAATGTAAAAGTAGAAGCTATTGCTGATGTAAGGTACAATACGGAAGGAGGAGATAAAAGGTAGAGAAAGTGATATGAGTATTCATATTCTTACATTATAAATAAAATTAATCTTGAAGAGATTCTGTCAAATGAGATTGTAGAGGACAGATTTAGAGATCATTTCAAAGTTTAAAAAGTCATCAATCAAAAATTTAAAACAATAAATATCTAATTAGGAAAATGCAGAGTTATGGTACAAATGCGTGAAATCATTATTCATATAGGGGGAGGTCAGTGGAGGAATAAATGAATAAATTAGGAGAGAGAAAAAAGCATTTTACCTAAGATTAGAGTAGAAACCAGAGAACTAAAAATAGAAAATGTTAGAAGAGTTTCTTCTAGGGTATGACTTTGGCGTGTGGAGGGATGGGAAACAGTATGCTCTTAAATATTTTCTGATTTGTTGACACTTCTATTTTTTTTTTTTAATTTTTATTTATTCATGATAGGCACACAGTGAGAGAGAGAGAGGCAGAGACACAGGCAGAGGGAGAAGCAGGCTCCATGCACCGGGAGCCTGACGTGGGATTTGATCCCGGATCTCCAGGATTGCACCCTGGGCCAAAGGCAGGCGCCAAACCGCTGCGCCACCCAGGGATCCCTTGTTGACACTTCTAATTGCCACTTCTACTACTACTACTTTTTTAAAAAAGAATTTGTGAGAGACTGCATGTAAGTGGGGGGAGGGGCAAAGGGGAAGGGAGAGGAAGAGAATCTCAAGAAGGCTCCACACTCAGTGTGGGGCTCAGTGTGGGGTTTGATCTCATGACCCTGAGACTATGATCTGAACCGAAACCAAACTGACTGAGCCACTCATGCCCCACTAGTACTACTTTTAAAAACATTTTTAAGAACTACCCTACCATCCTGTAACAAATCTGTAGGTCTCCGTTAGAAGGAGATTAAGAGGGATACTTGGGTGGCATCTGCCTTTGACTCAGGTCGTGATCTTGGAGTCCTGGGATCGAGTCTCACATTAGGCTCCCTGCAGGGAGCTTGCTTCTCCCTCTGCCTAAGTCTCTGCCTCTCTCTGTGCCTCTCATGAATAATTTTTTTAAAGGAGACTAAGAGACCTGATGAGTAAACAGTAGTATGTTTTTTTCCTGTTTCCTTATCTTCTTTTAATCTGAACATTATTAAATCTGCCAGCCGTGGAGGAGCCACTGCCAAATATAAGGTGGGGCATTTCCCCACTTCTATATACAGAAATCCTATATACATGCTCTGCGTTATAAAATGCTCAAATTGATAAAAATACTAACAATAGATTTCATCTGGGGAAGGGAGGGAAGGAGGTGGAAGGAATTTTAGTGTAACTAAAATGAGTGACTGTTCATCTCTAGGCTGGTAGATCTTAAACAGATTTAGAGCTTGACTCATGACAGTGCTTTCTCCATGCAAAAGAAAAGATCAAAACATACAATCATACATACATACTCTGGCATTCCCCTTCTGCTTGGCTTTATTGCACTTTGCAGATACTCTGTTGTTTTGTTTTGTTTTTGCTTTTTAGAGATTGAAGGCTAGTGGCAACCATGCATAAAGCAAGTCTATCAGCACCATTTTTCCAACAGCATTTGCTCACCTCCTGTCTCTGTGTCACATTTTGGTAATTCTTGCAGAATTCCAAACTTGTTGATTATTATTCTGTTTGTTATGTTAGTCTGTGACCTTTGATGTTACTGTTGTAATTATTTTCAGGCACCAAGAACTGGACCCATACAAAACTGCAAACTCAATCCATAAATGTTATGTACATTCTGACTTCTCCATCAACTGGATGTTCCCCATCACTCTCCCTCTCCTCAGGCTCCCCTATTCCTAGAGATACAACTATATTGAATTTAGGCCAATTAATAACCCTACAATGGTCTCTAAGTGTTCAAGTGAAAGAAGAGTCATAGGTCTCTCACTTTACATCAAATGCTTTTAGAAATGATTAAATTTAGTGAGGAAGGCATGTCAAAAGCTGATAGGCTTAATGCTAGGCTTCTTGCACCAGTTAGCCAAACTGTTAATGCAAAGGAGAAGTTCTTAAAGGAAATTAAAAGTTCTACTACAGTGAACACACAAATGATAAGGTAGCAAAATAGCCTTATGGCCGACATGGAGAAGGTTTGAGTGGTCTGGATAGAAGATCAAACCAGCCACAACATTCCCTCCTCAAGCCAAAGTAAAATACCGAGCTAAGCCCTAATTCTCTTCAATTCTATGAAGGCTGAGAGAGGTTAGGAAGCTGCAGAAGCAAAGTTTGATGCCAGAGCACCTGAGTGGCTCAGTTGGTAAGGCAGCTGCCTTCAGCTCAGGTCATGATCCCAGGGTCTTGGGGTCAAGCTCTATTTCGGGCTCTCTGTTCAGCAGGGAGCCTGCCTCTCCCTCTCCCCCTGCCTGCCACTCCCCCTGCTTGTACTCCCCCTTTCCTTCTCTGTCAAATAAAATCAAGAAAGAAAGAAAAGAAAAGAAAAGAAAAGAAAAGAAAAGAAAAGAAAAGAAAAGAAAAAAGAAAGAAAGAAAGAAAGAGAAAGAAAGAAAGAAAGAAAGAAAGAAAGAAAGAAAGAAAGAAAGAAAGAAAGAAAAGGAAAGGAAAGGAAAGGAAAGAAAAGAAAAGAAAAGAAGAAAGAAAGAAGCTTGAAGCAACAGAGATTGGTTTAAGGGAAGGTTTAAGGGAGGTTTAAGGGAAGAAGCTGAAGCTGTCTCCATAACATCAAAGTACAAGGTAAAGGAGCAAGGGCTGATACAGAAATTATAGCAAGTGATCCAGAAGATCTGGATAGCTAAGATAGCTAATGAAGGTGGCTGAACTAAACAACAGATTCTCATTGTAGATGAAAACAACCCTCTTCTATTGGAAGAAGATGCCATTTAGGACTTTCATAACTAGAGAGAAATCAGTGTCTGGCTTCCATGCTTCAAAGACAGAGAGACTCTCTTGTTAGGGGCTGATGAAGCTGGTGACTATGAAGCCAATGCTCATTTACCATTTGGAAAATCCTAAGGCCCTTAAGAATTATGCTAAAGTTAATGTGCCTGTGCTCTATAAATGGAGCAGTGATGCCTGGATGACAGCACATCTGTTTGCAACATGGTTTACTGAATATTTTAAGCTCACTGTTCACACTTTCTGCTCAGAAAATATTTTTCTTTTAAAATATTACTGCTCATTGATGATGCACCTGGTCATCCAAGAGCTGTGAAAGAGATGTTGCTTTCATGCCTGCTAACACAACATCCATTCTGCAGCCCATGGATCAAGTCTTACCATTTAAGAAATACATTTTGTAAAGTTCTAGCTGCCATAGCTTTTGATTCCTCTGATAGATCTGGGCAAAGTAAACTGAAAACCTTCAGAAGAGGATTAACCATTCTAGATGCCATTAAGAACATTTGGGAATAATGGAAAGAGGTCAAAATATCGACATTAACAGGAGTTTGGAAGAAGTTGATTCTAGCACTCATGGATGACTTGGAGGGGCTCAAGACTTCAATAGGGGAAATAACAGCTGATGTGGTAGAAATCACAGAACTAGAAGTGAAGCCTTAAGAAGGAACTGACTGGCTGTGAGCTTATGATAAAACTAAGAGATGAGGACTTGCTTCTTATGGGTGAACAAAGAAAGTAGTGAAATGAAAATGCTGTGAACATTGTTCAAATGACAACAGAGGATTGAGAATGTCACATAACCTTAGTTGGTAAAGCAACAGCAGGGTTTGAGAGCACTGACTCCAATTTTGAAAGAAGTTCTACTATAGGAAAAATGCTATCAAACAGCATCACATGCTATAGAGAAATTGTTCATGAAAGGAAGAGTCAACTAAGATAGCAACCTTCATTGTTGTCTCATTATGAGAAAATGCCCCAGTCACTCCAACCATGAGCAACCACCACCCTGATCAGTCAGCAGCCATCAACATTGAGGTAAGACCCTTCCAGCAAAAAGATTACAACTTGTTCAAGGCTCAGATAATGGTTAGCATTTCTTTGCAATAAAGTATTTTTTAATTGTATACTTTTTTTTAGACATACTGCTATTACACACTCAATCGACTGCTGTATAGTGTTAACCATAACTCATATTCACTGGGAAACCAAAAGATTCATTTGACTTGCATTACTGCAGTATTTTATTGCAGTAGTCTGGAATCAAAGCTACATCTCCAAAGCTATGCCTATAGGTGATTTTGTCTACAGCTAGAAAGGAAGGGAGAAGCTTTTTAGCTAATTGGAACAGGAAAAATTTTTAAAGAAACCTTAAATTGGCCACTAGATGCCACACTAATCAGGTAATAAACATATTAGGCAAGATTGTCTCTTATTTTTCCCCAAATATATGATTTATTGTCTGTATTTTGTATGAAATAAAGAGCAAAAGATAAAGAGCAAAACTATTTTCTTCACCCTCAGGGCTTTTGAAATATAATCATATTACTAAATCCAATTATTTCAAATAAAATATAAAGTTGTGATACTGAAAAGGAATGAATCTGTTTTTCACTAAAGGAAAAACACAAGCATTTTCAGAAATACAAGAGAAATGTAATGTTCAAATGAACACTTCGCAATACTTTGAAAAGTCTGCAGACAACAAAGGTCCTTGATTCAAATTAAACATACTTATTTTATATCAACCAATAATAACGGCATTTTAGTTTCTGGAATTTATACACACACACGGGCACAGAGAGATGAGAGACTTTATTTTATTTTTATTTATTATTATTTTTTAAATTTATGATAGGCACACAGTGAGAGAGAGAGAGAGGCAGAGACACAGGCAGAGGGAGAAGCAGGCTCCATGCACCGGGAGTCCAACGTGGGATCCGATCCCGGGTCTCCAGGATCGCGCCCTGGGCCAAAGGCAGGCGCCAAACCGCTGCGCCACCCAGGGATCCCGAGAGACTTTATTTTAGAAAACAGTTTTAGGGGCAGCCCGGGTAGCTGAGCGGTTTAGTACCGCCTTCAGCCCAGGGCGTGATTCTGGAGACTGGGATTGAGTCCTACGTCAGGCTCCCTGCAGGGAGTCTGCTTCTCCCTCTGCTTCTCTCTCTGTGTCTCTCTCATGAATAAATGGATAAAATCTTAAAAAACAAAACAAAACAAAACAAAAAAAAACAGTTTTAGGTTCACAGAAAATTGAGGGGAAGGTACAGAGATTTTCCATATACCACCCCCACATGTAACTCCTTGTTATCAACCTCCCCCATCAGGATGCTATATTTGTTACAACTGACAAACCTGTGCTGACACATCATAATTACCCCAAGTTCATGGTTTCTATTATAATTCACTCTTGATGTTGTATATTCTTTGGGTTTGGACAAATGTATAATGACATGGAGCCATCATCAGGATATCATAGAGTATTTTCAGTCCATCCAAAGTCCTCTATGCTCTACTTATTCATCCCTCACCACTCCCAATCCTTGGCAACCACTGATCTTTTGTCTCCATAGTTCTGCCTTTCAAGTGTCAAATAATTGAAACCATAACCTTTTCACTTAATAATGTGCATTTAAGGTTCCTCCATGTCTTTTTATGGCTTGATAGCTCATTTCTTTTTAACACTGAATAATATTTCATTATCTCTATGTTCTTTTAAACGGCAATCTCTCCTCTCTTCTGGAAATCCAACTACACATATTTTATGGCTTTTGATATTGTCCCACAGCTTCTTAAGACTCTGTTAATTTCTTTCCATATATTCTTCAAACTAGTTGATTCCTATGGTCTATCTCAAGTTCATTAAATTTTTCCTCTGTCATCACCATTATACCATTTAACCCCATTCAGTGAATTTTTTTCAGAGATTTTCCCTTTCATTTCTGATGTTTCCAATTGATTCCTCTTCATAGTTCTCTTCTGTATTTTCTTTTTATTTTTTCTTAACCTTATTGAGTAAATTTATAATGGCTGCCTTAAGTCCTTGTCTGATAATTTCAACATCTGAGTCATTTGGGAGTGGGCTTTCCCCTAGAAATGGGTCATGTTTTCCTGGCTCTTCATTTGGTAATTTTAAATTGTATTCTGGACACTGTGATTCTTTTGTTTTGAAGACTCTGGATTCTGTTACATCCCTTCAAAGCATGTTGATGATTTTCTTATTAGGCTCTTAACTTAGGCAGAGTCAAACTGCAGAGTCTGTCTCAGTTTAGGTGGGATGAGAGATCAAATTTTAGTTTAGTTCTTTTCATTTAGCTGCAAGGTGGTTTGAGTTGACTGCATGGTTTTATTCAGGAGTCAGCTAGAGACTCTGGCAAAGTTTTCAGGTAAAACCTGAGAGCTCTCCTTTTCTGGCTTTCTCCTCTCCTGGAATACCCACCCTATAACCTCATTTTTCAGTAGTGATGGCTGCCCCAAGCACTGTCTTCTGGTTCCTCTGGACACAAAGATCCAAGTTTTCTAGAGAAGTTTCAGCTTACTCAAACCACACAGTGTCCTCAAGCCAAAGCCTAAAAATGAAAAACTTCCTTTCTGCCTGTCTCACCTTCCAGATTTTGACTTGCTACAAAATCAGCCTACTTTGAGTCACTCCCTAGCATCTTCAGGTAGTTGGTTTTCTGATAGCTTTTTAGTTTTCATCTATGAGCTCAATCTTAGGTGCTAACTCCACCACACAAGAAATGAAGCTTCCTTAGAGTTCTGGCCTTTACACTTTGCCAAAACCAGGTTTTTGCATAACCAGTATGACAGTTTCTTATATATTCACATACCTATTATTAGTGTAGGCTAACGTTTTAGAAATGCAATGATCACCTCAAAATATGATAATATAAGAATTAGAAATCTTAGCTCTGAAACTTTAAAACCAATAAAACCGAGAGTTTAAAATTCTAATCCCCTTGTTCTGTATTGTGAATTATACATGTAAACAAAAAATGTATTTAATATTAAAATGTAATTGTTTTAAAACAATTTGGGTTCTTTCAAATTTAACAGAATCTACTTTTCAATCAGTTCTGACAGGACTCTCTAGAAGGATGTTTTAGCAGCTACACCTGCTAAATTTTAATGAGAAAAGATCCCACTATTTACATATTTCAAAATTAAGTTAAAAAAAGTCTCAGATATTATACCATCAAGGTGAGTCTACTTGACTATCCTCACTTATTGAATCATGTTTGAATTTCCAAATTGTGTATCACTGTTTTTAAAGAGTGTGTCCTGATTTTTACAGGTGCTAATAGATGAAAAAATGCATTCCACTAATCTGAGGATCAACCTGAAGAACATTAGGATTATTCAGATAACAGATTATCTACATTGAATTATGGATCTTAATTTTAATTTCTTATCTGAAAATGCTGGGCTGAGGAATTAAAAAAAATTTTTTTTCAACTCTTGATTGGTCCTGGCTGTGCAATAATATGCGATTGTGCTTTGATTCTTAGTTAAAAATTAGAGAAAAACTTTTTTTTCCCCAGAGAAGCTCCCTTTCAATTTTTCAAGTGAGTATTTTTCTAGTTAAGAGTTTTTAAAGTTTTAGTTGTAGAAAGCTTTGAGGCCCACAGGCTGAAAGGGTCAGGCTACTTGCTTCATAAAACTTACATTGTTTCCATGGTGGGTATACTTCAAAAATTAGATTAGGACACAATGGAACAATTTGGGGTTCATTTTCATTAGAGGTCTTTTATTTCTTTATTTTCTATCCTGGCAATCAAGGACATTTTTGATAAATTTTTAAAGGTCTTGTCGATTTTAAAATAAGATGGCCAGAAACTGAATTCTTTAAAAGCAAAATCTTTTCTATAATTTCCTAAACCTAGCTGAAAGCCCTCTTTTTTTAATACCCAGAATATATTTTTCTCTAGTATTTCCCAATAACATGTCTTGCCTTGCTCTATCAGGAAAAACTGTTTCCAGTTTTAAGTAAGAGCTTAATAGATTTCAGATATCAGGTAAATTTTGAAAAACTCAAGAAACAAGGCAAGTAATTCTTTCATTCTGCCTCACTCAATCTAATATGGAAAACAATTCAGAGTCTAAAGTGTAAAACATTTTTTTAAAATATTTTATTTATTTAATTTGAGAGTGAGAAAACGAGCAGGGGAGAGAGGCAGAGGGAGAAGCAGACTCTCCACTGAGCCAGGAGACGGATGCTGGGCCCAATCCCAGGACCCAGAGATCATGAACTGAGCCCAAAGTAGCTGCTTAACCATCTGACACACAGGCATCCCTAAAAAATAAACTTATAGGGCAGCCCCGGTGGCGCAGCGGTTTAGCACCGCCTGAAGCCCCGGGCGTGATCTGGAGACCCTGGATCGAGTCCCACATCAGGCTCTCTACATGGAGCCTGCTTCTCCCTCTGCCTGTGTCTCTGCCTCTCTCTCTCTCTCTGCATCTCTATGAATAAAAAAATAAAAAATGTATTAAAAAAATAAACTTATAAACTGGCTCTCGTTTTGGGGTCATTAAGTAGAGGAAATAAGGGTGAGTACATAGGTTGTAAATTTTAAGATACTCTGACTTAGCCCCGATGTTTCAGAAAATGGGAAAAACCCCTCACAAATATATCATCTCAACCTAGCTACAAGAAGAATTTGGCAGGTGCAGCAGCTGAAACACATGCTTCTTCTAAATAGAGCTTTTGTTCTTTTTTATTATTTTCTTTTTAAGTAGGCTTCATGCTGGGCATGAACTCAGAACTCTGAGGTCAAGACCTGAGCTGAGATCAAGAATTGGACACTTAACCAACTGAGCCATCCAGGCACCCCTCTTTTTTTTATATCTTAATGAACAGGATACCAAATGTTGTAAATGAAATATATTAGAGGAAATCTGAATAGGCCAGAAAACATTTAAATATATCTGTTGTGGCACAGATCTTCATGAATGAAAACAGATGGCACAGATAAAATAATTTTGTTTTTGATTCAGACTCTGTGGTATTTCAAGCTGTTCAAGTGCCAGGATTAAGTCAGGCTGAAAATGACATCTCCTTGATATTTGCTGGTGAGTTTTAACTTTTTAGGCTCTTACAAGCCGTATGGTTATCAAACAAAACCATTCTCTAACACAAAGAAAAATGGCAAGTGGAGAAAAAAACATGACCATTGGGTACAGGTGTGGTACAACAAAGAAAGTAATGTAAACAGTATATAACATGAAGCACAGTTAGCCATCTACAAAGTCTAAGGCTATTTCTTCTACGAACATTGAATTTGAGGTGAAATAAACTTCAGTTGGTCTTAGCTTTACTACTACACTTACCTTCAATTCAAATTGGAATGAAAAACAATTATGAGGTAAGTACAATTTTACAATGAAATTTCTACTTAGTAAAAAAATGTTTATCATACAATCCTACAATTAAGAAAAAGCCCCAATCTAACGTGTTCTCTCGGAATATCTGTTATTTTTAATGGAGGAAACACCCTTTGAAATTCACTTACTCCACCTCTAGAAAGGTTTGTACAGGGACGTCTGGGTGGCTCAGTGGTTGGGCATCAGCCTTTGGCTCAGGGCATGATCCTAGGATTCAGGACTGAGTCCTGCATCTGACTACCTGCATGGAGCCCGCTTCTCCCTCTGCCTGTGTCTCTACCTCTCTCTCTGGGTATGTGTCTCTCATGAATAAATAAATGAAATCTTAAAAAATAATAATAAAAAAAACAAAGGTTTACTTATGAAATCTGTCTGGATGGGAAAAAAATTTTAAACCTTATGATAAATTAAATTTCTTAAATTAAAAGAAAGAGATCAGTTGATTTGTCTATGTAAAACTACTGCACATTAAAAAAAGCAAAATTAGAACCCCTCCAAAAAAACTTATTGGGGGAAAATATTTCATATATGGCCCACAAGAGGATGGGAAGAGTACCAAATCTGTTACAAGTCATTTAGAAAGCAAAGTGGTAGACAAATAACACATTCTATTGGCAAAGTTCCATGGAAACAGACACTTCCATTATTGATGGGTATACAAATAATATCCCTTGGTAGTAAAACTTGGCAATATCCATCAAAATTACAGATCCAATTATTCTTTGATCCATCAATCCAACTTCTGGGCTTTATCCTACAGATGTACTGTTCCAGAATGAAAACTGCAGTAGTACTGTTTATACTTGCAAAGCACTGGACATAAAGCAATAGCCACCAATAGATTATTTAAATAATATACTCTGCTGTGTCCATATAATGGAACCTTTCCAAACAAACAAACAAACAAACAAACAAACAAACAAACAAACAAGGAACCTTTCTATGCACTTATCTGAAAGAACTCTACAATTATTCTATACTGTGAATAGTAAGAACATTATCTTTTGTGTAATAAAGAGACAATTACACATGATTAATCACATCCTTCAACACTTCCCAAATTAATTTCAGTTTCCCACATTATCTACAAAGATGCTTTCTGTAACATTATTTGTAATACCAAAACACTAGAAATACTCTGCAGGTCCTATAGTAGCTGAGTGGGAACACAAATTATGACCCACACAACAAAATATTACTTAGCTACAAAAACGACATTTGTAGTGAATTTGGAGTAACATAAAAATGCTAAGTAAAAAACTCATATACAATATGAATATGTAATATGGACACTAAAGAGAAATAATGAGATTATCCAAATGTTCAATACATATCTCAATATCAATGATATTTTCAGTGATAATACAGTATATAGTTTAGTCAGATTGCTTTCCAAACATCTATCACTGAGCAAAATGGCACTACAAGAGAAATGAGTATGGAGAGAGAGATTCTTCAGGAATGAGGGACATTGCTATGGTAAGGCAGGTAAGGATGAGAGACAATTTATGGTGAGCAGCCATTAGGAATCATAAAGACTCTCTTCTTAGGGATATGAGAAATAGGAGACAAGTACCAAAAATGGGGGTGGGGGGAGACACTAAAGGAACAAGTAAGCAAAGGCAAATTGTTGATATGGGGACTTAAGGCAAATGATGCGTTGCTTAAGGCAAATGATGCCTTCCCCTAATCTCCAAACTATATGATTGTCTTTCATGTCTTGGCAAGTCTACCCTATCAATGCCAGCTCCTCTAGTTCTGTCTAGGGAGAAGGAAAATATAGGAAAAGCCAAGCAATAAACTAGTTTCACTTATTTCATAGGGTATATGCTACCAGAAGAGGCTTGATCCTGAGATCCTTTATGCCCCAGGGGCTGGGTATTTGTGTAAGTTAGCAAAAAATGATGTGTGAATTTGAAATATGTAAAGATTCTAGCATTATACTGATTTACAAGAAGAGAATCCTATTTACAAGGAAGCGTGTGATTGGGGTAAAAAACAAAGGAAAAGGCCACTTTTTTTTCTTTTTTTTTCTTTTTTTATTTTAGGGCAGCCCGGGTGGCTCAGCAGTTTACTGCCGCCTTCAGCCCAGAGTGTAGTCCTGGAGACCCAGGAACAAGTCCTGCGTTGGGCTCCCTGCATGGAAGCTGCTTCTCCCTCTGCCTGTGTTGCTGCCTCTCTCTCTCTGTGTCTCTCATGAATGAATAAATAAAATATTTAAATAATAAAACAATTTAAAAAACAAAGATTTTATTTATTCCTGAGAGACACACACAGAGAGAGAGAGAGAGAGGCAAAGACATAGGCAGAGGGAGAAGCAGGCTCCTTATGGGGAGCCTGATGCAGGACTCGATCATGGGACCCCAGGATCACACCCTGAGCTGAAGACAGATCACGCCCTGAGCTGAAGACACTCAACCATTGAGCCACCCAGCCATCCCTTACATACCCTTTAAAAAATACCAAGATTCTATAATAGATGACACCATGGAATAACAAAGATGTGTAAGAAGAGATCGTATGATAAAGTGGAAATAGCATAAGACAGAAGATCTAGATTTAAAATTCCAGCTCCATTGCTAAACTTGTGAGTCTGGAGGATAAGTTAAACTCTGATTGATGGAAAAAAAAAAAAAAAACTCTGATTGACGGGCTGAATTGTTCGTTCGTTCATTCATTCATTCATTCATTCATTCATGTATTTAATGATTATTCAGTAAACTGGTACCATAAATAAGGCACACAGCTAAATGTTGAAGATATAGCAGGATACATGATTGCTATGGAAGACAGAAAATTTTACTAAGTACTAACTGCAGAGTGAGATAGTACTATAGGAGTAAAGCGTACATACATCTGACTTAATCTAAAAGGGTTAAGGAAGGCTTCCTGAATTAAGTAACATTAAGGTCAGACCTGAATCTGAATCCCAAATAAGAGTTAGGGAGCTAAATTGGAGTGGGAAGAGTATTCTAGATGGGAGTAATAGCACTAAACAAAGGCCACAAGTCAGTATTGTATCTATATGTAATATAGATGAAGAGATTATAGAGAGATTATAGAGATTATAGATGAAGAGATGAAGAGATTATAGAATTGTTAATTATGGAGGCTGCAGTTATAGAGGAGTCATTAAAGAAGTATAGCATCAAGGAAAGTAAAATGGATAATCAGAAGGGGAAGTATGGTTATTTATTCAAAATATTGACTATATGCCAGACACTATTCTAGGCACTTGGGGTGTATCAGTGAAGAAAGCAAATAAAAGTCCCCGTTCTAATGAAGCTTATATTCTAATACAGGGAGAGACAACAGCAAACATAAGACAAATGATACAGTACATTAGCAGAGGATAAGTACTATGGGTAAGGTGTACTGGAATACAGGCAAGTGAGGGGTATTTTAAATAGCATCAGGGATTGCCTCAGTGAGGCGTGGAGGTGACTGGACAAAACCTTGAGAGATGAGGGAGTGAGACTTGCAAATATTAAGAGGAAGCACATTCCAGACAGACAGAAGAGCCAGTACAAAAGCCCTAAGAAGGAATGTGCTTGGTACATTCCAAGACAGCAAGGAAGTTGGTGTGGCAGACCAAATAAGAAAAATGTAAACTAGTCAGAAATAAGGTGAGAGAGGCAATGAGGGATGGAAGCAGACCATGCAGAATTTTGTAGGCCTCAGAATTTAGGGGAGGGCTACTTGTTCACTTCATACTGCTCTAGTGTATGTAGGATCAAGAAAAAGAAGTAAGAGAGTAGGCTTGGGAAGATGGCAGAGTAGGGGGATCACTGTCCCAAGTTTACAATAGATACCAATCACATCTGAGTAAATAAACTGGAGAACTATCTGAAGACTAGCAGAACAAACTCCACAACTAACTGTAGAAAAGAAGCCACGCTGAAGAGGTTAGAAAGAATAGAAAAGGTGGTTGGGGGAGTTGCCTGCAGGATGGAAGGAATTGCAGGTGCAGAGAGGGGAAAGCATCATGGGGCCCATACAGGGAAAACAAATTCCCATATTATCTGGCCTTGAAGACTGGAGGGGCTGAATTCCATGCATCTGTATAACTCGTGGGACTTAGAGTTGAACTTTATAAGTCAGCTGACTCAGCACTGGGCAAATGGAGAGGGGAGTGATAGCTGGGCACCCATCCCTAAAGAGAGAATAGGCTGCAGAGAGGCAACATAGAAGTGACAGTTTGTACAATAGGAGGGAGATCTGTTTACACTGACTTTGGAGTGTGTCCGGGGACTTCTCTGGGAACAAAGGAGTTCATGGGTACCATTTCCCTTCTCCCTACTCCCCCTCCTAAACACAGAGCCACTTGCGGGAGATGGGTGTTGTGCAGTCACTTGCTGCCTAACCTGCTAGCAATGCACTAGCACTGTTCTCCCAGAAGACTTGCCTAGTCCAAGCCTCCTGGGTTCAGCACAAATTTTGTTAATGCCTCTGCATTTCAGAGGGCCCAGCCTAGGACTGGTAGCTCAGAACAAATCTTGCTAACACCACCGTCCTGTCCCCAAGCTCTTCTGTAGCCATGCCCCCTCAGAACCAGGCTTCGTGGGTGTCACTAACATCACAGAGAACAAGCACAGCCCACAACAGGCAGAGATTCAGTGCAGATGTGTGGACTGAAAGGAAAAGCAACTCAGACACAACAGCAGGATGCAAACAACACACACAGAAGACTCTTGTGAAGTGCCAGCTTCTGGTGAACAGGGGGATCCCTGTGCTGTAGGGCACTACAGGACCTTTTTTTTTCATAAAACCATGACTTTCATTAGCAGAAGACATAGCTGACTTTCCTAACAAACAGAAACAGACACAAAGAAATAGACAAAAATGAGGAGATAAAAAATATGTCCCAAATGAACGAATAACATAAAATCACAGCAAGAGATCTAAGTGAAGCAGAAATAAGGGCCTGATAAAGAATTTAAAGTAATAATAATAAAGATACTTATTGGACTCCAGAAAAAGATGAAGGACATTAGCAAAACCATTGAGAAAGAGAGAAAAACTAACATATCAGAGATGAAAAAAACTCGAGAAAAACTTATTAGAGACAAAAAAACTCAATGATGAAATTAAAAATACAATATACGAAATAAATAGTAGGCTATAGAAAGCAGAGGAATGTATCAGTGACCTGGAGGACATTGTAATGGAAAGCAACCAAGCTGAAAAGTGACAGACCAACAAATACTGCATAATGAGAACAGAATTAAAGAACTCAGTGACTCCATCAAGCATAATAATGTTCATATTATAGGGATCCCAGAAGAGAGAGAAAGGGAGGCAGAAAATGTATTTGAAGAAATAAGAGGAAAAATTTGAGAAGGGAAACACAGATCCAGATTCAGGAGGCACAGAGATGCCCCCAACAAATTCAACCCAAGGAGGTCCACACCAAGACACACAATAATTAAAATGGCAAAAAAAAAAAAAAAAAAAAAAAAAAAGAGTGATAAAGAATTTTAAAGGTGGCAAGAAAAAAAAAAAGATAGTTTTATACAAAGGAAACCTCTAAGGCTATTAGTTGATTTTTTTTAGTAGAAACTTTGCAGGACAGAAGAAAGTGGCATGATGTGTGAAAGGGGAAAATCTGTAGTCAAAAATATTCTATCCAGGGGCGCCTAGGTGGCTCAGGCAGTTAAGTGTCTGTCTTTGGCTCAGGTCATGATCTCGAGGTCCTGGGATTGAGCCCTGCATTGGGCTCCTGTTCAGCAGGGAGTCCGCTTCTCCCTCTGCTCCTCCCCGTTTATGCTCTGTCTCTGTCTCTCTCTCAAATAAATAAATAAAATCTTAAAAAAAAAAAAAAAGAATACTCTATCTAGCAAAGCTATCATTTAGAATACAAGGAAAGATAAAGAGTTTCCCAAAGTTAGAAGAATTCATGACCATTAAACCAGCTCTACAAGAAATATTAAGGGAGACTGAGTGGAAAACCAAAATCATAAAGAAGAGTTAAAAAAATAGGAAGCACAAAAGCGAATAAAGAAATCCCCCCCAAATACATACATGTGTGTATATGTGTGTGTATCTGTAAAAATCAGTCAAGAAGCACAAAATAAAAGCATATAAAATAAGATGACAAATATCTGAAGCATGGAAGGAAGAGAAGTAAAGAATGAATTCAAAATTAAGTGACCATCAGCTTAATATAGACTGCTATGTGAATAAAGTGTTACATATAAACCAAATGGTTAACTATAAGTCAGAAAACAGAAATAGATATGAAAAAATAAAGTGTGAGGAATCCAAATGTATCACTAAATAAAATCAGCAAACCAAGAAATAGAGAAAGAGAAGAAAGGATCAGAATAAAACTGCAAAAACAACCACAAAACAAGTAACAAAACTTGTTAATTACATATATATAATTACTTTGAGTGTAAATGGAGTAAATAGTCCAGTCAAAAGACATAGGGTGACAGAATGGATAAAAAACAAGACACAACCACATGCTGCCTAGAAGAGACTCATTTCAGATCTAAAGACACCTAGCAGATTGAAAGTGAAGGGATAGGGCAGACTGGGTGGCTCAGTGGTTTAGCGCTGCCTTCAGTCCAGGGCCTGATCCTGGGGACCCGGAATCGAGTCCGTCAGGCTCCCTACATGGAGGCGGCTTTTCCCTCTGCCTGTGTCTCTGCATGCAGCCCCCTCTCTGTCTCTCATGAATAAATAAATAAAATCTTAAAAAAAAAAAGTGAAGGGCCAGAGAAACATCTTTCATGAAAATGGATGCCAAATGAAAGCCAGAGTAGCAATATTTCTATTGGACAAAACAGGCTTTAGAACAAAATGTGTAAAAAGAGACAAAGAAGGACATTATATAATAATAAAGGAGACACTCCAACAAGAGGATATAACATTAATAAATATATATGTACTCAACATGGGAGCACCCAGATACATAAATAACAGACGAACCAATCAATAGTAATATAATAACAGCAGGTGACTTTAACACCTCACTTATATCAATGGATAGATCATCCAAATAGAAAATCAACAAGGAAACACTGGCTTTGAATGCCACACTGGACCAGAAGGATTTAGCAGATATATTCAGAACATTTGGAACTAAAGCAACTGAATATACATTCTTTCCAAGTGCACATGGAATATTCTCTAGGATAAATCACATATTAGTGCACAAAACTAGCTTCAACAAACTCAAAAAGATTGAAGTCATACCATTCATCTTTTCTTATCACAGCGGTATGAAGCTAGAAGCTGGGCACATCGGTGGGTCAGTGGTTGAGCATCTGCCTTCAGCTGAGGTTGTGATCCCAGGGTTCTGAGATCGAGTCCCACATCAGGCTCCCATAGGAAGCCTGCTTCTCCCTCTGCCTATATCTCTGTCTTTCTCTGTGTGCCTCTCATGAATACATAAATAAAATCTTAAAAAAACAAAAAACAAAAACCAACTAGAAGCCAACCACAAAAAAAAAAAAAAAAATCTGCATGGAAGTTAAATAACATGCTACTACACAATGAATGTGGCAACCAAGAAATCAAAGAAGAAATAAAGTACACAGAAACAAGCAAAAATGAAAATACAAGAGTCCAAAACATTTGGGATGTAGCAAAAACAGTTCTAGGAGATAAGATAATAGCAATACAGGTCTACCTCAAGAGCAAGAAAAATCTCAAATAACCTAACCGTAACACCTAAAGGAGTCAGAAAAAGAACAGACAAAATCCAAAACGAGCAGAAGGAAGGAAATAATAATCTAATCTTTAGATTAGAGCAGAAATATATGATATATAAACTAAAAAATAATAGATCAATGAAACCAGGAGCTGGTTCTTCCCTTCTCCTTCTCCTTCCCCTTCCCCTTCCCCTCCTCCCTCCCTCCCTCCCTCCCTCCCTCCCTTTCTTTATAAGATTTTATTACTTATTTGGGATGCCTGGGTGGCTCAACGGTTGAGCATCTGCCTTCGGCTCAGGGTATGATCCTGGAGTCCGAGGATCGAGTCCCACATCAGGCTCCCTATTAGGAGACTGCTTCTGCCTCTGCCTGGGTCTCTGCCTCTCTCTCTCTATGTCTCTCATGAATAGATAAATAAAATCTTAAAAAAAAATAGAAGAAGGAAAACTTTCAAAATCATTTTATAAGACCAATATCACCCTGATACCAAAACCCAACAAAGTCACCACACAAAAAAAGAGAACTATGGCCCATATCTCTGATGAATATAGATGCAAAAAACTTCAAAAAAATATTAGTAAACCAAATCAAACAACACATTAAAAAAATCATTCACCATAAGCAAGTGGCATTTCCGGATGCAAGGATGGCTCAATATTCATAAAATAATTGCTGTGATATAACACATCAATAAGAGGAAGGATAAAAACCATATGATCATTTCAATAGATGCAGAAAAAGCATTTGACAAAGTACATCCATTTGTGATAAAAACCCTCAAAGTAGGTTTAGAGGTAACACACCTCAACATATTAAAGGCCGTATATGGAAAAACCCACAGTGAACATCATACACAATAGTGAAAAACTGACAGCTTTTCCCCTATGGCCAAGCTTGTTCTTAGGATATCCACCCTCACCACTTTTATTCAACATAGTACTAGAAGTCCTAGCCATAGCAATCAGACAACAAGAAGAAATAAAAGGCATTCAAATTGGTCAGGAAGAAGTAAAACTCTCACTATTTGCAGATGATATGACATTATTTATAGAAAACCCTAAAGCCCCCACCAAAAAACGACTAGAAGTGATAAATGAATTCAGTAAAGTTTCAGGATACAAAACCACTGTGCTGAAATCTGTGGCATTTGTATACACTAATAATGAAGCAGCAGAAAGAAAACAATCTCATTTACAATTGAATCAAAAATAATAAGATACCTGGGAATAAACCTAACCAAAAAGGTGAAAGACTTGTGCTCCAAAAACTCTAAGACATTGATGAAAGAAACTGAGGGTGATACAAAGAAATGGAAAAACATTCTATGCTCATGGACTGGCAGAACAAATGTTGTTAAATGTCTATACTACTAAAAGCAATCTATAGGTTTTACGCAACCTGTATCAAAATACCAAGAGCATTTTTCACAGAACTAGAACAAACAATCCTGAGATGTATATGGAGCCACAAAAGACCCCGAATACCCGAATAGCTAGAGTAACCTCAAAAAAGGAAAGCAGAGCTGGAGGCATCACAATTCCAGACCTCAAGTTACATTACAAAGCTGTAGTCATCAAAACAGCATGGTACTGGCACAAAAGTAGAGACACAGACCAATGGAACAGAACAGAAAACCCAGCAATAAACCCATAATATATGGTCAATTAGTCTTCAACAAAGCAGGAAAGAATATCCAATGGTAAAAGACCATCTCTTCAACAAATGGTGCTAGGAAAACTTGACAGCTATATGCAAAAGAATGAAACTAGATCACTTTCTTATATCATACACAAAAATAAACTCAAAATGAATTATTAAAGACCTAAATGTGAGACCTGAAACCATAAAAATCCTAGAAGAGAACACAGGCTGTAACTTATTGGACATTAACTGTAGCAACTTCTTTCTAAATCTGTCTCTTGAGGCAAGGGGAAAAAAAGCAAAAATAAACTATTGGGACTACATCAAACTAAAAAGCTTCTGCATAATGAAGAAAACAATAAAAGAATACAAAATCACTAATGGGATACATGTACCCATCTGTTTATAGCAGCATTATTTATAATAGCCAAGATATGGAAGGAGCCCAAGTGTCCATCAGCTGATGAATGGATAAAGACACACACACACAAAGACACACACACACACACACACACACACACACACAGGAATATTATTCAGCCATAAAGAAGAATGAAATCTTGCCATGTGCAATGACATGAAAGGAGCTAGACAGTATAATAGTAAGTGAAATAAGTCAGAGAAAGACAAATGAGTGAAATAAGATTTCACTCATATGTGGCATTTAAGAAACGAATGAGCAAAGAGAAAAAAGAGAGGGAGAGGTAAATCAAGAAAAAAATCTTAATTATAGAGAACAAATTGATGGTTACTACAGGGGAGGTTAGTAGGGGATGAGTGAAATAGGTGATGGGGATTAAGGAGCGCACTTGCTGCCGTAAGCACCAGGTGATGTATGGAATTGATGAATCACTATATTGTATGCCTGAAATATAACACTATATGTTAATTATACTGAAATTAAAAAAAATAAAAATAAACGCACCATACATTTTTGGAGGAAATTACATCAAATAGATATGTTCATGAGGACAAAAATTGTAGGAGTATCATAAACAGCAAGTTCACCTGCATGTGAAGTACATTTCTTTGCTTCTCATGGAAAACATATTACAAAATTACAAAACTGAAGAAGTGATTTAAAGTATGCAACTAGGAGCTTATGGGAAGATGTTGTTCAAGGGGCAGAAGGTTTTAGCTATGCAAGATAAATAAGTTCTAGAGAGCTAATGTACAACCACATGACTACAGTTAACAGCTTGAAATTTGCTAGGAGAGTTGATCTTAAGTTTCTCACCACACATACATAACTATGTGAGGTGATGGATAATGTTAGTTGCCTTGATTGGGGTGAATATTTCACAATGTATAAACATATATCAAATTATCAAGTTTTACATCTTAAACATAAACAATTTTTAATTGTCACTATACCTCAGTAGAGTTGGAAGAAAAGGATGTACAGCTAAAAATGCTGGAAAAACAGTACTACTGTTGAGGTATGTCAGGCAGTTTATCGAAATGTTTTGTTGAAGTTTTGGTGTTTGTTGGTCTCTTAAGTTTTATAGCTTGTTGTGATGCATTTCTCATTTTAAAGAAATATTTTTGTACAAAAAACAAACAAACAAAAAAAAACAACCAAGAGGTAAGAGGGTAAGAGAAGGGGAAAGACCAGATAGTCTAGAGAGACAGGGATAACATTAAGTGTAGCATCTGTCAGAAGGCATCAGAGACCAATGATCAGCCATGGTAAGAGATGCATCCCTTCCCCGGCCAAGTCAGCAGCCCAGGAAGAGCGCCCTGGGTGTGCTGCTAGTCTAAGTGGGTGCAGGATAGACAGCACTATTCCACACTTGGAATAGTGTGAAGAGCCCACCAAGAGATTATTTATTGCTCATCTCTTAGCAACTTTGCTTTCAGTGACTTCACACATTGATATTTTAAGTTGCCCTTGGTGGGAGTATCTACACCTTGGAAAATGAAAAACACCATAAATCCACGCACCTTTTTTTTTTTTTTTTTTTTTGGTGAGTTGGCTTAGCTACATGCAAAGGACCCTTCCTCAAAGAATGGTGAATAACAAGGAGGAGAAGCTGGCAGTATTCTCAGACTTAAATTGTGGGAAGATGAAGGAAAAGGAAGACGAAGGTCCAGTCAGTGACTTAGAGTCTCTTTTCAGTGAATCTACAAGAAATTTTGATCAACTGCCGGGAGAAAAATTGGCTTGGGTCTGAAATAAGCTCTCCAACTGGAGACTGAGCCTAGCTTTGCATGAGAAAAGAAATAAAGGGAATTGTTATACAAATACATGGAGAGTTCAGTTCAAATCAGAAGGGCTAAATCTGCATGAATCCCTTCTCTAATTTTTGTTTGTTTGGAAGCAAGGAAAAAACAATGTCCCCAGACTGAAGGACTTTGAAGGTTTCTATGCTGGTCTTTGAAAAAAAAAAAAAAAAAAAAAAGAAAGAAAGGTTATATAAGAGGGCAAGATAGTTTAAAGTCATGGGGAAAGGCATACTCTGGGGTCAACGACAGGGAAAAAATATAGAAAAACCAAGAGTAGTCTAATAGCTTAAGTAAAATATTAAATGATATGGCACAAAAAATATTGTTCTACAAATGCCTAATTATCATTCAGAATTTAGTCTGTGATAATTAAAGATAATTTCTTTTTAAAAAGAGAACTTTCTGAGTCAAAGTCCTTTTTCTTTTCTTTCTTAGACAAAATAACTTTTGAGAGTATTTCTCTAGATCCTACCTACAAGTGCTCATTAGCTGCCTTGATGCTCTCTAGAGTATATTTTTTTGGTTTGGCCTTTGGTTCCTCAGCTGCAAGCACTTTCTTGTTCCTTTCTTCTAAGTGGAAACTTTGAAAGGTCCGTAGTTTTTGAAACAAGATAGAATTCCTTCAAATTTGTACCCTAAGACACCTTGGAACTTGCATAGGACTTCACAGCATGGTGATACAAAAAATAAAAGATCAAGTGCTCACAAGGTTAAATTTCAGGAAAGCCCTCTTGGATGCAAGACAAAGGCGGGGTATAAAACGAAAACAAAAGTAGCCTGAGTTAAAGAGGTCATTTGATTTTACTCTGCACTCAAGACTGCTCCTCTCTGCACACTGAAACAGGTTGGTTTTTTCTTTTTCTCATTCTAACTTGGATAAGATTGTTTTTTAAAGCCCAAAGACTTTGTATGTTTACCTATGTAGAGGGAATCTTGATGCACAAAAGTCTAAATGTTAACATGCAAAAAAGAGCTATATAAAAACAGCTATGTACTTTAATCTTAAAAATCTGAATACAGCAAGAAGAAAATATTTTATTATTTCTGGTATTATTTTAATCCCATTACTTGCCTATGAAACTTTGTCAATGAGAAACTAGGTTTTGCTATACCATTTTTTCTGCTTTGTTTTACAAATGCTATTTTTTTATTCTTGTCGTAATTATAAAGACATCTAAAATGTGTTCCTATATATCTGCCAGAAGGATCATTTCTGCAAATAATTTCCATTCTTGTCCTATTTACCCACATTTTTAGTAAGATTCTTATTTAAAAATATACTTCCTTAATATCTTATATTATTTGGGCATATTATTCCTTATCATCAGGTTCTCATTTGAGATGAATGAGAAAGAAAGAACAAAGTTCATACTGGGTTAATAATTAACACATAAGAAAATGATGACCAGAACGGTCTTCCAGATTGGAACTTTTCAAAAAAACTTAAGTATAAACGTAGTCATTTTAAGCTGTTGGCACCTGGTTTATACATAATGAAAGCAGTTCTTCCAGGACTTTCTTATCAAGGCGCCTTCTTTGCTTTATTCATCCAAAAAGAGTAAGAATATATTTTTGGAAATGTACCATAAGATGACACACTGCTTTGAAAATAATATTTTCATTAATGATGATGTAAGAATGTCAGAGCTTCTTCCAAGGATAAAAATAACCAAACGGAGACAGAAAAGCTAAGGAAAAGGAAAAATAAAACTCAGCAGTATAAAACACTGAAAGTCATTTTTACATACATTTTAAAACTTGTGAATTCTGTGCAAGTTCATCTTAATAATGAACCAAAATGGTACAATAACTAATGATGAGACAAGAAGATTCCTGCCATATCATCTATCCATTCTAGACTAGTAACTCTACCTGTTTGTAAAACCTTAAGTTTGACAAGTATTTACTGAGCACCTAGTATATACCAGTCACTCTATAAGGTAGTAGTTATAAATCCAACAGGTCATACTCTTAGGAAACTAAGAAACCCATCTTTTCCACAGGATGGGGTCAATTCTCTGAGAATGAACGTGGGTATGTATGTAGATATTGGATCGGGAAAGTCTTCTGGGGAGGCGATGGCCAAGTTAATTGAGGAGGAATTGGCCCTTTAAGGGAAGGGCAGGAAATAGTCTATCAGATGAAGGAACAGAATGAGTAATGATGTAGACACGTGCTGCAGCATAGCATGTGCCAACAAACTGCTTGCAAATGAGTACTATAACTGTCTGGGGCGTGTAGTAGAGAGATGTAGCACAGCGTGGGTGCATAGTAGAGGGATGTAGCAGGAACCATGGGTAGGATCACATTATGGAGGGAGCCTTGGGCAATCCAGCCTAAGGAGCCTGGATTGTAGCTTTCAGGTGAAGAAATGGTCTTTCAGGTAAGGAATTAAGCAGAAGAGTGACAGATTGACATTTCAGAGACACAGAACTCTGTTGGCAATAAGAAAAATGATTTTGGCAAAGAGGTGGTAAAGAGGAATAAGAATAGCAAATACCAGTTGGGAAGGTACTGTAGTAGGTAAGAAACCCTGGTGGTTGAATTGTGCAGATGTGTCAAAGAGGGCAAATTAAGAGGAAGAGGCAGATTCACAATCTGTTTGGAAGGTAAAAATCAAAATTTAGGAGCTGACTGGAAATTAGAGATGAAGGTGAGGGAAGTCAAGGATAGTGTAGGCTTAAGGCTTAGCTAACTGGGGGAATGATGCTACTGAATGGTAGCATGCATTCAGCATGTGTGACAGGTTTTGAAGGGAAGTTAACTAGAGGAGATTTTGTTTTATAAAGGCCATCTAGTGAAAGTAAGAATAGGGGCAGGTTGGGTGGCTCAGCGGTTTAGCGCTTTTTATCTTTAAAAAAATAAATAAAAATAAAAATAAATTTATTTTAAAATAACAAATAAATTACCTCAGTGTTTATTCTTACTTTTTTTTAAAAAAAAATTTTATTTATTTATTCATGAGAGACATAGAGAGAGAGAGAGGCAGAGACACAGGCAGAGGTGAAACAGGCTCCATGCAGGGAGCCCAATGTGGGACTCCATCCTGGGACTCCAGGACCACGCCCAGGGCTTAAGGCAGCGCTAAACTGCTGAGTCACCGGGGCTACCCATGAATTTATTTTTAAAAATAAGTTTATAAATAATAAAATAATAAAAATAAATTTCTTTTAGATAAATAAAATAATCTTTTAATTTACTCTTGATATACTGCATAAGAACCAAAAAGTTGGGGATCCCTGGGTGGCGCAGCGGTTTGGCGCCTGCCTTTGGCCCAGGGCGCGATCCTGGAGACCCCGGATCGAATCCCACATCGGGCTCCCTGCATGGAGCCTGCTTCTCCCTCTGCCTATGTCTCTGCCTCTCTCTCTCTCTGTGACTATCATGAATAAATAAATAAAATAAAAAAAAAATAAAAAAAAAAGAACCAAAAAGTTGTATATGTAAAAAATATAATTTTTATTCCTTTTGTTGAAATCTGACTAACTTTTCATATTTTAAAAACTATTTTTACATAAAAATCATTACTTTGATTTAGGATTTAATGTTTAGGAAAATTCCTCAGGGTATTATTTTTATCTTTCTTGTGTAAATCCCAGCTCCTGCACATAGACTTGAAAAAACAAAGGATGAAGAACTAATCTTAGGGATGTATTCCAATGTGGCCTCCACTGAAGAGTTCTAAATTTAAAAAAGCAGCAGATTCAGCCGCACCTAGGTTATGGCAACAATCTCTCTAGTAAAAGAACAAAACATATGCTAGATTAAAAAGTGCTTCCTTTTACGGGGCGTCTGAGTGGTTTAGGTGGTTAAGCGTCTGCCTTCGGCTCAGGTCATAATCCTGTAGTCCAGGGATGGGGCCCCACGTGAAGCCCCACTTTGGGCTCCCTACTTGGTAGGGAGTCTACTTCTCCCTCTGCCCCTCATCCTGCTCCTACACTCTCTCTCTCTCATAAATAAATAAATAAATGGATGAATGAGTGAATGAATGAATGAATGAATTCTTTAGAAAAAAAGTGCTTCCTTTTAAGCAATATTAAAATGAATATTCTGTATTCTTTTTGACATTTAGAGTGGAGCCATGGCTTTGGAACACAACCAGTCAACAGATTACTATTATGAGGAAAATGAAGTGAATGGCACTCATGACTACAGTCAGTATGAAGTGATCTGTATAAAAGAAGAAGTCAGAAAATTTGCAAAAGTTTTCCTGCCTGCCTTCTTCACAATAGCTTTCATCACTGGAATTGCAGGCAATTCCATAGTAGTGGCAATTTATGCCTATTACAAGAAGCAGAGAACCAAAACAGATGTGTATATCTTGAATTTGGCAGTGGCAGATCTACTCCTTCTATTCACTCTGCCTTTTTGGGCAGTGAATGCAGTTCATGGATGGGTTTTAGGGAGAATCATGTGCAAAGTCACTTCAGCCTTGTACACGGTCAACTTTGTGTCTGGAATGCAGTTTCTGGCTTGTATCAGCATAGACCGATACTGGGCAGTAACTAAAGCCCCAAGTCAGTCAGGAGTGGGGAGAACATGCTGGCTTGTCTGTTTCTGTGTCTGGATGACTGCCATCTTGCTGAGTATACCTCAGCTGGTTTTTTATACGGTAAATCACAAGGCCAGGTGCCTTCCCATCTTTCCATATTACCTAGGAACTTCGGTGAAAGCATCAATTCAAATGCTGGAAATCTGCATCGGATTTGTAATACCCTTTCTTATCATGGGAGTGTGCTATTTTGTCACAGCAAGGACCCTCATCAGGATGCCCGACATTAAAAAATCCCGACCCCTCAAAGTTCTGCTCACAGTGGTTATAGTTTTCATGGTCACTCAGCTGCCTTATAACATTGTCAGGCTCTGCCAAGTCATAGACATCATCTACTCCCTCATCACTGACTGCGACATGAGCAAACGCATGGATGTTGCCATCCAAATTACAGAGAGCATTGCACTTTTTCACAGCTGCCTCAACCCAATCCTCTATGTTTTCATGGGAGCCTCTTTTAAAAACTACATTATCAAAGTTGCTAAGAAATATGGGTCCTGGAGAAGACAAAGACGAAATGTGGAAGAGATTCCTTTTGATTCAGAAGATCCCACAGAGCCAACTAGTACTTTTAGCATTTAAATGTAAAACTGCTGTCTCCTGCTTCGATACACATGAATGATGCTTCTCCTTCAGATAAAACATCTGCTTTATTGTGAAACTTAAATCTCAAACACTGTGGTGCCAATTTACAGCAATCAAGAGGTGGGGGAGGATGGGGCAAATGTAGCAGCCAGGAAGAAGAGGAAATGAAATAATAAATGTGCAAAACATGAACTTAAAATTAACAATACAGGAAAATAGTATTAACAGGCATAAATAATAAAGACACCATTCTGTGAATTAGACCATCTGAAACAGATTAATAAAAAGACATATTAAGGAGCATTTCTGATTTTAAATGATTTAAATTTTAATGTAAGAATAATTTTACTGCATGATTTCAGTAATTGAATAACTACACACAAAGTTTAATCCTTTTTTCCTGTTTCTTAGTTTATAAGTGATTTCCAAAGAGCCCAGAAAGAATAACAATTGAACAATCAAAAAATACATAAAAAGCTTTACTGGTCCTTTTAATACATCCCTAGTAAATTTCATTTTTTTTTCTTTTTATCCCTGATAAATTTCTGAACACATAATTTGCTTCCATGTTGTTAATTTTCTTTAGTAATAAACTGGCTATCCTGTTAGAAGCAATCTTTGATAATCATATTTACTCTAGGTGCCAATTTTGCAATTTCCTAAAGGGCTCATCATTTATGTGAATCTATTACTGAGAGTTGACTAAATACATTTCTTATGTATAGATTCTGATTTTTTGCTTAAGCACTTGTATTTTTAAGCAATAAAAATATGTGACACAATAAACAATTTTTAATAACATGTACATCTTATCTCTTTAAATATAATTATTTATAAATTATTAGAGTTCATTTAATATATCCCTACTGAACTTTAATTTTAATAGGTATTACAATGATCAATAGTGTGCACTAATATGAATTTTCTGTCACAAACTATAAAAAACTGTGAACTATAAAACTGAAGAGAAAAAAATGTTTTCTGTTTTTTTTTTTTAATTTTTTAAATTTATTTATGATAGTCACACACAGAGAGAGAGAGAGGCAGAGACATAGGCAGAGGGAGAAGCAGGCTCCATGCACCGGGAGCCTGACGTGGGATTCGATCCCGGGTCTCCAGGATCACGCCCTGGGCCAAAGGCAGGCACTAAACCGCTGTGCCACCCAGGGATCCCTGTTTTCTGCTCTTAAAAGAAATATTGCCTAATCAAGATATGCTATCTTAAAATTACTTTTCTTGAGATGCCTGTGTGGCACTGCTGGTTGAGCCTCTGGCTCTTGGTTTTGGCTCAAGTCATGATCTTGGGGTTCTGAGATCAATCCCCACGTTGGGCTCTGCACTCAGCATGGAGTCTGCTTAGAGTTTCTTTCCCTTTCTCCTTTTCCTCTCCCTGCTCCCACCCCTACACTCTTTCCCTCTCTCCTAAATAAATATTTAAAAAGAAATAAAAATTACTTTTCTTTTTTATCAAATATTTCTAAATTTGAATATGCTTTCAAAGGTAGAATTTAAAGAACTATGATCATGAAACTAATAACTACATATTCTAACATAGTAGCTGGGACAAAGGATGGATCTGAATACTCACCACTGCTCCACCATTTCTTGCCATTAATTACATAGCTGTCTCCATCTCGTTGGATGCTACATTCAATGTTTGTGGCATCACTTGAAGCTACATTGGGCTCTATAAATAAGCAAAGGTTGAATTTATAGGCAGGCAAACATCAATAATTTACAAAAGAGACTTTAGATAAGGAAATCTGAACTCTGAGGATAGAGGAATGTTCCTATCCTTTCCTCCTTCCACCCTGGTTCTCCTATAACTTACACTTAGTAGGTATTCAATAAATGTGCATTGGAAGAATGAACGAATGGATTTCGAACACTGGGGATCAGCAATTGTGTCCTTGTTTTCCTCACAGATACATGGTTTGAGATAACTCACTCAATCCTTTCTCCAATTATCAAAAGTAGATTAAAAATATTGTTCTTTATTGCCCACAATGGAAATCTACTAAATACTAAGATTTTGCAAGCTGGATTCCCACACCTAGTTTACTATCTTAGATAATTTCTAACTGTGCCTTGCAAATTCCATCAGTAATGCTTTCATTTTGCATTTTGTAAAGCCTGCTCAACACAATGTCTTCAGAAAGTTTTCCATGGGACACCCTCACACAATTGCTTTACTATATGGCATTTCAAAATGTACAGGCTAGCCCTCAATCATAGTAATCTGTACTTGTTACTATGCTGCTCTTTTAAATGAGTCCTTCTGATATTTTTTGTGTTCTATTTCTATAACTAGAGACCCATGGGGCTTCTTTAGAGAGAGCTGTATACTTATTTTGTAACCTCCAATTAGTTCTTTGTAGACAACATCATACTGCAGATGTTCGATAAATGTCTCTTACTGATTTTAAACGGAGATCCGTTGTGCTATTATAAATATATGCAATGTTATAGAAGACTTTTAAATCTGGCCAAAATTATAGCCAGATGACATTTAGTTTAATAGTAAGCTCAACTATAAAATGATGACTTTTTCCTTTGAAGAATTTTTTTTAATTTAAATTTATTTTGCCAACATATAGTATAACACCCAGTGCTCATCTCATCATGTGCTCTCCTTAATGCCTGTCACCCAGTTACCCCATCCCCTCACCTACCTCCCCTCCTTTGAAGAATTCTTAATTGCTGCTTCCTATGTACAAATGGTACCAAACCCATTTTTATTAACATGCTCCTAATTTTACTTCTCTTCATGATCATAATTTGAACTATGTGACCAGCATTGGTGAATGTTGTATTTTTCTAGGTTTATGGCAGAATTAAGTATTTTGTAACTACAATAAAAATTATTACAAAGATGAATATTTCATAGATAAGAGCAAAAAAAGATAACAGATATGCATAGATGGCAATTTTAGAAATGTAAGTCAAAAGATTATGAAGTTAGGTTTACTCTGCTGCTAAATGCCTAAAGTAGACTACCAGGAAACATCACCTGGTATCCTCCCAATTCTGCACATTTAAAAATGTCAAAATTTGAAACTGAGCTCAAAACAAACATATACACATCTCTGTCCATGGGCAAATTTGCCTGAAACACAGAGTCACCTCTTTCATTTCTTTACATCATCCATAACTCCAGGATGACTGACTGCACAAGGGGAGAACCATGATTTGCTTTTACCTGTCATACAGAAGCAGGAGGCAATGTTCCCTTGAAGAAGAGGCTCGAGCCACTGCTGCTTTTGCTTTTCACTTCCATATTGGTGGAGCACTTCCATGTTCCCTGTGTCTGTAAGTAATAAGAAAAAACATTTCTTTTGCATTTAAAAACCTACCAATGTAAAAAAATAAAATAAAATAAAAACTTACCAATGTGAAATCCAAACTTTATGTTGATAATATACACATGTATCTTTTTAAAGCAAATGTTTGCTTACAAAAATATTTTGAAACGTAAGAGTAAATATGATTTTTTATGAAGGTACACCATAAATAGTTATAAGTATATGGCATTTGGTGCATATTCAACTTGTGTTGAATTACACACACTTGTCTGCTTCACCTCAATAAAGCATGGCTTTTTTTTTTTTAAGATTTTATTTATTTATTCATGAGAGACACAGAGAGAGAGGCAGAGACACAGACAGAGGGGAGAAGCAGGCTCCTCAGTGGAGCCTGATGTGGGACTCGATCCCAGGTCTCCAGGACCATGCCCTGAGCTGAAGGTAGATGCTCAACCACTGAGCTACCCAGGCGTCCCAATAAAGCATGGCTTTAATGACATCTGACTCAATTAGGACTAAGGGAAACAATGTACTGTTTTAATCTTTCCTTGCTATCTTGTAAATATGCTTTGCTAGGATTAACTGCAGTGCTCCTGGAGAACAATTATTATTCTATGCTCTACTGAGACTCCAGTGCTGAGACTCCTGCTCCTCAAACATACACTGTACTAACTTTATCCATAATTCCTAAGTAAATTTCTGCTCCTGAACCACTTCCATTGTGAGGAATCTCTGATTACCTAGTCAGAAATATCTCCTTCCTCAAACTCAGAGAGTAATTATTGTCTTTTTACCTATACCATCACTCTTACTTTTGTGTACCCCTACCATCTAACCCCTACCATCTAGCGGAGTACTAGGTCATATCTCAAGAATGCTAAATACAGGTCAGCCCTGGTGGCTCAGAGGTTTAGCACCTGCCTTCAGCCTAGGGCCTGATCCTAGAGACCTGGGATCGAGTCCCACGTCAGGCTCTCTGCATGGAGCCTGCTTCTCACCCTACATGTATCTCTGCTTCTCTCTGTGTGTGTCTCTCATGAATAAATAAATAAAATCTTAAAAAAAAAATGCTAAATACAAAATCCCAGATGGAAAATGACAGCAGATAACTTCAAAGATCCTTTCCAACCCTCAGAAGGCATTGTTCAGTTACTGATACACTAGTATCAGTCTCATATAACAAAGGATGCATCGGGGATCCCTGGGTGGCACAGCGGTTTGGCGCCTGCCCTTGGCCCAGGGCGTGATCCTGGAGACCCGGGATCGAATCCCACATCGGGGTCCTGGTGCATGGAGCCTGCTTCTCCCTCTGCCTGTGTCTCCGCCTCTCTCTCTCTGTGTGTGTGACTATCCTAAATAAATAAAAATTAAAAAAAAAAGAAAAAGAAAACCTGAACAGAAATGTCTGTTTCCATTGCCTGAAGGCTCTCATAACTTCTCTGTTAGATAAATGCAGTATCCTGTCTTCTGTTTCTTTAAAAAAAAAAAAAAAAAAAAAAAAAAACCAACAAAGGATGCATCATGTCTGCCATGGAGCAAAACATTCTAGGAGCTTTTCTCTGATATCTGTTCCTATCAAACAACTAAAAAAAATACTATTTAAAACCTTTCCCTTGAAAACGGATTACTCATAAAATTTTTTTAAAAAGATCTATTCAGGGATCCCTGGGTGGCGCAGCGGTTTGGCGTCTGCCTTTGGCCCAGGGCGTGATCCTGGAGACCCGGGATCGAATCCCACGTCGGGCTCCCGGTGCATGGAGCCTGCTTCTCCCTCTGCCTGCTTCTACCTCTGCCTGTGTCTCTGCCTCTCTCTCTCTCTCACTGTGTGCCTATAAAATAAAATAAAATAAAATACTAAAAAAAAAAAAAAAAAAAAAAAAAAGATCTATTCATCTTGTTTTAGAGAGAGAGATAGATTAAAAGACTGTGCAGTGGGGGGGCAGAGAGAATCTCAAGCAGTCTCCTCCCTGAGCAGGGAGCCTTGATCCCACAACGCTAACCTAAGATCATGACCTGAGCTGAAATCAAGAGTCTGATGCCCAACTGACTGAGCCACCCAGGTGCCCTGATTATTCATAAGATTTTCAGGAAGAATTTTTCAATATCACCTCTAAACATGACTTGAACATGGGGTGCCTGGGTGGCTCAGTCAGTTAAATGTCTGCCTTTGGCTTAGGTCATGATCCCAGGGTCCTGAGATCAAGCCTCACATCAGGCTCCCTGCCCAGCGGGGTTAGCCCACTTTTCCCTCTCTTCTGCCGCTCCCTCTGTTTGTTCTCTCTCTCTCAAATAAATAATTTTTTTTTAATTTTAAAAATAAATCTGACTTGAAGGATAGTCCCTGAAATGCCTATGAAAACGGAGTTAAATCCAAGTTAAGTCTCTCAAAATGTGTTTCCACTCTGTTCAGACACTACTAACCAAGCCAAAGTTATATTAAAATGCACAAAATTCCTAGTAGATTAACATTAGCTTAAAATTCTTTTTGACTGAGGGAGAAAATGAGCCTTGAGATCTAATTAATGAAGCTCATTGTTTCCTTTGCTTATTTTAAATTCATTGTTTGTTATAGTTCAAATGAGGTAAATATTGAATAATATCTTTCCAAAAATTGCAAGTTTATTCTGAGAAGCTGGCGAAATGACACTATCATTTATAGGCTGGTAAAAAGTCCAGATAAGTTACTTCTACAAAAACAATCCATTAAATCAGCCCAAAGGCCCCCCAAATTTTCTAGTAATAGCTATAGAATTAAAATAGCTATTTTCAACATTCTAACATAAAATGTCATATGACTTCATGAAGAGCAAAAAAAGAAAAGACAAATTGGAAGACTACATATGTTTCCTATAAGCCTTTAGAACTATTTGGAAAGCTTGAGTAAAAATTCATCTTTTAAAATTAAGAAACCTTCAAAGCATTTAATTGGCATCAATTACATTCCCTTCTTTATCTGTTTTGGAAATGATCTAAAACACAATGCCCCAAGGCCTTCATGAAGATAATTCCACTACAAATAGAAAACGCCTAGTTTTCTACTTATGATTTTATACATTCTTGTTTGCTGACGAGAGTTGCTGATCATACTTTGGCCAAAGAAAATGTATTTTCCTGCCCAATTTCAAAATTTCAGCAGTTTGGTGATATTATTTAGACAGTATAATTGATATACTCATGAAATGTTAATATTAGAAATTATAATGCTAGAAAAATGACCTTCTAGTGAAAAGTGAGTTCATGGGTCAAATGGAGAAAGAGTGGCAGAGCTGTTTCTGCAAAGGAAGTCTTCTATAGCGTTATTTTTCATATTATGACCCATTAGTATGTCATGAAATTAATTTAATGGAATATGGTGAGCATTCTCTAAAAAAATGAAATAGATCAAAATAGAACACATTAGATTAGACTCATTGGAAAATATCTTAGTATTTTATTTAACACATGTTGAGAGACTTAACTTGGATTTAACTGTTTTCATAGGCATTTCAGTGACTATCCTTCAAATCATATTTTTAAAAATTAAAAAAATATTTTATTTATTTGAGAGAGAGAGAGAGAGAAAGAAAAAAAAGAGAGAGAGAACAAGCAGGGGGATCAGCACCTCCTCCAGGGGAGGGAGAAGCAGGCTAACTTGCTGGGCAGGAAGCCTGATGCAGGGCTTGATCCCAGGACCCTGGGATCACGACATGAACTGAAGGCAGACACTTTTTTTTTTTTTTTAAAGATTTTATTTATTTATTCATGAGAGACAGAGAGAGAGAGAGACAGAGAGAGAGGCAGAGACACAGGCAGGGGGAGAAGCAGGCTCCATGCAGGGAGCCTGACGTGGGACTTGATCCCAGGTCTCCAGGATCACGCCCGGGGCTGAAGGTGGCACTAAACCTCTCAGCCACCTGGGCTGTCCTGAAGGCAGACACTTAACTGCCTCAACCACCCAGGTCCCCATCTTCAAGTCATGTTTAGAGGTGAAAATTCTTCCTGAAAATCTTATGAGTATTGCATGTAATAAGAGAAACTATTATTTCATGAAGCCCCTCTTCAGTAATATATATGCCTCTCACTTCTTGTTCCCCAAGCGCCTCACCGGATCCACCTATTCATTCATGAACATACATGTACAACTACATATGCTACATATTGGGTCAAAATATAAATTATATTTCTTACTATAGGTAGCAATAAAAAATTAAGTTTTAAACAAAACACTACCAGTTCTCCTTCCACAAAATCATGCCACCTATATATAGCATAATGTAATAGCTTCACATAAATGAGATGGAATCTTTAGAAATTCTGTGATAGACTTGACCTTTACAATAGCCTCATTATTGAATTAAAATGTAATACAGCATTAATTTGATAAACTGATGATCTGAAGAGGGAAAACCACCTCAGGATGGTTCAACCATCATCAGAAGTCTGTAACTGCCTTAATAGTTCCAAATAAATGAGAGTCAAAGTCTACCATGCAAACACTTTGCTATGCAACCAGACTGTGTTTTCTCTCAGATATACCATATACTTCTTTGTGGCAGTTCCAGCCTTCATTAACTCTTTATGGGAGAGCTTTAGCAGCAGGGCCATACAATGAGCACAAAAAGTAATATTGACTTCTAACTTGTTCAGTGATAATATAAGATATCATACCATCATCCTTTTACAACAAATCAAATGTTGGTCCTTGATTGCAACAGAGTAACTAGAGTAACTTGGGGGAAAAAAAGACAAAAGACATTCCCAGGGTTTACCCTAGACCTACCGAATCAAATCTCCAGGGATAGAGACTGTGAATCTTGTGTGTGTGTGTGTGTGTGTGTGTGTGTGTGTGTGTGTGTGTGTTTTGTTTGTCTATTTTAAGTTCCTTGGCCAGTTCTTTGACAAATCCAGGTTTGGAAACCTCTTCTATAGACTACATTCCAGGTTTATCTCTTCCATATTATCTTTTAAAGAAAAGTTGGCTTCCTTCCCTTATTCTTCCAATTTTTCATGCCATTATCTTTGGAGGCATCCTTGACTTTCCCATATCCAATCAGGAAATTCTCTTTGCTCTTCCTTCAAAATATACTTAGGATATTTCTGCTTCTCACCTTTTCCACTGCTACCACCCTGGAACAAATCCCCATCATCTCTAACTAGGATTATTACAACAGACTCCCTACTTCCTTCCTTCCCCCCTTTTGTTAATTCTCAACATAGTAGTCAAAGTGATTCTTTTAAAACTGAGGTAACATCTTGTCATTCCTCTGGTCAAATCTCCAATGGCTTCCCATTTCACAGGAGATATGAGCCCTTACCTGCCCTATAAGTCCTTTTCCTCTCTGATATCTTCTCTTACTATTTTCCCAACTAGGCCGGCTTCCTTGACTCTTCTTGTAATATACCAATCATACTCTTGCCTTAGGGTCTATGCATTTTGTTTCCTCTGCTGTGGAAATTCTTTCCCCAGATATCAGCGTGGCTAACTCTCTCGCCTTTTTACATGTTTATTGAATATCATTTTCTCAGTAAGACTTATCCTGATAATTCCATGTTAAATTGTAATCTGCATTTCTTGTTCCCCAGCATTCCAGCATTTCCCTACCCAGCTGGAGCTTTTTTTTTTTCCTTATTTTTTCCAAAGCACTTTTCATCTTTAAATCTACATAATTTATTCACTTACTATATTTATTATTTATTTCTGTCTCACTCCATCAGAACATCAGCTTAAGGGATCCCTGGGTGGCGCAGCGGTTTGGCGCCTGCCTTTGGCCCGGGGCGCGATCCTGGAGACCCGGGATCGAATCCCACATCAGGCTCCCGGTGCATGGAGCCTGCTTCTCCCTCTGCCTGTGTCTCTGCCTCTCTCTCTCTCTCTCTGTGACTATCATAAATAAATAAAAAAAAAAAAAAAAAAAAAAAAAAAAAGAACATCAGCTTAATGAGAGCAGGAATTTTTGTGTATTTTATTCCTTGATACATTCCAAGGATCTAGAACAGTGCCTGGCACATAGTAAGTAATCAATAAATAACTGGTGAATAGGGATGCCTGGTCTGGCTCAGTTATAAGAGTGCGTGATTCTTGATTTCAGGGTCTGGAGTTCAAGCTCCAGGTTGAGTTTAGACATTACTTAAATTTTTAAAAACTTAAAGAAAAAAACTGGTGAAGAAATGGAGAAATAGGGAGGCTAAAAAAGATTTGGAACTCTATCCATTCCAACTAGTCATATAAATATCTAATACTCAATCGTGAAACTGTAATCTTTATATTGCCAGTCCGTTTGGTGGTGGCCTCTATTCACTAATATTCTTAATGTAATAATGTTTAACAAAAGAATAAATCCAATGAGAATATCAGATCCATTTTTAAAAATATTTAAATCAAAGTACCTGAAAAGTAAAATTATAGACTAGTTTATAAACGAATGACTTTGTGTAGAAAAACTTCCCATCATGAAACAGAAAAATTTTAAACACTGCTCAAAATATCTGAGAAAGTTGTTTTTAAATAATATAGTAACCTGGTGCTTGGCAGTTAAAGACATCTGGAGCAAAAAAGCATTTTCCTGTTTCTTCAGCAATCAAGGCATAGTCCACCTGGCTGAGACCACTTACAGCTGGCAAAAACAAGTTCCAGAGGCCTTCTGCTTTAGCCATTTCCTGTCAAAGTGATGAATATGCCAGAGTGAACATAATTTACCAAGAATTAAAAGTTTATTTAAAAAATGTACTGCTATTTATGCTTTTTGAAATTTAAAAACACTTATGAAGTTATTTGTTTCATTTACCCTGCAGTGTGTGAAACCAAATAGTTACTAACTCATTATAAATCAAGTTTCCTATCTGTTAAAGAAATGCCTTTTTCTCCAACTTTCCTTATATTTGGCTGAAAAATTACATTTGCTTTCTTGAGTATTTCTTATTGAATCACAGTTATTACTGAATCTCCTACATTTGTGTATAATTATGCCAAACATACTATTTTGTACATTTTAATTTCTTACATGTGTTGTGGTTAGGATTTAAAATGATGAAATAGTCTGAGCCCATGTGGAACAAATGTCCTGTTTGACTTCTATCGCAATTTCACAACAGATGGTAGTGAGTGGTGTTGATCATCTTTTTTTCTTTCAACAGCTGTAAGAAGCTATCCTCATCCTATACTTTATACAAAACTCTCTGTAACCTAATTTGTATACTGTGGATTCTATTTTTAACTTTCTCTTTAAAAGTTATTATTGATATATTTATTCTTTACATATATAATAACAACAGCAATAACAAACTAAGGTTTAAAAAAAAACACCTATATATACATTTTCTAATGTTAAAGGTTTCCTCATTTTTCTTACCTTAAGTTTATCAATCACTAAAGGTTTTTTCCATTTGTTCACTGAATTTTCGTTTTGAACACAGAACTCAATTACCTCCTTAAAGTAATAAGAAAAAAAGTTTATCAGCTAAAGTAAATATAAAGTAAATAATGCCATAAGCTGCAAATATCCAAAGTAAATATATGTAGGCAAAGAAGCTTTTTGAGCTGCTATTAAATAAGTAATATTTCTAAGACCAGATATACAAATATAAACAATTCTAGAGGTTTGCTGCTCACGAAATTATGCTGCCTAAATATTAGATAACAGACTTCCAAAATCTTGTACCAAATTTTGAGTGTTCCATTTTTAGCAATATGGCACACTGGGTGGTCATAAGAACCCCTCTCAAAGTAGTACAATTAAAAATGTCAGAGAAAATATTTAAAATAATTTAAAAAATACATGTAGTAATGAATAGCTGTGCTGGAAAAACAATAAGAAAATTCCTCAGCAGCCAGAAGTAAAAATCCTGACTCTTCAGGGGTTACTAAATTACTTGTTTCAAACACCATTAGCAAAAATTGGCAAAACCAAAAGTGTAACAAAACAAAATTACACTCCCCAGAGACTACAGATAAAATAATAATCAGATACAGAATAAAGTATTTGTGTCCAAGAGATTTCAGGAATATAGGAATGAATCAAAAGTATGACAAAGGTTGTCAAAATTGGCCAAATTTGATAAAGAACAGAACAAAAAAAAGGATAAAGAACCAAAGGCAACCTGAGGAAAAGAAAAACCAAAGTAATGAAATTTAAAAATTCAAGCAGTGGTTCTAAAACTTTGGTGGTATCAGAATACTTGGGGCACTTGGTGAGAACACAAGGATCCATGACTTATCCTATTTCAATGAGCCTACGGCTTCTGTATTCTTTACGAGCTCTGGCAATTCTGACACTCTCAATTTTTTTTTTTTTAAGATTTTATGTATTTATTCATGACAGACACAGAGAGAGAGGGGCAGAGACATAGGCAGAGGGAGAAGCAGGCTCCATGAAGGTAGCCCAACATGGGACTCGATCTTGGGACTCTGGGATCACACCCTGAGCCAAAGGCAGACGCTCAACCGCTAAGCCACCCAGGCCTTTCCTGACACTCCCAACTTTTGAGAACCACTGCGCTATGGATAGTTGAAAAATAGATTAGATATAGCTGAAAAAAATAAATAAATTGGAAGAAAATATGAAGAAATTACTTCTTTATTGAATGAAGCACAGAACTTCAATAAAAGAAAATATGAATGGTTAAGGGACATGTGGATATAGAGAAAAGTTTTCACATTAGTCTAACTGGGGACCCTAGATAAAGAAGAGGGAATATTGGAAAAAATTACATCTGAGTTTTTAGAACTGATGAAAGACACCAATTCTCAAATTCAGAAAATACAATAAAGCCAAAGCATAAACTGTTGAACACCAAAGAGGAACAAAAGCTCTTAAAAGGTTGGGGATTCTTGGGTGGCTCAGCGGTTCAGCGCCTGCCTTTGGCCCAGGCGTGAACCTGGAGTCCTGGGATCGAGTTCCGTGTTGGGCTCCAAGCATGGAGCCTGCTTCTCCCTCTGCCTGTCTCTCTCTCTATCATGAGTAGATAAATAAAATCTTAAAAAAAAAAAAAAGGTGGGGTGGGGGTGGAAGGACAGATCAATGATAATTTTTAAAAGATGTTTATTTGAGAGAGAACGAATGGGGGATAGGGGCAGAGGGAAAGAAACAATCTCCAGCAGACTCCCCAATGAGCACAGAGCTTAACATGGGGCTAAATCTTACAACCTTGAGATCATGACCTGAGATGAAACCAAGAGTTAGACACTTAACCTACTGAAACACCCAGGTAGCCCGACATCATTGATAATTAAACAAGTGAGAACTGACTTCCCAAAGCAACAAATGACACCAGAAATCAGTGGTGAAGTCATCTGGTGTCAAATGACACCAGAATATAACTGTCAACCCAGGATTCTATATCCAATAAAATAATCTTTCAAGAATTAGGACAAAAAAAGGTATTAGAAATAAACAGAAAGACAGAGAGAATCTGAATCTGAGTTATTCATTACTTACCTCTCCTGAGCAAAAAAAGGAAAATAAAAGGAAAAAATAAAGATCAAAGAAAAGGTTACTAGCAGATTCTCATTAAAGATCCTAAAAGAAACCTCTGAGTTACAAGAAGAAACAGTAAATAAAGTGATAAATACATGGGTAAATCTAAGTTAAAAACTAGCCACATAAAACAATAATAATTTCTAATTTGTGCAACTAAAAGAATCAAAATGAACTAAAATATGGATTATGATGGCATTCTTCAATATTTTGTTATTATAGCATCTCCATACCTATTTTTTTTTTACACTTAGGCTAGAATTACTAGATTAAAGGCTATAAATATTGTCACAAGTACACACTACAAAATTATTTTCTAAAATTGTTCCACTTCTTTACAGTCATATAACATACAAAAGATTTTTTTTGTTAAGCATGGCTAATCTAGGGTACTGACGTATTTGGTGAAAACTGCAAGAAGACAAAGGACAGCTCTTTCTAACCAGAATGAACAGCATTCATCATTTCTGTCAAGAAAGTCAGTTAAATTGGAGATTTCCTGTTTAGGGTTGTTTATTATTTCCATCCCTTGTACTGCCATGGAAATAGTCAATGCTACTGTGTTTGATAAAAAATACATTATGCAATATATTTACAAATGCCTCATTTCTAACTACCTCTTCATGATACCACAGTTCTAAGAAATTAGATTATGCCAATGTTTATACAATTATTTAAAAACTTGTGAGATTTAATACTTCTAAAGTCTATCCACTTATAGATCAGCAAACTTTGTTTGTGGTATGGCAGGAGTCAGAATTAAAATATCTCATTACAAAGAAGCTTTCTTTAGCTTTTAGAGTATGAAAAACAGTATATTGGTGAAGGAAGAAAGCAGAAAATATGCTTGGTGCCTGATCAATACTCCCCAAATAGCACCCTTAACATCTAACTTCCTCATTCCCTGATTGAGATATTGTTTTGCAGTATGTTGGTTCGGAAATTTAAATCTGAGCCTACAAATAATTTTGCATTATATTTTTCACTTTTTTATTTTATTTTATTTTATTTTATTTTATTTTATTTTATTTTATTTTATTTTATTTTATTTTTACTTTACTTTACTTTAATTTTATTTTTTCACTTTAAACTTAAGTCTAGGGGCAGCCCAGGTGGCCCAGTGGTTTAGCGTCACCTTCAGCCCACGGCCTGGTTCTGGAGACCCAGGATCGAGTCCCATGTTGGGCTCCCTGCATGGAGCCTGCTTCTCCCTCTGCCTGTGTCTCTGCCTCTGTCTCTCTGTGTCTCTCATGAATAAATAAATAAAATCTTTAAAAAAAATAAACTTAAGTCTATAAGAAAGAAGCAATAGTTCTTTACTAGTACATTGTTATACTGAATAGGAAAATATTACTAATGTTATCATTACATAAAAGTGTGTTCTCAAGACTATGTTGCTAGTTCTTGTTTTACACGCTATTTTTAAGGACTCCTTATCTACTTTATTTTTATTTTTTTAGAGAGAGAACATGAATGTATGGGGAGGGGCAGGGCAGAGGGAGAGAGAGGAGAGAATCTTAAGCAGGCTCCATGCCTAGTGTAAGCCCGATGCAGGGCTGGATTTCATGACTTGACCTGAAATCAAGAGCCGGACATTCAATGGCCGAGCCACCCAGGTGCCTCTCCTTGTCCATTTTGAATAGGAAGAACTGCCTTTTAACATTTTCATAGATAATGGGTTCTTATGTTCTCACTGTACGAAATCCAAGGAATTTCAAAGGTCATTTGAACAGTTTAAATAAGGTTTATTTTTCCCATTATAAAAATCTGGAAAAATATGTAAAAGTGTTAAGAAAAAGTCATTAAGAGTCTTACTAAAGATGTGTATTGTTAAAATACTGGTTTATTATATGACATAATCTTGTTTTCTAGACACAACGTTTTTTTTTTGACACAACTTTTAATTTTTATTTTTTTTATTTTATTTTATTTTTTTTTAAAGATTTTATTTATTCATGATAGTCACAGAGAGAGAGAGAGAGAGAGAGAGGCAGAGACACAGGCAGAGGGAGAAGCAGGCTCCATGCACCGGGAGCCCGACGTGGGATTCGATCCCGGGTCTCCAGGATCGCGCCCTGGGCCAAAGGCAGGCGCCAAACCGCTGCGCCACCCAGGGATCCCAACTTTTAATTTTTATAAACTTAGTTTATAAAACAACTATACAGTTATTCATGTAATAACGTAATAAATTCATGTTATTCATGTAATAATATTGGATAGAATTTTATAGGCTTTCCCCCCTCCTGTTTTGAAAAAGTTAATTCCTTTTCTCCAAATATCATTAAAAAAGGTATATGTTCACAGACAAGGATTAGTATTGTTCAGAATCATTCTATAGGATAAAACATTTTTACAGATGTTGCTTTAAGATTTTTTTTAAGATTTTTTTAAATTTATTTTTTATTGGTGTTCAATTTACTAACATACAGAATAACCCCCAGTGCCCGTCACCCATTCACTCCCACCCCCCGCCCTCCTCCCTTTCTACCACCCCTAGTTCGTTTCCCAGAGTTAGCAGTCTTTACGTTCTGTCTCCCTTTCTGATATTTCCCACACATTTCTTCTCCCTTCCCTTATATTCCCTTTCACTATTATTTATATTCCCCAAATGAATGAGAACATATAATGTTTGTCCTTCTCCGACTGACTTACTTCACTCAGCATAATACCCTCCAGTTCCATCCACGTTGAAGCAAATGGTGGGTATTTGTCATTTCTAATAGCTGAGTAATATTCCATTGTATACATAAACCACATCTTCTTTATCCATTCATCTTTCGTTGGACACCGAGGCTCCTTCCACAGTTTGGCTATAGTGGCCATTGCTGCTAGAAACATCGGGGTGCAGGTGTCCCGGCGTTTCATTGCATTTGTATCTTTGGGGTAAATCCCCAGCAGTGCAATTGCTGGGTCGTAGGGCAGGTCTATTTTTAACTGTTTGAGGAACCTCCACACAGTTTTCCAGAGTGGCTGCACCAGTTCACATTCCCACCAACAGTGTAAGAGGGTTCCCTTTTCTCCGCATCCTCTCCAACATTTGTTGTTTCCTGCCTTGTTAATTTGCCCCATTCTCGCTGGTGTGAGGTGGTATCTCATTGTGGTTTTGATTTGTATTTCCCTGATGGCCAGTGATGCAGAGCATTTTCTCATATGCATGTTGGCCATGTCTATGTCTTCCTCTGTGAGATTTCTGTTCATGTCTTTTGCCCATTTCATGATTGGATTGTTTGTTTCTTTGGTGTTGAGTTTAATAAGTTCTTTATAGATCTGTTCAACATAGTACTGGAAGTCCTAGCCTCAGCAATCAGACAACAAAAAGACATTAAAGGCATTCAAATTGGCAAAGAAGTCAAACTCTCCCTCTTCGCCGATGACATGATACTCTACATAGAAAACCCAAAAGTCTCCACCCCAAGATTGCTAGAACTCATACAGCAATTCGGTAGCATGGCAGGATACAAAATCAATGCCCAGAAATCAGTGGCATTTCTATACACTAACAATGAGACTGAAGAAAGAGAAATTAAGGAGTCAATCCCATTTACAATTGCACCCAAAAGCTTAAGATACCTAGGAATAAACCTAACCAAAGAGGTAAAGGATCTATACCCTCAAAACTATAGAACACTTCTGAAAGAAATTGAGGAAGACACAAAGAGATGGAAAAATATTCCATGCTCATGGATTGGCAGAATTAATATTGTGAAAATGTCAATGTTACCCAGGGCAATATACACGTTTAATGCAATCCCTATCAAAATACCATGGACTTTCTTTAGAGAGTTAGAACAAATTATTTTAAGATTTGTGTGGAATCAGAAAAGACCCCGAATAGCCAGGGGAATTTTAAAAAAGAAAACCATATCTGGGGGCATCACAATGCCAGATTTCAGGTTGTACTACAAAGCTGTGGTCATCAAGACAGTGTGGTACTGGCACAAAAACAGACACATAGATCAGTGGAACAGAATAGAGAATCCAGAAGTGGACCCTGAACTTTATGGTCAACTAATATTCGATAAAGGAGGAAAGACTATCCATTGGAAGAAAGACAGTCTCTTCAATAAATGGTGCTGGGAAAATTGGACATCCACATGCAGAAGAATGAAACTAGACCACTCTCTTTCACCATACACAAAGATAAACTCAAAATGGATGAAAGATCTAAATGTGAGACAAGATTCCATCAAAATCCTAGAGAAGAACACAGGCAACACCCTTTTTGAACTCGGCCACAGTAACTTCTTGCAAGATACATCCACGAAGGCAAAAGAAACAAAAGCAAAAATGAACTATTGGGACTTCATCAAGATAAGAAGCTTTTGCACAGCAAAGGATACAGTCAACAAAACTAAAAGACAACCTACAGAATGGGAGAAGATATTTGCAAATGACATATCAGATAAAGGGCTAGTTTCCAAGATCTATAAAGAACTTATTTTTTTAAGATTTTAAGTAAGCTCTATACCCAATGTGAGACTCAAACCCACAACCCTGAGACCAAGAGTTGCATGCTCTACTGACTGTGCCAGCCATGCAACTCAGTTTAAGATTTTTAATGAAAGAAAAGGCTCATGTTATTAGGTGCGGATATATTCTAGGTTTGAATGATCTGCAAAGAGAAAATGAATGTGGCTTTTCTTGCCACACAAAATATTGACAATCTTCCCCTAAAAGCTAGAGACAGACTGCTTTTTTAACTTATAATAAGGCATTTTATTTTATATTGAAAATTCTTTGTAATAGCTGCATAATACTAAGTTCAGCAGATGTACCACAACCTAACTTGTGATGCTTCTTTTCTGTGCTTCATGTTTCCCTTGATTTTCCGTTCACATTTATTAATGATAGAGCAAGACTACTTGGTTTCTTCTGCCAATTCTGGCCTGTCCTTTGAATAATCAGCTGGTTCCAAGCACAAGCATGTCAACAAATATGTTTTATTTTAGGGTGAGCAGGCAGGAATCAGGCAGGCTGACAGGCAATCTAGGATTCACATCAAATCCCTATTTAAAAAAAAAAAAAAAAAGCCAAAAAATGGAGGACTCTAGAGCCCTAACCCTCATGTTGAAGCCTGGCTTCTTTGAAACAGATAATTTGCTTTTTTTCTTTTTTTAAGAGCTCTAGGTTATTACTCATAGCTTAAATATTCTCTGACTCATTTTCAACCCAGAGTAAAAATTGTACTCCCACTGCAAGGATTATATGAGTTACTATACCTCAAGCTCTTGGCACAGTATCTGGAAGAGGAGTAAATTCTTAATGCATAATAACTAGTGTTGATTCACTGTCTTCCTCTTCCATTTGACTGTAAAGATGGCAACTTGTCTCCTTGCTTAACATTGCAATGCTTAATAAGACTTAATATTGTCATGTCCAGACCATCTAGCACAGTGACCACCACTGAGGTGATCAATGTTTGTTGAGTGTTTAAAGGAAATATTTTGCTGAGGGTAGAATTTAGGTTAAGTCTGGATCAGAACACATACTCTAACTCTAAGGTTCAGGTTTTCCACACTGTTCTACATTGGCTTCCTTCTCTTTTTTGATTTAGGCAACTTGCTTAATGTCTCTGGACCTCAATTTCCTCACTTTGTTTTTTTGTTTTGTTTGAAATTGGAGTAGTTAGCATGCAATATCGTATTAGTTTCCAGTGTACAACACAGTGATTTGACAGTTATTCATGTTATGAAATGATCACCATGATAAGTCTAAATTGTTTGCTTTTTCAGAGTACTCTTATAGTCTTCTGTTTGAAGCGAATGCCACTGCTATGCAGGTGTGTTAGACACCTATCCCTGCAGCCCACCTACAGGTTAATTCTTCAGTCAAATATCTTGATTTCTCTTTCCCTTCTCACTCTTGCTCTCCATATCAGCCAATCACAGGGGACTTCATTGTAAAACAAAACAAAACAAAAAGGTTACCATCTGTGCTACAACCTTCTCTTATTTCAAAATGCTTTTGAGGTGTTTGGCTTCCTCTGTTAAGGATTAGTCTTTGGTATGATCCATTCTGCTTTCCAATCCAACTTCCATTCTCTTTTCAAAACCTTCAATCCTCTGATTGTCCCACTCCTGTTTTTGTGGTTTTAGCAACTTATTCCATTTTTAAAACATTTCTTTATTGCCAATGGGATTTTATTGGAGGGAAAGCAGATAAATGCTGAATTTAGTCTGCCATCTTGAACCAAAAGTGTTCATTTTCTTTTTAATACCCCAAAATTCAGAATTTTAAAACTCAAAATTGTGTATGTACTAACTAGATCAGAAAGTCTCCAAAGTGATATCTTAATCACTGAACACATATAAGTGGAGACTATTTTTTTTTTACTATTTTTAAAATTTAAATCCAATTAACATACAGTATACTATTAGTTTCAGAGGGTAGAGTTCAGTGATTTATCAGTCTTATATAACACCCAGTGCTCATTACATCCTATGCCCTCCATAATGTCCATCACCCAGTTACTCAATTACCCTCACCCCCTTCCCTCTAGCAACCCTCAGTTTGTTTCTTTGATTAAGAGTCTCTTATGGTTTGTCTCCCTCTTTGATTTCATCTTTTTTATTTTTCTTTCCCTTTCCCTATGCTCCTCTGTTTCTTAAATTCCACAGATGAGTGAGATCATATAATTGTCTTTCTCTGATTGACTTATTTTGCTTAGCATAATACTCTCTAGTTCATCAATGTTGTTGCAAATGGCAAGGTTTCATTTTTTTGATGGCCGAATAATATTTCATTGTGCATATATACCACATCTTCTTTATCCATCCATCTGTTGATGGCCATCTGGGCTCTTTCCATAGTTTGGCTATTGTGGATATTCCTCCTATAAACCTTGAGGTGCAGGTGCCCCCTTGGGTCACTACGTTTGTATCTCTGGGATAAATACCCAGTAGTGCAATTGCTAGGTCACAGGGTAGCTCTATTTCAACTTTTTGAGGAACCTACATACTGCTTCCAGAGTGACTGCAGAGTTTGCATCCCCATCAACAGTGTAAGAGGGTTCCCCTGTCTTTGCATCCTTGCCATCTGTCATTTCCTGACTTGTTAATTTTAGCCATTCTGACTGGTGTGGTATCTCTATGTGGTTTTGATTTGTATTTCTTTGATACTGGGTAATGTTGAGCATTTTTTCATGTGTCCAATGGCCATTTGTATGTCTTCTTTGGAAAAATGTCTGTTCATGTCTTCTCATTTCTTGACTGGATTATTTGTTCTTTGGGTGTTGAGTTTGTTAAGTTCTTTATAGATTTTAGATACTAGACCTTTATCTGATAAGATATTTGCAAATACCTTCTCCTACTCTGTCAGTTGCAATTGAGGTCACAGAGGTTGCTGTCTGTGTTCTTCTCTAGGATTTTGATGGATTCCTGTGTCACATTTAGGTCTTTCATCCATTTGGAGTCTATTTTTGTTTGGTGTAAGAAAATGGTCCAGTTTCATTCTTCTGCATGTGGCTGTCCAACTTCCCAGTACCATTGGTTGAAGAGACTGTCTTTTTTCCGTTGGATATTCTCTCCTACTTTGTCAAAGATTAGTTGACCACAGAGTTGAGGGTCCATTTCTGGGTTCTCTCTTCTGTTCCATTGATCTATGTGTCTGTTTTATGCCAGTACCATACTGTCTTGATGATTACAGCTTTGCAATATAGCTTGAAGTCCAGAAATTATGATGCTATTTGGAGTCTTTTCTGGTTTATACAGAAACCAGAAAAATTTTGGATTATTTGTTCATACAAATTTTAGGATTATTTGTTCCAGTTCTGTGAAAAAAAAAATTGATGGTATTTTGATAGGGATTGCACTGAATGTATAGATTGCTTTAGGTAGCAGACTTCTTAACAATTTTTGTTCTTCCAATCCATGAGCATGGAATGTTTTTCCATTTCTTAGTGTCTTCCTATATTTCTTTCATGAGTGTTTGATAGTTTTTTGAGTACAGATCCTTTACCTCTTTGGTTAGGTTTATTCCTAGGTATTTTATGGTTTTGAGTACAATTGTAAATGGAATAGATTCTTTAATTTCTCTTTCTTCTGTCTTGTTAGCATATAGAAATGCAATTGACTTCTGTGCATTAATTTTATACCTTGTCACTTTGCTGAATTCCTGTATGAGTTCTAGGAATTCTGGGGTGAAGTCTTTTGGGTTTTCCAGAGTATCATGTCATCTGCGAAGAGTGAGAGTTTGACTTCTTTGCCAATTCAGATCCATTTTATTTCTTTTTTTGTCCGATTGCTGAGGCTAGGATTTTTAGCATTGTACTGAACAACACTGGTGAGAGTAGACATCCCTGCTGTGTTTCTGACCTTTGGGAAAAAGCTCTCAGTTTTTCCCCATTGAGAATGATATTTGCTATGGGCTTTTCAAATATGGCTTTTATGGTATTGAGGTATGCTTCCTCTATCTCTACACTATGAAGAGTTTTAATCAAGAAAGGATGCTGTACTTTGTTAAATGCTTTTTCTGTATCGATTAATGGATTAATGGCTCTTGCCCTTTCTTTTATTAATGTAGTGTATCACATTGATTGATTTGCAGATGTTGAACCACTCTGGCAGCCCAGGAATAAATCCCACTTGATCTCAAGAATAATCCTTTTATCTATTTTTATTTTTATTTTTAGAGATTTTATTTATTTATGGGGGGGGAGGGAGGGAGGGAGAAGCAGGCTCCATGTAGGGGGCCTGATGCAGGACTCGATCCTGAGTCTCCAGGATCAGGCCCTGGACTGAAGGCTCCACTAGACTGCTGAGCCACTCTGGGCTGCCCGAGAACAATCCTTTTAATGTACTGTTGGATCCTATTGGCTAGTATCTTGGTGAGGATTTTGGCACCCACGTTCATCAGGGATATTAGTGTGTAATTCTTTTTGGTGGAGTCTTTTTCTGGTTTGGGAGTCAAGGTAATGCTGGCCTCATAGAATGAGTCTGGAAGTTTTCCTTCCATTTCTATTTTTTAAAACAGCTTCAGTATAATAGATATTAGTTCTTTAAATGTTTGATAGAATTCCCTTGGGAAGCTACCTGGCCCTGGACTCTTGTTTGTTGGGAGATTTCTGATTACTTCTTCAATTTCCTTGTGGGTTATGGGTCTGTTCAGGTTTTCTATTTCTTTCTGTTTCAGCTTTAGTATTTTATATGTTTCCAGGAATGCACCCATTTCTTCCAGATTGCCTAATTTATTGGCATATAGTTGCCCATAATATGTTCTTATAACTGTTTACATTTCTTTGGTGGTGTTTTTTTTTTTCCTTTGGTATGATCTTTCCTCTTTCATTCATGATTTTGTTTCTTTGGGTCCTTTCTCTTTTATTTATTATTCTGGCCATGGGGTTATCAATCTTATTAATTCTTTCAAAGAACCAGTTCCTAGTTTCATAAGCCTGTTCTACTGTTCTTTTGGCTTCTATTTTATTGATTTCTGCTCTAATCTTTATTAATTCTCTTCTCCTTCTGGATTTAGGCTTTACTTGCTGTTCTTTTTTCAGCTCCTTTAGGTGTATGGTTAGATCATGTATTTGAGACCTTTCTTGTTTCTTGAAAAAGGCTTGTATTGCTATATATATTCCCTCTTAGGACCACCTTTGCTGCATCCCAAAGGTTTTGAACAGTTGTGTTTTTATTATCATTTGTTTCCATGAATTTTTAAAAATTCGTCTTCAATTTCCTAGTTGACCCATCATTCTTTAGTAGATGTTCTTTAATCTCCACATATTTGAGTTCTTTCAAATTTCCTCTTGTGATTGAGTTCAAATTTCAAAGCATTATGGTCTGGAAATATGGAGGGAATGATCTCAATCTTTGGTACCAGTTGAGACCTGATTTGTGACTCAGTATGTGATCTATTCTGGAGAATGTACCATAGGTACTTGAGAAGAATGTGTATTTTGTTGCTTTAGGACGGAATACTCTGAATATCTGTGAAGTCCATCTGGTCTAGTATGTCATTCAAAGCCCTTGTTTCCTTATTGATCTTCTGCTTATATGATCGGTCCATTGCAGTAAGGGGGGTGTTAAAGTCCCCTACTATTGTATTATTATCAGTGTGTTTCCTTAATTTTGTTATTATTTGGTTTATAAAATTGGCTGCTCCTATGTTAGTGGCATAAATACTTAAAATTGTTAGATCTTGTTGAATAGACTCTTTGATTATGATATAGTGTCCTCTTCATCTCTTTTTAGTCTTTGGCTTAAATCAAGTTTGTCTAAGGATCGCTACATTTTCTTTTGATGTCCATTAGCATGATAAATGTTTTCCAACCCATCAATTTCAATCTGGAGGTGTCTTTGGGTCTAAAATGAGTCTCCTGCAGATAGCATATTGATGGGTGTTAGTTTTTTTATCCATCTGGGACCCTGTGTCTTTTGATTGGGACATTTATCCCATTTACATTTAGAGTGACTACTGAAAGATACGAATCTAGTCCCTTGTATTACCTGTAAAGTCACTGTACATTGTCTCTATTAAGAGACTATTTTAGAAAGAATTTCCTCATATTTAAGTAGTATTTTCTTAAAAACAAAAAAAAAAAGAAAGAAAGAAAACTATACCCAGTGTCAGGAAAATTCATCTCATGCCAGATCGTTATTAAAAATATGGTAATTCAGATGCCTGGGTGGCTCAGTGGTTGAGCGTCTGTCTTTGGCTCAGGGCATGGTCCTAGGGTCCTGGGATCAAGTCCTGTATTGGGCTCCCCTCAAGGAGCCTGCTTCTCCTTCTGCCTGTGTCTCTGCCTCTCTCTATGTATCTCTCATGAATAAATACAATCTTAAAAAAATAAAAATATGGTAATTATTTATGTAGTTCAAGCAACAACAGTAACTGCTCTATAAACACATATTGACTCTGAACATTTTTGTTGAAAGAGTTTTAGTCTTTTTCAGTTTCCTATTTGGTCAGTATAGCTTTCGACCTCTCAGAATCATAGAAAATCAAAATGAGAATTTGTTGTATATCTACTTATATCCATGCACATCACAGATGAAAGATTCAAGCACTGAGTATTAAAGTTATTTGTTCATGACCACCTAACTTATGGCAGGAATGGACCAAAAAATCAAATCCTTACAATTTCTATACCAGTGTTCAACTCACACACATATCTGGCCCCACCTATCTATGTATGCTCATAATAGCTTTTATCTTTTCTTCACAGCATTATTATCTCTTACTGAATATCTTTCTTTTGCTAAAGTATAAGCTCTGTGGAAGCATTAGCTCTGTCTGTCTTTTTCTTTTACTTTTGATGGCTGTCCAGATGCCTAACCCATTATTAAGTACCTAATAATCACATATTAACTGAACAAGTGAATGTACCATGTTACTTCTCTACCCTTAGTGAACTTACTGAAACTTAAGGCCTTATACGACTAACTTGTAGGGAGAGAGGTAGTAGTATCTGTGAATAGATTTAAAGGTATATGACATTTTCTGGTTAGGTCCATTTTGCTTAGGCTACAGGCTACAGTTTTCTTAATTCTCATATGGATCCATAAAAAAAGACTGACAGTCACTGCCTTATGAAAAGGCTCTAGGGTGCCTGGGTGTCTCAGTCAGTTGGGCATCCAACTCTTGATTTTGGCTAAGGTCACGATCTTGGGGTTGTGGCGTTGGGCCCCGTGTGGAATTCCCCACTCCTCACAGTCTGCTTATTCATCTCCCTCTGCTCCTTCCTCAATCGAGTGTGCTCTCCCCTTCTCTCTCTCTCAAAAAAAATTAATTAATTAATTTTAAAAAATCCTTTTTTAAAGGCCCTAAAGTCATGTTTTACTCTAATATATTTAGGATCTCAACTTTACAACAGTTAATACCCTTTGACTGTATTTTAATTCTAAAGATTTAGCTGTGGCATTCCCTTGGCATATTTTAGAAGTTTATCAGCTTCTGCAGCAGCTCAGTGCTAAGATAAGGAGGGGGAAAAAGTAAGGATTGACTACAAAGATAGGGTACCATGGTACTCCTAGAAGAGATACCAGACTTAATTCATCAACAGTCCTTGAACACAAATACATTCTGTTTGTTTATACAGTACTTACCTTTTCAGCTGGAAGGATGTGTCGTTTCATGAAATGCTTCACCCTAGCAAGAACTTCCTGGCCAGTCTTACTCTGTGCAAACAACTGTGGGGAAGTATCAATTTGTGGTGGTGTAGTACTGAAAGTTCTTTATAAAAAAACAAAAAAAAAACAAAAAAAACAAAGGTTATAAAGGTGTCCCAAATCATTATTATGTATCTCCAAATATAATGTGAAGTTTTTTCCAACTCCCTCAAAATATCCCTCAGGAATTGCCAAATTTTGGAACTTCTTAAGTTTTTCATATTATGGGATGAATGCAGAATCACTTTACTCTGAACATGAAACTAATGGTGAAAGCACTACGTGGGTAAAACATTAGCCTGACATGATTTCAATCAGTGGTAGTTTTGAATCTTTATTAAAGTCACTTATAATCTCTCAAAAAGGAAGTGAAGAAATTGAACACAAATTTAGTAATTATTTTTAGTGTATTCCTCACAAATATAACTGCTGGATGTCATTATAAAGATCTTTATGAAGAGCAACACTATCTGTTACATTATAGAGAACACAAATATCCATCTATAAGATGAATTGTAAAACATAACTCTCCTAATGTTTTTTATCCTGGATACTTGTGGCCTGGACAGAATTTCTAAGGACAGCATCATCTATGCATTCAGTAAGTGCTATATATCGCATCACTTAGATGGGAGTATGTGGTTAGTAAGTGAATTAGTGAATTAGATGCCTCAAAGTGATATGGATTTCGAAGACACTTATGAAATGATTAAAATTTCATGAAATATGATAGAAGAGAGCAATACTTCTAAAATTAATAAACCATCCTTTATAAGATATACTTTTAAATAGGTATATGTAAGTAACTTAAATATTAGAAATAAACATTTCAAAGTTTTAATCTATATCCTTAAAAGTTTACATACTCAATCAAGTTGGCAAAAAACAAAACAAAACAAAAAAACCTTTTAATCATGAATCTGGGTTATTTTCTTTATATTTGAAGTCATTTTATTTTCAGGCATATAAGAGATTTACCAAAAAATTGCTATGGCTAGTAGCATCCATCCTTGTGTAAGTAATAGAAAGTCCCTCTCCTCCTAAAGTTTACAAACTTCATATACCTAATAAAGGCTCTAATTTGAGTTAGAAAAGGAATTGATTTTGCTTACCTTCTTGAGAGTTGTAATCCAGTTTCTGCCAGAGGTTGCACAATCTTGGCAAACAGAAAGCTATTCTCAGATGCATTATTTCCCAGAAGATATCTACTATATACACCCTATAAGTAAATTAAAAAAGAGCAATTAAGGGCAGCCCTGGTGGTCCAGTGGTTTAGCGCCGCCTTCAGCCCAGGGTGTGATCTTGGAGACCCAGGACCAAGTCCCACGTCAGGCTTCCTGCATGGAGCCTGTTTCTCCCTCTGCCTGTGTCTCTGCCTCTCTTTCTCTCTCTCTCTCTCTCTCTGTGTGTGTGTGTGTGTGTGTGTGTGTGTGTCTCATGAATAAATAAATAAAATCTTAAAAAAAAAGAGCAATTAAGATTCATTGAAAATTATTCTTCAGCTATCCAGTCTCTCCACAGTTTCCCAGCTATGTGAGTCACTAAACTCACAAGGTATCAAGATGTAAATCAGACCATCAATTCTATTTATTTACACATAGGGATAATTATACCCCCCTAAGTTAAAGAGTTATACATCTATCATTTGGTTAACACACTCTCATCCTACCAATTGTAACTAGAAATCAAATCAAACTTGAAAATGAGGTCAGGAGTTAACAAAGATACCAGACTGGCAGCACCTTATATATCACTGTTTAAAGATCACTGTTCTCCCTTCATAACGGGGGAAAATCTAAAGAAACCAAAATAAAACAAAAAAACCCCAAAAAACTAAAGAGAAAGCAATGAGATGATCTCTAAGAATATTTATTTCCCTCATATTTTGGACTCCTAGTTTAATTAACTGTCTCCTCAAACAGGGTCAGTTGAATACTAATTAGTTTTTCTTTCTTCTCCGTGTTCTGTACTTTAATATAACACACTCTCCTCTCCCTTGCTCGTCTCATCCTAACACAATTAACTGAATTTCATTAGTTTCATTTCTTCATGTAATTCTTTATACAACTAAACATTCTAATAGAACTTCCATCATTTCCAATTTCATATTTGTAGTTAGAATGCAATGTTTATGATCATCTCTGTTACCACATATAGTCTATGACATACATATTAATTACGAAATAATCCAAGTCAAACTTTCGTTTGAAATGAAAATCCATTTTAAATTCAAAGCCCGTTTGTTATCTGATTTGTGGAAACTGACAAATATAAAAAACACACTATAAACCCTCTTTTGAGAAACCCATCCAGCCAACATGATTACTGTGATTCTAAAATACAGGATGAAAGGTAATACAACTATATTCCTTTTTAAAATTTTTTTACAATTATATTCTTAGAAGATATTTTAGTTGGTCATAGATAGCATGGACTCTGAAGACTAGGGGGAAAAAACCCTTAATCCTTCTTTTCCCATTCTTTTTTGTTTCTAAAAATCTCTTATTTACTTATTCCTCCAAGCCTTAGCCCTTTGTCAGTAATGAAGCATCTCAATTTCTTAAACTTCCAAGATTCAAAGCACATGGAAACTAAATCAGTATAAAAAAAGAATACATTTTAGGGGGGTCTGGGTGGCTCAGTTGGTTAAGCATTGGACTCTTGATTTTGGCTCAGGTTGTAATCTCAGGGTGGTGACATCCAGCCCCTTATGCGTGCTTAAGATTCTTTATCTCCCTCTTTCTCTGTCCTCCCACCCCCAAGGAAAAAAGAATACACTGTAGATTAAGCTGTTATTTTAAAAAACTGAGTTTATGCTCAATTTCCTCATAAAATTAATGTCATAAATATGACTGCTATAAAATGGAAAATTTTATTTATTCTCTCAAAACCATATTAAGAGGCTACTATAATCTACATACTGTGTGAGGCTTTGGGACATGCAAAAGCATTTCTTTCTTCCAACCCTGGTTAATAAATGGTTTTATAGGGCAGCCCGGGTGGCTCAGAGGTTTAGCACTGCCTTGCGCCCAGGGCATGATCCTGGCGACCTGGGATCGAGTCCCGTGTCAGGCCCCCTGCATGGAGCCTGCTTCTCTCTGCCTGTGTCTCTGCCTCTCTCTCTCTCTCTCTCTGTATCTCTCATGAATAAATAAACAAGATCTTTTAAAAAAAAATAAATGTTTTATAGTTCAGCCCTGGTTAATAAATGGTTTTATAGTTCAAAGCAGACATCATTGAATGGATAAAGAAGATGTGGTCTCTGTATACAATGGAATATTACTCAAACCATTAGAAACGACAAATACCCACCATTTGCTTCGATGTGGAGGGACCTGGAGGGTATTATGCTGAGTGAAATAAGTCAATCGGAAAAGGACAAACATTATATGGTCTCATTCATTGGAGGAATATAAAAATTAGTGAAAGGGAGTAAAGGGAAAGGAGGGAAAATGAGTGAAAATATCAGTGAGGGTGACAAAACATGAGAGAAACCTAACTCTGGGAAATTAACAACGGGTAGTAGAAGGGGAGGTGGGCAGGGGGTTGGGGTGACTGGGTGATGGACACTGAGGGAGGCACTTGGCGGGATGAGCACTGGGTGTTATGCTATATGTTGGCAAATTGAACTCCAATAAAAAAAATTAAAAAAAAAAAAACAAAGCAGACATCATTAAAATATTTTAGCTCTTTCTTAAATTGGATATTCAGGAAATAACCGGTTTTCACATGCTTTTCTCTTCTTATCATTATGTCTTTCTCTCTTCCCTCTCCTATCTTTTAAGTTCATCATACCAAAAAGTAATAAACATTTTGCTACTCAATTTTTTTCCCTTGCCAAATTGCTATTCTGTAAATTCTGGATTCATATTTACCCATGTCTGCTATTTGTCATTATCAAAAGCAAAATAATTTAAGGACAAAGAACATAAAACTCCTGAAGCCCAGAAAATACTGTGAACAGTACATTAATAAATAATGGTACAACATATTTTGCTCACCATCAATTACCTGTGCTATTCCAGCCATTTTAAAATATGCAAGGGCAAGAAAGAAATTCCAGTTAGGAAGAACAGAGTTAATTCCCCTGCAGTGGCAATATATTGAAATCAGTTCTTCTATTGATGGTATCCCTATAAAAACAATACACACTATGAAATATAATAAAGATAGCATGGTGACTATTTCAAATGTAATAATATTGCATATGTATACAAAACATATGAAATGTTTAACATTTAACATATGTTAAACCACATAACAACATAACATTTAACATATGTTAAACAACATAACATTTAACATATGTTAAACCACATAACAAACATGTTGTGAATGTTGATTTCCAAAAGAATGAAGTATATAAAGGGCTACATTTTATCATAAATTACTAAAAGTGAAATGCTATTGTTCAGAAAAATCAAGAATAAAATTTTTTAGAAACATTTCAAGAAACAAATAAGAGCTACTTATCTAAAATTGCAATATAATCTTACCTTTTAATTATGAAGAATAAATATATTTTTACATTAATAGCAATTTAGGCAACATAATGGTTTTGTACCTTTGTTTTCTTGAAAATTAGAATTTTGGTTTATCCATGGAACGCTCCTTGGCCAAAAGTAGAACAGAGAGAGATGAGCTAAGTCCGACAAAGAATGACCAATGGTTGAAAGCTCCCAATCCAATACAGCTATAACTCGAGACTGCAATTAAAAATGAAAAGGTTTTAACATATTTAATACAAAACTAAAACAAGGAAATAAATGAAATCCTATTTCCTATCAAAAGTAAATCTGAGCCGTAGTTTGTAGTCTTTACCTACAATGTAACATCTCATTTACCTAATAATTAATTAGCCTTGAATATGTAGAGCCAAGTCTTCTGGCTCCATTATTGGCCATCAGTTCTTCTGCATTTTACTTTATATAGCCTAATATCTCTATTAATGAGGGGAGGCAAAAGCAGTTGAAATTGCTCAACTGAGGGGTTACTATGGTAAAGAAGAAATTCTATAATTATAATTGAAGCATCTATGTCATGTCATATATAGTTAGAAGAGTTTGCTCTGTTGATAAATCTTACTGCATAACAAATATGACACTGTTATGGCAACTGTATTTTTTGGGCACTTTTTGTTTGTTTGTTTGTTTGTTTTTTAAGATGTCTAAGTAGTTTCTACACCCAACACGGGATTTGAACTCATGACCCCAGGATCAAGAGTCACATGCTCTACCGACTGAGCTAGCCAGATGCTCCAAAGCAATGGCATTTTTAAAAATGAATTATTTCGGGATCCCTGGGTGGCGCAGCGGTTTGGCGCCTGCCTTTGGCCCAGGGCGCGATCCTGGAGACCCGGGGTCGAATCCCACGTCGGGCTCCCGGTGCATGGAGCCTGCTTCTCCCTCTGCCTGTGTCTCTGCGCCTCTCTCTCTCTCTCTCTGTGACTATCATAAATAAATAAAAATTAAAAAAAAAATGAATTATTTCATGCTATAGCTATAAAAGTATAATTGTTATAAAAGATGTTATTTGTTTTATGACTATAAAATTCACAATTATACAGCAGCATGATAAAAGTCATGTGATGCAGAATTCATAAAACAGAAAACTTTCCTCATTCTACTTTATAACAATACATATCAAGGGAATATATATCTCATGTTAAGGACACAGGACATTCAGGGTGCCTAAGTGGCTCAGTCAATTAAGTGTCTGCCTTAAGGTCAGGTCATGATCCCAGGGTTCTGGGATCAAGCCCCACCTTGGGCTTCCTGCTTAGCAGGGGGTCAGAGCTTCTTGTTCTCCCTGCTTGTGCCTTCTTTCTCTCTCAAATAAATAAAATCTTAAAAAAAAAAAAAAAAAAAAAAAAAAGAACACAGGATATTCAACTGTAAATACAAAGGGAAAAGCAATTTGCAGAATACATGTAGTTGATTCTATTTATGTTTAAATAAAAAGGTTATAAACCAGTACTCAAAGTTGAAAGGATTTACACCGAACTAATAGCAATGTCTATGGTTACTTCTAGGTATGAAGGAAGGAGGAATTGGGTATAGGGAGGAGAAATCTCCACTGGAGGTTTCTGTACAGAGGAATGACCTGACAGGGTTTGTATTTTAGGAGGATCACTCTGGGTGCTGGGTTTTGAACAGACTGTAGGGGGGCCAGTGAGAAGACTGCAGTAGTCATTTTACACAAGATTATCCAAGCCAGATAAAACAGCAGGCTCATTTAGGCAATGAGGATTACTGGTTCCATGCTTTTATATAACTTTGTATATGCTTGCACTCCTTCACCCCTCTGGCACATTTGTACACGGTATTGTAACTTTGTGGAAGAACAAAGACTTTGGAACAAGATAGACTCATATTTAAATCCTAACTCCACCATTTAATGGCTGTGCAACTCTGGACAGTCTAGTTAACCTCTCTGAATGTCGAATTTTCTCAGCCATAATGTACCCCTTGCAAAGAGTTAGTGTGAAGATTAACTGAGGGCAAGTAGCATGTCTGTTTTGTTTACCAGTTCCTAGGAAAGTACCTGGCACATAATAGATGGCCAACATTCCATGAATAAGTACAGAGCCTAGCGTATAGTGTGCATTCAAAAATTTCCTATTATATTGCTAAACTCTACCTCTGAAACTAAAAAAAAAAAAATTCCTATTATAACTAAGGGACAAATTGATCATGATCTCCCCCATAATTTGACTTAATAAGACCTTTTATTGTTGTGGTTATATTGTACTCTAATTACTATATGAGCTAGATTTGTTAAGAAAACAAAAAAAGGATTGGACATATTTTTCTCTTTATTACTCTACTTGTTTTTATGTTCTTTTTTTTTTTGTAAGTTTTTATTTATTTGACAGAGAGAGAGAGAGAGGACACAAATGGGGAGAGGCAGGACAGAGAAGCAGACTCCCCATTGAGCAGGGAGCCCAACATGGGGCCTGATCCCAGGATCTGGGATCATGACCTAAGCCGAATGCAGACGTTTCACCAACTAAGCTATCCAGGAGCCCCTGTCTTTATGTTAACATCCAAAGAAAAGAAGATGAGACATTTGCTTATGCTATAGATTTCACCTTTTTATTCAATGAAAACTGGGAATCTTCTCTGAAGTCAGGTTTCAAGATATCTAAAAACTTTTTTTAGGTAATTGCACAAAGCTATAAAACAAAGGCTAGTGAGAAAAGTTGATGGTTCATCAAACTCTATCAATTAGTGTAAATTAAGTAGCAATAGTTTATCAGAAAACCATTGATGCCTGTTTGTGCACAGAGCTATATAACAAGCTCAGCCTAACTCCTAGTAGTGAAAATGAACCTTTACTAATTCATTTTGCTGCTAAAGAACTTAATAAAATGACTTCTGATGGTTTTTCTGAAATCTCAGCACAACAAACAGCTTTTCATTTTGCTGATTATCTTCTACACTGAGTTTTATTTTTCTATGTGTGTTTTCTGTACTATTGAATTTTATTAAAATGTATATATATTATCTTTTCAAAACAAAAGAAATACATGCGGGATGCCTGGGTGTCTCAGTGGTTGAGGGGACTGCCTTTGGCGCAGGGCATGATCCCAGAGGGATTGAGTCCCTTAATGGGCACCCCATGGTGAGCCTGCTTCTCCCTCTGCCTACATCTCTGCCTCTCTATGTCTCTCATGAATAAATAAATAAAATCTTGAAAAAAAAAAAAAACCAAAAGAAACACATGCAATCTAACATGACAAAAAATAGATGAAGAAGGCAGGGAAGAAGATATTAATAGAATTTTAAATAAAAAGATGAAACTGGGGCAGCCTGGGTAGCTCAGAGGTTTAGCACCACCTTCAGCCCAAGGCCTGATCCTGGAGACCCAGGATTGAGTCCCATGTCAGGCTCCCTGCATGGAGCCTGCTTCTCCCTCTGCCTGTGTCTCTGCCTCTTTCTCTGTCTCTCATGAATACATAAATAAAATCTTTAAAAATAAAAATATGAAACTAGGGGTAAGATTATTACATCAAGTTAAATGTCATAGGTCACATATAGTTGTTAGCATGGACAATAAAAACTGCTCTGAGTTTTCAGTGGGCAAAATAAAGTGTGAAGCATGATTAGTCAAAATGCCCGTAGTGTATACAGGTTCAAAACAAATCAGCTACTTAAGAGTGACAACTTTTCTCTGCAATGAAGCTTAAGAAAAATCTTACCCATCAACCTGCATGACAGAGATATTGTGTAAAGTGCTGAAATGTCTTCAATTACATCAAGAGGACTTCAAAGGTCCGGTCATCCCCAGAAAATAGCTTGGGGTAGAAAGTGACTAAGGACAAAAGTGAATCAAGTAGAAGGCAAGACCATACACTGAGAGTGGGAATCTTTTTTTTTTTTTTTAAAGATTTTATTTATTCATTCATGAGAGACACGGCGGGGGGGTGGGGGGGCAGAGACACAGGCAGAGGGAGAAGCAGGCTCCATGCAGGGGTCCTGATGTGGGACTCGATCCCAGGTCTCCAGGATCAGGCCCTGGGCTGAAGGAGGCGCTAAACTGCTGAACCACCCGGGCTGCCCTGAGAGTGGGAATCTAAGTGAGAAAAGCAATTTGATAGTTTGGGAAGAATGGAAAAGATTTGAAAAAAATATTTTAAAAAGTCATAGATTTTACAAAGAGATGAAGTTACAGCCTAGATGAAATTATGCAACATACATGTGTCCCAGAACCCCATTAACCTGATTCATGGCTATATAATGAAGCAAAAATATAACAACCCAAAATTAGGATTAGAGAATCTATAAAGTCAAAAGGTGAGAAGATTCTGGAATAATAAGTAATCTAAGGTCAGAAAACTTTATAACTCTTATATTACTTGTATATATTCACAGTCAAAGAATTATTAATTCAACTGACAATAAAGAAAATAGTTTTTAAAACAATTGATCATGCCCACATGAGCCAGGCAGAATAAGAAGCCAAAGTAAGTCATCAGGGGTTCATGGATTCTAAAGTAATCAAGCTTGTAGCATCTCAGGGGAAGTATAAGAAACAAGAGAAATAGAAGGTAAAGAGGCTGTGGTCAAAGACAAAGACACCCCTAAAGTTGATCAATTCCAAGAGAGGAAGAGGAAGTACAATACAGAAAAAATTATTTAACATTGCAAGTCTGTAGGCTGGAGTTCAAAACCTGGCTTTATTACCAACGAGCATTTACTAAAGAGCATTTTATTTTATTGTTGTATTTTTTATTTTATTTATTTGAGAGAGAGAGAGAGAGAGAGAGAGAGAGAGAGCACAGGCGGGGGTGGGGTGGGGTGTGTGATGGAAGAAGCAAGCTCCTCACTAAGTAGGGAGCCCACTCTGGGCTCAATCCCAGAATCCTGGGATCATGATCTGAGCTGAAGGCAGACATTTAACTGACAGAACTATCCAGGTGTCCCTACTAAAAAGTATTTTAAAAATATCTGTAATGTAGGGGCACCTGGGTGGCTCAGTTGGTTAAGCGTCCGACTCTTGAGTTTAGCTCAGGTCATGATCTCAGCGTCATGAGCTCAAGCCCTGTGTGAGGCTCCCCCTTTGAATGTGGAGCCTGCTTAAGATTTTCTCTCACTTTCTCCCTCTGCCCCTCTCTCCTCTCTCTCTGAGAAAAAAATGTTATAGAAAGGTGCTGAAGAAAAATTCAATTGCCACAGCTTTTCTAGCAACAAAATTAAATTGTATAACTATGATGCTCCCCAACTACACTAACATTTAAAAGATAATGAAGGAAATTAAAAAGAAAAAGCCATTAAAAAAACAAGCTTTGTTTGCATACTTTTTTTTCTTCATAAGTTAATATATAAGAGGCTGCAAGATAGATGACTTCAGAGGAACCAGATTACATATATTTGTTATCTTAAATACATAAGACTACTAATTAATGAATGCAGATGAGTTATCTCTAGGTTTATCTGTTTCTAATTAAATATTTTTGTTTTTCAAGTTGAAATACACATTAAATTCCTTAAGCATTTCTCTGCCAGATGGTTAAGATTTATATTTAGAAAATTAACAGTATTTTTCAGAAAAGCTGGATTTCTTTTAATCACTGCTGTAGCATGTTGTACTACAGAAATACTCGCTCAAACATGCTTCAAATACTTTATGTACAAGTAACTGGAAAATATGGATTACAAAACTGAGTAATGTGCTCTGGTTTTGCCATACCCTTTAGTAATCCTTTACTGGCTTACCACACACATTCCTGGGAGGTTGATAATTTAAGTTTGTTTTTGTCTTCTTTCTTGTGTTTCTAATAATAAAAATAAAACATGCTATTCTTTGAAAAAAAAAAAACACAAAATGATAAAACCTCAAAGCTTACTCATTACAGAAATGTACAACTTAGAAGTCTCCTATAATCTGATCCCCTACAATCACTGTTTAAGTTTTAGTGCATATTATGAAATATTTGCATTTACCTTGATAGTTGTCTGAAAAATAGAGCTTGATAGGCAATCTCAGAAAAAAGCAAAATAGAGAAAAAAAGGAAAAAGAAGAAGAGAATTGAAACAAGTTCAGCAGAGGAATGTCAGGTACCAGTTACTTGCTCCATATTGATTACTTCATTTTAGCTTTTCAATAAATCCTGAAATTTTGGTACCTCTTTATCCAATTTAAAAGGCACACCTGGGATCCCTGGGTGGCGCAGCGGTTTGGCGCCTGCCTTTGGCCCAGGGCGCGATCCTGGAGACCCAGGATCGAATCCCACATCGGGCTACCGATGCATGGAGCCTGCTTCTCCCTCTGCCTGTGTCTCTGCCTCTCTCTCTCTCTCTCTCTCTCTCTCTCTCTGTGTGTGTGTGACTATTATGAATAAATAAAAATTAAAAAAAAAAAAAGGCACACCATGTCAGTTTCCCGGCTTTGATAATATACTATATCAGTGTAAGATCCATTTGGGGAATTGGATGATAGGTATACATGACCCTCTGTGCTATTTTCACAACTTCTTAGGAGTCTATATTTATTTTAAAATATAAAGTTAAAATGAGTGGTTCAAGCAGTAACATAAGAAGACCCTGACCTCAACTCTTTCCACAGATACATCAAATCTTCAGCTTCATATAGAACAACTTTGTCTGAAAAAAGACCCAATAGCTACCTGAACAGCTCTTCCACAATAAAGGATAGAAAGGCTACATCAAGGGTGCCTGGATGGCTCAGTCAGTAGAGAATGCACCCCTTGATCTTGGGGTCCTGAGTTCAAGCTCCAAGTTGGGTGTGGAGATAACTTAAAAATAAAATCTTTAAAAAAAAGAGATCACATCAAGATGGGTAGGTGAGGCAGAGACATAGTGTCACCAAAAATCCTACCCTCCAATGTGGCAACCCAAAGCAGGAGGGATCTAATAAATATGAACTCTATCTCTGAGGGGTAAGGGGGTCAAGCTTCACATCAGGTATTCTCATCCTTAGGATCTGCACCAGAGAGATGAGCCCCCAAAATGTCTGGCTTTGAAAACCAGTATGGTTCATATTCAGGAGAACCAAGACTCTACGAAACTGAGACTCCACACTTAATGTATAGATTTATCCATCTTGGGATTCATCAAAAATGGCATGTTGAAAAGAACTTGGACCTGGGGCACCTGGGTGGCCCAGTGGTTGAGCATCTCCCTTTGAATCAAGGGGTCCTGGGATCCAGTCCTGCAGGACCTATGTCTCTGCCTCTCTCTGTGTGTCTCTCATGAATAAATAAATAAAATCTTTAAAAAAAAAAAAAAGAAAAGAACTTAGACCTTATATGAAGGAGATTCATTAGCTTAATCTTACACCATCTGCTGGAGTGGCAGGTGCCATTTTTGCACTGTCCCTCTACCTTGCTAGTGCTGTTTGCCCTGCCCCTGTGCTACCACATGGCCCTTCCTCACTGAACTCAGCAAGAGGACTACCCAGCTGGATGCTCCCACGAGGCCTCATTCCATAAGTAAATCCAGTGGGTGGTATTATCCTGGTCTATCCTTCCTTTATGGCCCTGCCAAAGTTGTTCACACAAGGGATATTCCTTGAATGCTCACTCTGGTGGCCAGGGTGCTTGCATTTCTGGGCTCCACAGGGCTGACGTAATCATAGAGGCAGTCCTTGGCAGGCTGTTACCCCCAGGACACTGCATAAACAGAAGACTAAAACACATCCCATCTTCCTGTGTCCACTCCTTTAAGATTGGGAGAGACAGCAGTTGTGCTTAATACATAAAAACAAAGACAGCGGTGCCTGGGTGGCTCAGTCAGTTAAGTATCTGACTCTTGATTTTGGCTTAAGTCATGATCTCAGGGTGGTGAGATCAAGCCCTGTGTCAGGCTCCACGCTCAGTGGGAGTCTGCTTGAGATTTTCTCTCTCACTCTCCCTCTGCCCCTCCCCCCACACACTCTCTCAAATAAACAAATCTTTATTTTTTTATGCTTGTCTTTTTTCTCTTTTTTTAAAGATTTTATTTATTTATTCATGAAAGACACACAGAGAGAGGAAGAAACACAGATAGAGGGAGAAGCGGCTCCCTCTGGGGAGCCTGCTGTGGGACTTGATCCCAGGACCCCAGAATCACACCCTGAGTCAAAGGCAGATGCTAAATCACTGAGCCACCCAGGCACCCCAATAAACAAATCTTTAAAAAAAGAAGTAACAAAGAGAATCAAGCAAAATGAGGAAAAAGGAATATGTTCCAAACAAGAGAACAAGATAAAACCCCAGAAAAAAACCTTAAGGAAATGCAGATACGTGCCAATATCCCTGATGAAATAGATGCAAAAATCCTCAACAAAATACTAGCAAACCAAATTCAATAATACATTTAAAAGGTCATATACTATGATCAAGTGGGATTTATTCCAGGGATGCAAGGATGGTTCAACACCTGCAAATAAATCAATGTCATACACCACATCAAGAAAATTATCATTTGATCATCTAAGTAGATCTAGAAAAAAACACTTGACAAAATGTGACATCCATTTATAAAAACTTTCAACAAAGCTATTACAGTGAATGCATCTCAATATAATAAGCCTACTGCAACATCATATTCAACGGTGAAAAGCTGAAAACTTTTTCTTTAAAAATTAGGAACAAGACAAGGATGCCCACTCTTGCCATTTATATTCAACACAGTATTGGAAATCCTAGCAATTGGAAGTCCAGAGCAATAAGGCAAGAAAAAGAAATTAAAAAGCATCTAAAATGAAAAAGAAGAAGTGAAACTGTCATTATTTTTGGACAGAATTTTATATATAGAAAATGCTATAAGACTTCACCAAAAAAACCTAATAGGATAAACAAATTCAGTAAGGTTGCAGGATACAAAATCAACACATTACAATGTTATGTTTTTATATTATAACAACAAACTATCAGAAAGAGAAATTAAGAAAGTTACAATTACAACTGCACCAAAAAGAATAAAATACCCAGGAATAAATTTCACCAAGTGAGTAAAAGACCTGTGCAATGAAAGCTATGAGACATTGATGAAATAAATTGAAGGATGTACAATCAAATGGAAAGATATTCCGTGCTCATGGATTTTAAGAATATTGTGAAACTATCCATATTATCCAAAGCAATCGATAGATTCAATGCAGAAGTAGAACAAAGAATCCTAAAATTTGTATGGAACAACATAAGATCCCAAAGAGCCAAAGCAATCTTGAAAAAGAATAAAGCTGGAAGCATCACACTTCCTATTTCAAATTATAATGCTATAATAATCAAACCAGTATTGGCACAAAAACAGATACAAAGATAAATGAAACAGAATAAAGAGCCCAGGAAAAAAAAAAACTCACGCGTATATGGTCTATTAATTTATGACAAAGGAGGCAAGAATATACAATGGAGAAAAGATGGTCTCTTTAATAAATGGTATTGGGAAAATTGGACAGCCACATTTTAAGAATGAAACCATACCACCATCTTAAACCATACATAAATTAACTCAAACTGGATTAAAGCCTTGAACACAAGACCAAAAACCACAAAGTTCCTAGAAGAAAACATAGGCAGTAGGCTACTTGACATTAGTCTTGGCAGTATTTTTTGTAACTGATTGCCAAGGCAATGGCAATGAAAGCAAATATAAACAAACAGGACTACATCAAACTAAAAACCTGCATAGCAAAGGAAACCATCAATAAAATAGAAAGGCAACCTCCTGAATGGGACAAAGTATTTGCAAATCATATATCCAATAAGGGGTTAATAGCCAAAATAAATAAAAGAACTCATATAACTCAATAAAAATGATCTGATTAAAAATAGGTAGAAATTCTAAACAGAAATTTTTCCAAAGAAGACATACAGATGACCAGCAGTCACATGAAAAAAATGCTTAACATCACCATCAGAATGATGATATAAGATAATGAGGCATTATTTCATACCTGTCATAATGGCTACTTTCAAGAAGACAGAAAATAACAAGTGCTGGTGAGGATGTGGAAAAAAAGGGGACTTCTGTGCATCATTGGTGGGACTCTAGATTGGTGTAGCACTACAAAAAACAGTATGGGGTTTCTTCAAAAATTGAAAAGAACTATCATATGATACAGCAATTCTACTTCTGTATATTTATATTAAGAAAATTAAAAAAACATTTAGTCAGAAAAGACATATGCCCCTATGTTTATTGCATACTGTTCACAGTGGCCAAGATGCTAAAATAACCAAAGCATCCATTGATAGAAGGATGGATGGATGGATGGATGGATGGATGGATGGATGGATAAAGATGTGGTATATGTACAACAGAATATTACTCAGCCATAAAAAGAGTGAAATCTTGCCATTTGTGACAACATGAGCAGACCTTGAAGGTATAAAATGCTAAGTGTAATAAGTCAGACAGAGGAAGACTAATACTATATGATTTCACTTATATGTGGCCACTAAAAAACAAATGAACAAAACAAATATAACCAAACTCATATATGAAGAGAGCAGACTGGTGGCTGCCAGAGGTAAGAGGGAGGATATGATGTGAGTGAAATGGGAGAAGAGGGTCAAGAGGTACAAAATTCAGCCATAAGGGGATCAACGTACACCCCGGTGACTAGAGTCTATAACATTGTATAGTATATTATGTAACATCATAGGGTGAAAGGGGAAACAATACTTATTGTGGTTACTATTTCATAGCATATGCAAGTATCAAATCATGTTGAACACCTAAACTAATATGATTTGTCAGTTATACATCAATAAAAACAAATTAATATAAAAACTGAGGCACAGAGAGAGGTTAAATTATTTGCTCTAAGGTCACACAGTTAGAGAATAAAAACTAAGGACAAATATATGATATAGAAATAGTGATTAATAAAATCAATTCTTTCAACTTAGATTAATTCAGAAACATGTAACCACCTGCTACATAAATGCTACACTTACTGCTTTAAAGGAGGTTACAGTCTAGCAGATCCCCATTTACTGCATCTACTATATAGACTCTAGAGGCAAAGGTAAAAAAAAAATTAAATGTAATCCTTATTCTCAAAGAAAAAATAATAAGCTTTCAATCATATCCATAGGAATGTAAACAGGTAAGCACATACATACACATATTCAGCTTGCTATAGTCCAAGGACTCATTTTTCAATTTGTGGAATGCCTTCATACAAAAAGAAACATACTCTAATTTTCTCTCACAAAAAAAAAAAAAAGAAACATACTCAGGGTGCCTGGGTGGCTAAGTCAAGTATCTGCCTTTGGCGTAGGTCATGATCCTGGGGTCCTGGGATGGAACCCTGCATCGGGTTCCCTGCCCAGAGGGGAGTATGCTTCTCCCTCTCCCTCTGCCCTTCTGCCCTACTTGTGTTGGCACTCTCTCTCACACTCTATCAAATAAACAGAAATCTTTGAAAAAAAAATAAAATTATTAAAAAAAAGAAGAAGAAACATACCCTAATTTTCCCATTTAATTCTTAAATCTAAAAAAAAGGAGGTGGAGGGGGGTACCTGGCTGGCTCAGTAGGTATAGCATGTGATTCTTGATCTTGGGGTCATGAGTTTGAGCCCCACATTGAGGGTAGAGTTAACTTAAGAAAATAAATAAAGGGGACATTTAAAAAATAAAAAAAGATAAAATATGAGGTGGAAAAGATAAACTATTAACTAAAATTAAATTTTAATATTTCACAGCTATAAGTGACAGTCTACAGTGTATCTTTCCCTCTGACTTCTCTTAAAGTTCACTTTGTATGGCATACTTCAACACTTGGGTATATATGGTTCATTGCGGTGAGCTAATTTCTTTTTCCTCTCCACTTGTATTTTGAGCTCATTAAGCGCTGTACTTCCTTTCCAACGTTATCTTTTAGAGCAAATAGCTGGCAATAAATAAATAGTAGTTGACTTGTACTCTGCCAACCACATGTTAATTCAAAAAAAAATCAGCTACAATATTTATAGGAGGCAGAAATTGATTAAATTTTATTTAACTATTAATTATGGGTTTACTGGATATATATAAAGAAGACATTTTACAAGATACCATATAATTCTAATACATTAAAAGATAATCATATATGTCAGAAATCTGCCTCTACCAGTTGTTTCTTTTTTAAAATAATGGGTTTTTCAACTATTTAATATTCTGCTTATCTAAAGGAAGATGACATCTGTTCGACAACTTTAATCCTGTAAGAAATGGTTTTCTAATATGAGATTAAAAATGAAAAGGGAGTAAAATATGGTACTTAGTGTTTTGCCATTACTTTCAACATATTATGACTAATCCTAAATTTAAACATCTTGGTTGATGACACAAAATTCAAGAGATCTAGGCCTGAATTTTCCCTTCCTTGCTTAAGCACTGAGTAAAAATGTACATAGAGGGATGACTGGGTGGCTCAGTGATTGAGCGTCTGCCTTTGGCTCAGGGTGTGATTCTGCGATACGGGACTGAGTCATGCATTGGGTTTCCTGCATGGAGCCTGCTTCTCCCTCTGCTTGTGCCCCTGCTTCTCTCTATCTGTGTCTTTCATGAATAAATAAATAAAATCTTAAAAAAAAAAAAAAAAGGGGGCAGCCCTGGTGGCACAGCCATTTAGCGCCACCTGCAGCCCAGGGCGTGATCTTGGAGACCCTGGATGGAGTCACAGGTCCGGCTCTCTGCATGGTGCCTGCTTCTCCCTCTGCCTGTGTCTCTGCGTCTCTTCCTCTCTATGGATAAATAAATAAAATCTTAAAAAAAAAAAAAAAAGTACATAGAACACATAGAAGACTGACTTATTCAAAGATAGGCTCCTGAAATATTAAAGACTCAAATGATACAGACCAAATAGAGGCCTGATCCTGCTAAGTTTTAAGGTATAAACTTTTAAAAATTTTCCAGGTTATTAGTTAGCATTCTTTAATCTTCCTAATCCATATTTAACAAAGTTATTTCAGAATTAATCAGTGCCATTAACAAAAGTTTACCCATACACATATATAATTACATACACATAACTTTACTATCCAAACTGACTTTCCTATAAAAAGTTTTCTGTCTGGCTGGTGAATGTGCTCCTGATTTTATGTTATATTTGAATCCTGATTTCATATAATACTACTTTGAATTATGACAGCAATGTAATTTATAATGCTATTTTTCTCCTGTCCTCTTCCTATAGGGAAAGAACATGAAACCTAGAAGCTTAGCACATGAATTCAGAACGGCTCTTCCTGCTCTAAAACATCTTAGCATTCTGAGAAAATTAATGAACTCAGAAAAACCTCTTTTATTCAGGGAACTATAAACCTTTCACATTAATGTCAAATTACTAGTGGCCAAGCGTCTTGTCCCATGGCATATAGGTAATGAGGAAAACTAAGTGGTTTCCTCATTCCCACCATACTCTTCCAATCCTAGGCCTCACTGTCTATGCTTCATGGAGGAGAGTTATAGTTTTGAATTTTCTGTAGCCTTTATAAAGATTATACTGTGGGAGTGCTTGGGTGGCTCAGTGTCTGCCTTTGGCTCAGGTTGTGATCCTGGGGTCCTGGGATCGAGTCCTGCATTGGGCACTCTGCGGGGAGCCTGCTTCTCCCCCTGCCTCTGTTTCTGCCTCTCTGTGTCTCTCATGAATAAATAAAATCTTATAAAAAATTAATAAATAAAGATTATACTGTGTACATTTACACAGAGCAAGGTCACATTAATCTCATAGAATTCTTTCAAAACCTCAAAAAAGGTTTTTGGAATTCTGTCCTAAGTTTATAATTACTTAAATTAAAAATTCTTCACAGGATAAGAAAAGGAAGTGAAAATGAACCAAAAGAACAAGAATATGGATAAGCTAAATATTTTTTGTAGATAAAAAACATCTCTGAAGAAAATAGTGACATGCAAGTAAATTCCCAAATCCTGTTTAAGTAGTAAATCAGGTATCCTGAGGGTAGACTTGGCCTTAAAGGTAGGCAGCTATCTTTGACAGAAAATCTGCAGAACTCATTCCTAAAAGTTTTGAATGGTGAAGACAATCCAAAAGGTAGGGGAAGAGTGAGGTTGGGTTGGGCTCCTCCAGAGCCTTGAGGGGAACATCTACCTAGTACTTGTGCCCCAAATCAGAAGTGCTAAGACCCACTTAGTTTATTATAAAAATGGCTTACAGTACCTCTGTAGGGTGGAAAACAATGTTATCTAGTTTGTAATCTCCATGAACCAAATTTTCTTCATTGTCCTTATCTGGGAAGTTTTTCATTAGCCAGTCAGATAGCTGGTTCATGGCAGGGACATCCTGATGAGCTGCAGCTTGATATTGTTCTGTCCAGGTTGATACCTAAAGATATACAAATAAGAAAAATTATAGAACTGAAAGTAGAAGATCAAGCAATTCTAAAACAAAACTTGATTATATCAAATTTGGTCTTATTCCTAAATGCTGAAGACAAATGCCTAAAGTAATATTCACATAAGCCTAAAACATTTAAATCTCTTCCATCTAATTCCATTTTACTAACCTAGATTTTTATCAGGAAAAAAAATACTGGCATAGGAATCAAGACATATGGGTTCTAGTCTTTATTCTGCAACTGTTTTGTGGAAGAAAAAATAATGTATGCAAACATATACACATATATACACAAATAAATAGGCATAGGGGACTTCTGAGATTTCTGGAAGGGTCATAAGCAACAAGTAATCCCTGAAAAAGGAAATATTGGGACTAGATTTTTATTTTTCATTTTAATACCCTTTCCTATTACCCACAGAATCTTTTTTTTTTAAGATTTTATTTATTTATTTATTCATGAGAGACACAGAGAGAGAGAGGCAGAGACAGGCAGAGGGAGAAGCAGGCTCCATGCAGGGAGCCCAATGTGGGACTCGATCCCAGGTCTCCAGGATCATGCCCTGGGCGGAAGGCGGTGCTAAACCACTGAACCACCAGGGCTGTCCCCCCCGCCCCCAGAATCTTCTAAATCTATTTTCAGGTATAAGGAATGCAAGAACTTTTTATTTTTCTTAGGATTAAATGCAAACAAATCAAACTATTCTCAGTCAGTCCTTCATCAATTGAGACCATATTATTTGTCAGCTTATAGTTTTCTCTGTACTCCCCACGGTATCTCTGTTCAATTTAGGGGGTAAAGACCTACATCTTTGGAATCATACGGACCGGGGTACAAATTATGTCTAAGCCACTTATTCATGTGTTATCTGATACCCATTGGTCTGATTCCTCACCTATAAAATGGGGGTAATAAGACCTATGTCTTATGGTTGTTACAAAGATTTAAAAAGAGTAGGTCAGCAATTCACCTTCCATGGGACCTGACATACAGTGAGTACTCTCTAAATCTTAGTTCCCTTCTCTCTTCCATCAGCCCCCTCAAACAGACACACATACAAAGGGAAATAGTCCCATACATGGGACTAGCTGTCCGTTTGGTACGAAATGCTCACCAAGTCTTCTCTAACACTCTAGATTTTCTCTTTTCATAAATACACAATGCAAGACATCTCTCCCACAAAGCTTTCCCCACCTGAGCAAAGGCACAGTGATACCTATCCTCTGAATAGAACAGCTCTCCTGATGAGTAACAAACAATTTACTACTAAATTATATACTCTTTTATTATATTTTCAAGTTTAATGTAAATGAGCTTCACGTACAGGTCTCTCAAAAAATGACCATAAATTCCTTTAGGGGAAGAATTTATTTCTATTTTCTTGATATTTAACATAGTACTCAGCAAGTGTTAAACACACAGCTGTGCTTAAGAGATATGTTAACTTAAAAAGGGAAACTGTACAGAAAATATATTGATAAATTAAGTGAAGAGGCTGAAAAGCTTTAAATCGGATTCATAGGGCACCTAGGTGGCTCAGTCAGTTAAACATCTGCCTTTGGTCAGATGCCCTGGTCATGATCCCAGAGTCCTGGAATGGAATCTGGTATTGGGCTCCCTGCTCAGCGAGGAGCCTGCTTCTCCCTCTCCATCTCCTTCTGCCTCCCTTTGCTCCTTCTGCCTCCTGCCTCCCTAGCTCTCTGTGCCAAATAAATAAATGAAATATTAAAAAAAATAAATTTGCATTCATGTACATCTTGTTAGTTACAGAAGCTTAGGCTGAAAAAACCTGATCTAAAAATATAAAATTATTTCATGCTAACAACAAGCCAATACAAGGCTGATATTAAAAGTTATGTTCAGGGCAGCCCTGGTGGCTAAGCAGTTTAGGGCCGCCTTCTGCCCAGGGCATGATCCTGGAGTCGCGGGATTGAGTCCCACGTCAGGCTCCCTGCATGGAGCCTGCATCTCCCTCTGCCTGTGTCTCTGCCTCTCTCTCTCTCTCGCTCTGTGTCTCTCATGAATAAATTTTTTAAAAAATCTTAAAAAAAAAAATAAAGTTATGTTCAAGTTTCAAGAAAGCATAAAATAGGTCTTTATTTTGACTAATAAAGTATATTATTTCCAAGAACTTGAGAAAAGGAGCTCTTTATGTGGATGTATTACCTGTCTTTTGCAGTAGCCAGCACCTCTACCATATCCTTCCAGCTGCAATGACTGTACATTCAAGGAATGTAACCGAGCCAAGGTTTCTATCATGGCCACATATATGGCTGACCGTTCTGCTGGGCTAACACCAGGAATTGTGAAATCACGAAAGATTCGACCCTATGGAAACAATTACAACAAATAATTTAAAACTGAAAAAAATATTTTCACACAAATTATTTGCTGTGCCATAATCCCCCTTGCCTACAAGAAAAAAAAATCAGGATTAACAGTTTGCGACCAAAAACCATTCTTTGTAGAATATGCTAGAAAAACATTCATTTGGGAAACATGTTTAACAGAGTATGTATGCTAAAGGACATTCCAAGTTGAACTTAAAGGAAAAAACTACTTTCAAGTTACACTCGCAAAAAAAATTTTTTAAACACTTTGAAATTACTGTTCTTAATGAATTGATTTGGAAGTAGTTTTCCCCCTTCCGTCTGGAGCATTTGGTTATTGCCATTACATATAGTTCTTTATTGCCACCTAGAGGAAAATTTAAGAATAAGTTAAACACCCTCAACTGAATTTGTTCCTAGTCTATTCACCTCTCTCACATTCCTTGTACTTATTAAAACAAAAGTTTAAGCTCTTGAAACACAAACTAATTACCTAAAATGTTAATTAACAAGCTATAATTTATTGGCATCTAAATTCATCATTAAAAATAGAAGTAACAATAAAATAAGATTGTGAATTTACCTGCACATGTTCCATCATGTAAAATTCTGTTCCAATGACAGAAGGATCACTGCAGTACAATAAAGGTTTGGGAACGGGGAATCCAACTGAAAACAAAGCTTTCTGGACTTTGAATTCTCTATCAATCTAAATAGGACAATGAATTATTAAAAATCAGAAACAGAAACTTTAAAGTTTTTTTAAATTATTATGTTTTAGTAATCTCTACATCCTACATGGCTCAAACTCATGACCCCAAGAAGAGTTATGTGCTCTGCCAACAGAGCCAGCCAGGCACCCCAGAAACACAGACATTTAATAACTATAGTGAGCTTAGATTAAGGCTAGAAATCAGGGAATCCCTGGGTGGCTCAGCGGCTTAGTGTCTGCCTTTGGCCCAGAGTGTGATCCTGGAGTCCCGGGATCGAGTCCCATGTTGGGCTTCTGCATGGAGCCTGCTTCTCCTTCTGCCTGTGTCTCTGCCTCTCTCTCTCTCTGTGTCTCTCATAAATAAATAAATAAAATCTTTTTTTTTAAAAAAGGCTAGAAATCGGGATCCCTGGGTGGCGCAGCGGTTTGGCGCCTGCCTTTGGCCCAGGGCGCGATCCTGGAGACCCGGGATCGAATCCCACATCAGGCTCCCGGTGCATGGAGCCTGCTTCTCCCTCTGCCTATGTCTCTGCGCCTCTCTCTCTCTCTCTCTGTGACTATCATAAAAAAAAAAAAAAAAAGGCTAGAAATCAATTTTGAAACAGTATCAACAAATGACCTAGAGGATAATATTTTCCTTAAAAGTAGTGTTAGTGCAATTATTACAGTTATAAAGTAGGCTAGCACTTAAAAAGACCATGATCATTTAATTAGGCTAAAGGATAGGCACGTGTATGGGGCTTAATATTGGCTCTGTGACTATGAAGGCAACAGTTCCTGACAACAATATTTCACAGATTATCATAAAAACATCTTTGTTCTCAACAGTTCCCTGCTTGCTTACTGGCTTATGCTTGCTCACTCTTTCTTTCTCATGACTCCCAAGGGGGATCAGGCAAGTCTCTATTCTAATGCTCTGAGCAGTTAGCTATAGGGTGCTGGGGGAGGACAGAGAGTGCTAGTACCAGGGAAAAAGTACTAGCTCCTTCTGGAGATCAAAAGAGGTACTTATTTCTAAAGCAGGGGTAGGGGAATCGTTCTAGGTGCTCAAGGCTACCATGGAGCTCAAGATAACCACAGGGAATGGAGGCAATAAGATGCAAGCAAGTACTGAAGCAGGGACCCAAATAAAATAGAAGGGCCTCCTCAACCAGGACAGATACATGGGCCTATCACTCAGGACCTGAGGACACAGCTTATAGCAGAGCTATAATGCTAACTCATCTGCCCCAGACTCAGTGGTGACTGATCACTTTCTTCTTTTTTAAGATTTATTTTAGATGGGGGTGGGGAGAGGCAGATTCTTCTTCTTATTTATTTATTTATTTGAGAGGCAGATTCTTTTTTTTTTTTTTTATGATAGTCACACACACACACAGAGAGGCAGAGACATGGTCAGTGGGAGAAGCAGGCTCCATGCACTGGGAGCCCCACGTGGGATTCGATCCCGGGTCTCCAGGATTGCGCCCTGGGCCAAAGGCAGGCGCCAAACCGCTGCGCCACCCAGGGATCCGAGAGGCAGATTCTTAAGCAGACTCCTCGCTGAGCTTAGAGCATAGAACCCGACGTGGGACTCGACTCCAGGCTCAATCTCACAGCTTAAGCCAAAACCAAGAGTGTGATGCTTAACCAACTGTGCACCACCCAGGCGCCCACAGTGACTGATGGGGAGAAATCATGCAGCTCTCTTGGACAACAGCAGTTAACAAAGATTAACTAAGGCAGAGATAGGACTATAACCAGGACCCAGGTGAGAGAAGTCAATGAAACCAAAGACTGTGAAAGAAGTGTTTGTAATCCCCTGGTGCTGGGGGTGAGGTGGATGATGGTAAGGACAAATGGGTCAGGGAGTCATAAAGTGGACGGCAGTGTGAGAACAGTGGTTTTTTTTTTTTGCAGTGTGGACTTAGAAACAAGGAAGGGAGTTGAAACCAACTAAGCCAGATACTTGGGCTGAGATCATTATGATCATTATGTTATTTTCAGTCTTTTGATAAGATGTTATCAGGAAGAGAGAGAAAGAGAGCCATTTATTGGGCATAAACTTCTGGGCACAGGGGGGATTCTTCTTTAGACTTACCATGTTGAGACTTGAAGTTACCCAACTTTTTGATTTTTAGCATCCTCAAGTTTCTTGGATATGGAACCAAGAAAGCCAGAGTCTGCATTTTTCCATTAATGTGTAATCTTAAGCCCATCCTTCAATGGCCCTAACCCAGTCAGCTTGGCCTGGGAAACGCCTATTAAACATGTTTATGATAATACCCTAAATATGCAGTGCTTTCAATGTTTCCAGGACTTTGATTTGCTTTCTCTTGTTTTCTTCTCTAAAATTCTACAGATAATAGCTATTTCCTAAAAATAGACTCAATTTTTAACAAATCTTTTTTCTCACTAAGCCTAATATTCAGAGAATACTTTAAAATGATTATTCAAGTATTTTTTATTAGCAGAAGATCAATGGATTGTCAGAGCAAATATATAAAGATCCTTCAGTGAGTAGATATTATTGTAAGATAATTTTAAAAACATAATTAAAAAATATATAACCAAAGACAAACATCTATAAATGAGCAGCACTGAAAATATTCACTGGATTGCATTTTTAGCCAATTGTAAGGAAGGAATCAAATCCATAAGAGGACTGGGTATTGCACAAGATTAATGACCTAAAGACAGCCTCAGATTTCAACCTCAAGTCCTTTTTAAAAATGGGATACAATTCAAGTGAAATTTTTATCTAAGAAATAAAATGTATTATTGTTTAATAATGAGATGACTTTTAAAACCAATTTAAATTATTTTTCTGCATATAAAAAGTATTTGTCAACAAAGAATTATTGCATTTGTATACCATACCTTATGTGCTTTAGGAAGTAGTGAACCAGGTGGTTTTTTTCTGAGTACATAGGCTTGAGAGCCTTTCTGGAGATAAAAGGTTGGATTGGACTGTCCTGATCTAGGTAAGAGTAGAGGAAAGGTCAACTACAAAGATATTTCCCTTCTTTCCCAAATCTTACCAAAATGTCAAAAGAAACACAAAATAAAAACAAACCTATTTCATTGCTAGAAAACCAAGAAGGGTGCTACCAGCAGCTCAAAATATTAGTTTTTGGATGACATAATGCAGATGGTAACAGGGGTAGGTGGAGAACCTATAACACAGGTAGAAGAGAAGACCTCACTCCCTGCAAATCATGAGTTTTATTTATTTTTTAAAAAGATTTTATTTATTTATTCATGAAAGAGAGAGAGAGAGAGAGAGAGACATAGGCAGAGGGAGAAGCAGGCTTCATGCAGGAAGCCTGATGTGCGACTCAATCCCGGAGTCCCAGGATTATGACCTGAGCCAAAAAGGCAGACGCTCAACCGCTGAGCCACCCAGGCATCCCAAATCATGAGTTTTATCAGAAGTATCCCTAGAACAATGCCTAGATCTAAATAAATAAAGGCTGGGAGGAGAGATTGTATCTATTAGTCAGAAAATTAAAGAGTTAATTAATAGCTAGGTTAGGGTCCCCTCATCTACTGTTAGAGATATAACCCCCAGATGCTTCACCAAGGCTAGTACCCAAGAAGATGGGTATCCCAGCTCTCCACAATGGGAACTGTGGTAAACAAGGTCCCAGGGTAGATACTTGGGCCAGGAAAGTACAGAAGGGCTCCAGGTAACTCAGATACCAGGGCACTGGATTTCCCTGCTGGGTGAGCAGAAATTCTCACATGAACTAAAAATGCACTCCAGATATCAAAACCATTAAATTAACACCTTCATTTACAATATGAGCAGCTTAGAATTACCTAGCTTTTGAAGACTCCAACAGTATGAAAAAGAGGACTTAATAATGAAAAGAATCAATCCCTGATATGTGCTGCAACATGGACTTTGAAAACCTGGTGCTAAGTGAAAAAAGCCAGACACAAAAGGCACATATTCCATATGATTCCACTTCTATGAAATGTTCAAAATCTGTAAATCCATAGCAATAGAAAGTGGATTAGTGGCTGCTAAGAGATGAGAGGAGGGGAGAATTGGGAGGTGAGGGTTTTTTGGGGGTGATAGAAATGTTCTGGAATTAGATAATAGTATTGGTGACACAAAATTGTGAATATACTAAAATTCACCAAACTGTACAGTTTAAAATAGTTCAAATTTTAAATTTTATGATAAATTTTATCTCAAAAACAATCCCAGTGGCACTATACTTCAATAGAAAAATAAATTTAGGGGATTCTGAGTGGCTCAGTTGGTTAAATGTCTGCTTTCGGCTCAGGTCATGATCTCAGGGTCCTAGTATTGAGGCCCGCATTGGGCCCCCTACTCAGTGGGGAGTCTGCTTCTCCCTGTGCCTCCCCCTGCTTGTGCTTATGCTCTGTCTCTTAAATTAAGAAAAATAAATTAAAAAAACATGTATTTCTGTTTTTAAAAAAAAAAATCTCACCAAACTAAAAGCTTCTCCCCTGTATAAATATCTACCATAGTTCTAACAAAGACCCTGCGAAAATGCAGAAGTCTACCTTGGGAAGATCATCACCAACACGGGGAACACAGTAATGGCTAACTTTAAGCACTCTCACCATCAGGACACCATATAGTCTAGAAACCACTGATGATATCAATACTGTAAGAATCATCAATAAGCGAAGAGCCATAACTATTGCTTAGGGCTTGGACAAGACATTTGGTGCTGAAAGAAATGTGAACTATAACCAAAGAGGTAGTAGCACTTTTGATTTGTCAAACCTTAATTAACAAAGATGGAATTCTTTGCATTTTAAGTGTGTAGTTAGGGAAACTCACTTGGCTGGAGAAGGCTTTGATTAGACAATCAATCTCACAAAACCCTAACAGGCTACCCTCTGCATTGGTTCACTTGGAAGCATATGAAGTCAAGAAATACAGTATTCCAGCAGGGCAGCATCAGATGAGCATCTAGAGTAGAAGCATCTCAGTAGTCCATGCAGTATGCTAGGATCAACTCTGTGACCCCTGTACCCCTTAGGTGATAGCTCAGGTTCTAAGAAATGAGTCCACACAGGTGAGGATGGGTGCCAACCTGGCTTAGAAGCCTCGTGTTCCACAGGAGCTACTTCCTCCAGTAACAATCCTCTGGACATAGCTCCCAGCAGCCTAACAAGGAACATGAGCAGTTCCAAGAACTTGCTACACTCAGGGAAGCCCAAAGTATCCCACTTTGGGATACTTTGAACTTAAGAGTTCATTTCCAGGCCTTCCAGTTCAGATACAGTTTATCAATTAGATATTATCTCTACCAGAAGTAATGTTGCCTAGACACATAGCTGACATACCACCTTTACCAAGTTACCAGAGTAACAGAGCTAGAAAGTTAACTTAGCTTGTCCATTGAGAAGAAAAGGTTTTTTAACCCTTCCTTCACTTCTTGCTAGAGAAGTCTCAGGCCTGTGAGGTCATCTAGTGGGTGGTTTTAGCTGCATCTCCAAGCTTCAGAAACTTAGAAATTCCCACAGGATTTTTTTTTTTTTTTTCCCAAAGGCAAGAAATTTGAAAAAGCATCAATCCTGATAAGGGTGTTACTTATGTTTGCAGCTATGTAGGCAGTCATCTTGTAGGTATGTAGGTACCCATCTTAAGGGTATCTGGAGATAAACCTGAAAATACTCAGGATTCATTGCTCTTTGATATCATCCCTTTTCCTAGTAATACTGAAACTACTACTTTGGTATTGAAATCACTGGTGATTTCATAGTCAGGACTATCCTGATTAAGCGCAATACCACAGTTCATTCCAAGTGGACTTAGACCTTCACTATCTACTCTATGAATCTGAGTGAGCATTGATGAAAAATAACAATCAATAATCATATCCCAATAGTCATGACTATTCTGGTTAAGCGCAATACCACAAGTTCATTCAAAGTGGACTTAGACCTTCACTATCTACTCTGTGAAACTGAGTGAGCAATGATTAAAAATAACAACCAGTTTGGCAAGTTTGAACTCACAAATATGCCTCCTACACCCTTCAGATTTGTACAAATTAAAGTAACTTTTGATATTGATAACAGCATCTTAAATATATTTGCCCTAGATAAGAGATCAAGAAAAGAGAAGATTAAAAGGCCAATGTCATGGTGTTTGAGCATGGAAAACATTGAGTATGTGGTCCAAGAGGCTTAAAATTTAAGTACAAAGCTGGAGATGAGAAGCAGAAGGGCAAAAGATCCCCTAAGAATATGCTCCGATGCTATGTATTCACCAGTAAGGCCACGCAGATGATGAGACACATCAAAGCAGAATCAAGGATGAAGTCAAACAGAAGATTCTTGGCAAGTACAGTGGAACCATCAAATGGCTGATGAAGAATCAGATTACTAAAAAGGAAGAATTTAACATTAGCAGAAAGAGCTGCAGATTATCTTTCCTTTGTACCCCCTGGAATTGTCTTTCAGCGTAATCACATACAGCCTCACTCTCTTCTCTGAATGGACCTATCATCTCCTTGCTTTCACTAAAATCTGAATGTTCCACAAGGACCTTGTTTCCTTTGTAGACCTCTAAAGTGGTCGATTTTCTCCCTATTATCACTCATCTTGTGGGCCTGGAGATGGAGTCGATGTTTCTCCTGATACTCATTGCCACTTGCAAACTCGTTGCCCTCCTTCCTGCCTAAACTTCACCCAATTTTGAATTTCATATTATGAGATTAACACATTCCACCCTTTCTTGCTGCAATCTACTCTGTTGCAATCACTCTCCCTCATTGCCTATTGACTCACTATTGCTCTTATTTACACTACTCCTCATTGCCTATTGACTCACTATTGCTTTTATTTACACTACTCCTATCATGATTTCAAACTTCACTCAGATGTTCATTTCTAACACTCAGGCCTGTCAGTTCCTTGAATTCTTCTACTTCAGCGATATTTTCATTTATACTACTTTACCCACTCTAGGGGACACATCTTACACATTAAGAACTCAAACACTGCATAATCCTCCACGGTAAGCATTTCTATCTGACCATAATCTATCTTTCGAGTCATTCCCGCTGGTACGTTCATTCCAAAGATCCTTCAATCCTGGGATCAACGGTCCATTGATCATACTACTGTTTACTGTCCTTCAGCTTCCCCTTCCCCCACCACATCCTTTCTGAACTCACTTAATTTTGATGGTCAATTATACTGTCAGTCCCTTGAGTCCATCTTTAATACACTTGCCCTCTCTCCATGATATTTGCTTGGCTTCCTCTATCCTGGGTTAAATCCACCTCTTTGCCTGCACTCACAGAGCTGAATGTAGCTGGAGAAAGAAACATCCTGACAGTATTACAGGCCTCTGGCATTTGTGTTCCTTGACTATTGATTAGTGTGAAAATAAAAATAGGGGTAATCGAGATGGGTCAGAGTCTTGTAGTACAGAATTAAAACCAGTTTAGGTTTCTAGCCTAGAAACTTGTATTGTAAACAAAGTTTAAAATATTTCACCGATTATTACAGCACTTAATTATCAAAAGGAACGGATACTTATTACAGATCAGGAAACTGGTTCTCAGGAGTTTATGTAACGTTTAAATTCCTAGTCCTTAAGTGACAGAATTTCCTGAAAGCTAAGATAGTTTCTATAGCTTTGTGTGTTTATCAAAATACTATTTTTTTTATTTCAAAAAATTTGTTTTCTATTATAAAACCGATCAGAGCCAGATTCATGGTGGGGAATAGCACTTTCAGGATCGCCAGCCAGTTCCATTCCATCACTTCAAAAGAACTAAAGCCCAAAGCGGTGGAGTGATTTACTAAACAGAAGGTCTAGGATTAGAATTCATTCCCCCAGCTGGTGCCACTATCTCAATCTCCAAGAATATGGCCAATTTTAACGGAATTACACCTGCTTCTCAGAAAAAAAAAAAAAAAAATCTAATGGTTATAGAAAAAAAGTTGCAAGACCTCTTTATATTCCACAGAGCTTCCAACCATAACGGTCTCAGTGAGCCCTCCAGGCATATAATTGCAAACTTTTACAAAGATTCCTTCTCAGAGCTGGAATCGTGAATGCTGTGGTGCTTCCGTTACAGTCCTCGAATTGGAGATGCCCTGAAGGAAACGCAAGGGGACCCGCGGACGGCAGCCCCCACCTGCACAGTGAGTCACCGCAGGAAAAGCAGCTGGGATGGGGGAAATGACGACTCCACCCCAGGGCCAGAGAGAGAAAAGCACAATGCACAGATCTGTTTCTGCTGGAGGAGAAGCCGGCGTCGATACCTGTACTGGGCAATGGTCAGCGTGGCCTCGGGCTCGGCCGCAAAGCCGGGCAAGTGATGGCTTAGGTAGGCCTCTAAGGCCCCGCTGTCGAACTTGTGCTGCGGCAACACTTCGGCGGTGTCGGGCTCTGGGGAGGCCTCTGCCGCCATGGCTGCGGCTGCTGCGGGCGGCGCAGACGCAGAATCCACCGAGCTCCGGCGGCCGGGAGCCGGGCCCGACAGCCAGGGGGCGAGGCCGGCACTCGTCGGGGCGGCCACCGCTCGGCTCCAGCCAATCACACTGCGCCTGCGTGCGGCCGGTTAGGTTCTAGTCGCCATCAGCCCGACGACCTCCGCGTGTTCGCAAAGACTCTTATTTCAGTCTCACGGTCGGAGGCCGCAACCTTCAAGAAGGCAAAGCTCTGTTACTCGCTACGGGCAATTAGGAACGAAAAGGCCTCTTCAACCCCCACATGAAACGCACCGGCAGCCTCAGACCTTACAGGGTCCGGTGCAGAAAAGGGTCCGTCGAGACCTTGAACCCAGGAATAAAAGATCCTGGTGTTTCTCCTAGCCGCCGGGCTGGAAAGGCAATATCGCCGGCCGCGGGCTTTGGACACTAATGACCCACAGCTCTGCCGCGGCCTTGTCTCTTAGGACCCGGCAAAGAAGGAAGCTAAGAGGGGCGGGTTTTGTGTGTGTGTGTGTGTGTGGGGGGGTGTTTCCCCCCTGAGGGGGAGCGATGACTGCGGCGTACCGGAAGCGGTACCGTGGGAACCCGGCGGGAGCGGCGGAGACGTGTCGAGTGTGAGGCGCCGGGAGCACTTCCGCAGGGCTCTGGGCTAGGAAAGCGGCGGCGGCGGCTGCCTCCCCTTCCCCTCGCGGGGCCCGCATGCCTAGCAGCGTGGGGCGGCGGCGGCGGCGGCGGCGGCTGGGGGAGCTGGCGGCCGGGGTCCCAGCCATGGCCGAGCCCGTGCAGCGGCTGCAGCAGCGGGTGGAGGAGCTGGAGCGGGCCCTGGCTCAGGAGAGAAGTCGGCGGGCCGTGGGGGGAGGCGACGGAGGCGGCGGCCGGGTCCGCATCGAGAAGATGAGTTCGGAGGTGGTGGACTCCAACCCCTACAGGTGACCGGCGGGGCGGGGCGGAGGCGGTGCAGTCAGGGTGTCCGAGTGGTCCGCAGTGAGGCGCCCCTTCGGGCCCACCTCCCGCGGCCTCCCACCTCCCTCCTCTTGTGCCGGGGTCCTGCGCCCTGACGCGCCGGGCCGAGTCTTCGAAGAGGTGAAAAGGCCGTCTTTCTCTTAAAACAGGCGCACACACATACACAAAACCAAACCCGAGTGAATCAGCCATATGGCGCTGCTCCCGGGCCTGCTGGGGATCAGGCGTCCCGTTACCTGATGCCTCTGCCGCAGTCTCCCTCGTTCTGCATAAAACCGATAGTAATAAGTCTCAGGAGATGACATCAGGGGTGAAGCCCACCAAGCGCTGAGCTTCGAGTTTCATAAAGGCTTCTCGGTATTGCAAAACCGGGGACGTGGCGGGAGACCAGGATTAGCTTTAGCTTTAAAAGCTGTTGGGTTTCGCCAGCCTCGTCCGCTCCCGTCCTTTCAGCTGGTTGAATGTGGTGCAGTGGTTAAGAGGAAGGATTACCAGAGCCGGACCGATTGGAATCGGATCCCACCTCTTGGTAGCTCAGCGACCACGGGAAATGTTTGTGTAGAGTAGGGACCAATGGTACCAGTGAAATCTTCAGGTGATACCTAAAACTGAAAATGCAGAAGTAACAATGTTAGCAAGTTAGAGATGTGTTAGTAACAGTTGGAAATTAGGAAGGAGGGTTAAAGGGAGGAAGGGGCCAGAAGCCTGCAGAATTTCCTAGCAAGCTGGGTAGAACTATTTGACTCTTTAAAGTGTAAGTGAGGGGCACCTGGGTGGCTCAGCGGTTGAGCATCTGCTTTAGGCTCTGGTCGTGATCCCGGGGGTCCTGGGATCTAGTCCCACGTCGGGCTCCCTGCATGGAGCCTGCTTCTCCCTCTGCCTGTGTCTCTGCTTCTCTGTGTGTCTAATGAATACGTAAATAAAAATCTAAAAAAACAAAGTGTAAATGAATGGGAATTTTATGTGTATAGGCTTAAATATATATTAAATACATAACAGACTAAAGTACTTAACAGTCTTTGGCATGCAGTTGGTACTTACTAAAAGTAGACATCGTCCATTATGAGCAGAGACAACTGATGTTAAACATTAAATATTTACATACGCTAAGAAAGCATGGAAAAATGTTGAAATTTCACTTCAACGTATCTCATCTGGACCCTTAACGTTTAAGTCAGTTGTTTCAATCTTGGTTGTCCATTAGACTATCTGAGGAGCTTATGAAAAAAATCTTGTTGCACAGGCTACATACACCTGGAAGGATAGTGTTTTTAAAGCTGCCCAGGTGATTTAGTTTCACCTGGTAAAAGCCCCTGAAAGATTTTTTTCTTTTAAATATTTTATTTATTTGATAGGGAGCATACACCAGAGAGCACAAGCAGGGGGAACAAGAGGGGGAGGGGGAGAAGCAGGCTCCCCTTTGAGCAGGGAGCAAAGCATGAGGCTCTATCCCAGGACCTGGGACCATGACCTGAGCTGAAGGCAGATGTTAACTGACTGAGCCACCCAAGCACCCCTGAAAGATTTCTTCTAAAGCATTAGCAATGATTGTGTTTTTCTGTGATGATGTGTTTACCTGTATCACAATTAAAAGATTGTAAGCTTTAAAACATTTTTTCATTGTTTTAAGCCGGCTAATGGCATTGAAACGAATGGGAATCGTAAGCGACTATGAGGTATGGTAAACCTTTCCAAGTTTTTGAAGATGATTTCAGTAAATGAAAATTATTTCTGATGACATTTTTGATGAAAAGCTAACCGACAAATCTATAATTTTGCGTTTCACAGAAAATCCGAACCTTTGCTGTAGCAATAGTAGGTGTTGGTGGAGTTGGTAGTGTGACTGCTGAAATGCTGACAAGATGTGGCATTGGTAAGGTAAAAACATTTCTCTTTGCCTGTCATAGGGAAACTTCTCACTTCTGGAGTAAATCAGGTACAAATTAGGAATTTTTCTCGTTACTAATGGTTTGTTGATTTGTGCTGTCTTTATTCATATTGTTCTTTCTACCCACAGTAGTTAAGACACAACCCCACCCAAATGGAAGCTGATAATCAGATAAAACAAGGAATATCCCAATTTTGTTCAATAAGTTTTTGTTTGGAATAAGATATATTACAATTTGGGCTGTTTTAAATATAGAAACTAGGAGAGAAGTCTGTTAAATTGATAGTGTGTGAAACCCAGGCACCTAACATATTTTTTAAACATGCTTTATACAAGATGGACTAGAAAGCATGTACCTTTTTTTTTTTTTTTTCAAAGAATAGTGGCCCTTTATTAACTTATTTTTAAAAATTTGTTGACCTACAGTATTAGTTTCGGTTTTGCAACACATTGAGTAATTCAACAGTTCTATACATTACTCAGTGCTCATAAGTACGGTCATCACCTGTCACCATATAACTTTAGTACAGTATTATTGAGTATATTCTCTATGCTGTACTTTTAATTTTCATGACTTTTTTTTACTCAAAGAAAAGGAAAACCATTTGAAAAGATATATATACTCCTGTGTTTACTGCAGCATTTATTTACAATAGCCAAGATATGGAAGCAACCCAAGTGTCCATAGATAAATGAATGGATAAAGAAGATAGGTGTGTGTGTTTGTATAATGGAATATTACTCAGCCTTATAAAAGGATGAAATCTTGGCATTCATGACAGCATGGATGGTCCTGAGGATATTATCCTAAGTGAAATAAGAGAAAGACAAATATATGATTTCACTTATATGTGGAATCTAAAAAACAAAAATGAACAAACAAAAACTTTTAAAAGAAACTGGTGGTTGCCAGAGGGGAAGTGGGTGAGATAGGTGAAGAGATACAAACTTCTAGTTAGAAAATACCTTTCTTACTCTTAAAATTGAACTGGAGAATGCTCTAGATTTCTTTTAACCTATATGTAGCTTTTTTTTTTTTTTCTTTCACTTTTTTCTAAAATCGATTTAGGTTGTGGGTAGGAAGGAGAGATAATCTTTCCTGGAAATCAGTATACTTAGTCTCAGATTTATAAAGGTAAAGCCTATGATGTTAGATTCTTAGTGGTTGAATACCAAAGCTTTCCACAATTGATTACCCCTCTTTAGCATTTTGACAAAGCAAGCATTTTTCCCACAAAGTTTATCAGTGCTTTTTAATATGTTGGTCTTGTCCCATGCCTCCCCCCCTTTTTTTAAAGATTTAATTTACTTTTTGAGAGAGAGTGTAAGTGAGTGAGCATGGGGAGGGAGAGAGGGACAAAGAGTCTGCACTGAGCACAGGAGCCAGATTGTGGGGCTCAATCTCAGGATTCTGAGATCATGACCTGAGTTGAAATCAAGAGTTGGACACTCAACTGACTGAGCCATCCAGGCATCCCCATGCCCCAAATTTTTAAAAGAAAATGGTTTCCAAGTTGGCATTTATTTATCAATATAGAAAAGGCAACATAAAAATTCTATAAGTGTTTATTAACCTTTTAAAGTCTTTGAAGTTTACAAAAGCCAGCCAACGATTGGTTATAGTTGATCAAAGAATCACAGCTGATTGACCTAGGATAATAGAGATCATGGAGATTATGGGTCTTAGTTTTGATGTGCTTCAGAATCATTTCATAGGCTTCTTAAAACATAGACCCTACCCCAGTGGTTTTGATTCCTTAGGTTTTTAGTGCACCTAAGAATTTGAATTTGTATTAAGTCCCCAGGTGATTCTGATGTTCTAGGGGGATTTTTTTTTTTTTAAGATTTTATTTATTCATGAGAGACCCAGAGAGACAGGCAGAGACATAGGCAGAGGGATAAGCAGGCTCCATGCAGGGAGCCCAATGTGGGACTCAATCCCGGGACTCCAGAATCATACCCCGGGCTGAAGGCGGCACCAAACCCTTGGGCCATCGGGGCTGCCCTAGGGGGATTTTTAAGAACTGCTGGATCCCTGCTACTCAGTCTGATGCCCTAAGTAGTAGCATCAGCATCACCTGGGAGCTTGTTAGTAATAAATACTTCCAAGCCCCATGCCAGACACGCTGAATTAAGGATCTGTATTTTAACAAATCTCCATATGATTTGTATATATATTAAAGTTAGCCCCCCCACCCAGGAAAAAGGTTAGCCTTTATATTTCTTTACTTTTTTTTTTTTTTAAAGATTTTATTTATTTATTTATGAGAGAGAGAGAGAGAGGCTGAGGGAGAAGCAGGCTCCATGCAGGGAGCCTGATGTGGAACTCGATCCCGGGTCTCCAGGATCAGGCCCTGGGCTGAAGGCGGCACTAAACTGCTGAGCCACCAGGGCTGCCCAGCCTCTATATTTCTGATAAGCTTCCAGTGATACGGATACTGCTAGTCCAGACCACATTTTGAGTAGCAAGGATCTAGAACAATGGTTATCAAATATTTCTATGATTAGAATCACCTGAGAAGTTCAAAAAAATTTTGCTATCTATAATAGAATAGAATCAACCTCTGGGGATGGGACCCAGACATCAGTATTTTTTAAAAAAACTCTCCAAGGGATTCCAATGTGCATTCAAGTTTTATTATTTTTTATTATTATTTTTATTTATTTATGATAGTCACACAGAATGAGAGAGAGAGACAGAGACACAGGCAGAGGGAGAAGCAGGCTCCATGCACCGGGAGCCCGACATGGGATTCGATCCCGGGTCTCCAGGATCGCGCCCTGGGCCAAAGGCAGGCGCCAAACCGCTGTGCCACCCAGGGATCCCTGCGTTCAAGTTTTAAGTTAAGGATCTCATAGGTTAAGTTTCAGAATTCTTTTCAATATATAAAACAGATAAACAAGGAGTTAATTCATGCTTAAACAGGGAATTTTTTTTTTTTGCCTTTTTGAGAGAATTTTATTTGGTTCTTACAAAGGTTGTTGCAATATGAAAGTCATTTTTGTTTGATAGAAATATCAAGCTGTCTTGTCAAACACACTGAAGTAACCTAAAAATATATTTCAGAGCTCACAGAGCTTAAAGAGCAAAGATTATATGCAACCAGACAAAGCCTATTTCTGCATTTCCTATTTCTTGCCCAGACTGCTTTGCTTACCAGACTGTCACTAAACATCTTGAGGAAATGCAGGGATCATTTTGTTTGGAATCTTAGACACACCAGAACACATAATATTTACAAAGAAACTTTTACAGATACATTAATTGAAAAGATACTATCTAGAAATGTAATCTTGAAATCTTTTTCTTGCCAATTGATCACGAAGCAAGATGGGAGACTTCAAGCCCACCTTTTAACCCCTTTGAGGTGTCCTGGATCACCAGATCTAGATCAGCTCCTTTATTTTACAGAGGAAGATACAGGCCTAAAAAGTGAGTGACTTATCCATGATCAGAGCTAATTTGTGACAGAGCTACAACTGATATTTCCTATCCCCAAATTTGAGATATCCTGTCACTTATAAGTCACTTACAAACCAGCTATGAAGCTGATGACTCAAGTGATTTCCTGTCACTTATAAGTCACTTATAAACCAGCTATGAAGCTGATGACTCAAATTTAATACTTGGCCTGACTTAATAAGTAGTGTCTAATGAGCTGAAATAAACTATATCTTGGAGACTTTTTTTTTTTTTTGGAATTTTTTTTTTATTGGTGTTCAATTTACTAACATACAGAATAACACCCAGTGCCCGTCACCCATTCACTCCCACCCCCCGCCCTCCTCCCCTTCTACCACCCCTAGTTCGTTTCCCAGAGTTAGCAGTATCTTGGAGACTTTTAAGTCGAGTCAGAAAATTGTAGAGGGCAGACAGAGGAGATGCATTTTTTCTAGCAAGATATTAAGAGTTACCCAGGGGTTGTTCTGTAGGTTGGGTTAATTTCGTTATTAAGATTCCCCTCCCATACCCCCCCCTTTTTTTTTTTAAATTTTAGCTGTGTACAGGATAATGCACCATAAGCCACAGCCCCCTCAACCACTGCTGTAACCTTTGCTTCTGTGCTCACTTTACCCTGGCATTTTGCCATACTTTTGTTTTTATTGTTAAACTTAGGATGCTGAGAATTGTGTTAGTCACAGAATTTTAGATGAAGGAAGGGACCTTGGAAATATTTGGGTGCAACCTGTTCTTACTGATAAAAAATGGAATCTTTAAAAAGGTGTGTGTGTGAGTGTGAGAAATGCTGTCATGTCTAAATACATGGAAGGAAACAACAATTAACTTACTGGGTAGTAATTCTGTTTGGGGTGATATTTCTGTTTGTGGGTTAAAAATGGTGTCCTAGTCACAAAGGGAGTCATGTTATACTATGGTTTTAAGTTATGGCATTTGTTTTTATCTTATTTATTTATTAATCTTATTTTTTGAGAGAGAGTGAGTGAGCATGGGCAGGGAAGGGGCAGAGGGAGAAACAGATTCCTTGCCGAGTAGGGAGCCAGACATGGAACTCCACCGGGATCATGAGCTGAGCTGAGCTCAGATGCTTAACTGAGCTACCCAGGTGCCTTGTTGTTTTTATCTTAAAATTTCACTTCTCTAATGTGTTCTTGGTCTTCAGTAAACAATTGGAATGAAATGGAATAAACAGTTTTTCAGTGAATCCTTTAGAGAGGCAGTAAGTATTAGGGTTTGGGTGCAGATGCTGGGTTGAGAATGCCTGAATTTGAACCTCATTTTCATATGTATTAGCTGAGTGGCTTTGGGGCATGTGTCATAGTTGTCTCATTTATACCTATATGAGCATTAAATGAATTAATATTTTTAGAGCTAGCTAATATTACTGTCAAACTATTAAAACCCATCAAATGTAAAGTCCACTAATTGATTCTTTGTTATTTTTAGCTTATATTTCGGTATGTTTTTCATCAAAATACCACTGTTTTCATTTTAGTTGCTACTCTTTGACTATGACAAGGTGGAACTGGCCAATATGAATAGACTTTTCTTCCAACCTCATCAAGCAGGATTAAGTAAAGTTCAAGCAGCAGAATATACTTTGAGGTAAAGGGAATTAGCAATTAAAGACTATAGTGAAATCTTAGTTCGTGTATTTTTATTTAAGTTAATGCACAAACTTTTCTCTATAAAATGCAGGTTTTACTATACAGATTGTCTTACCTCTTGGAACTGGGTTGGCAAACTTTCTGTATAGGGCGAAGTAGTAAATATTTAAGGCTTGGAGGGCCAACTGTGAAACTGTCTAGCTATGTAGTTGTAGTGCAATAGCTGCTGTAGGCAATAGAAAAATGAGTGAGCATGGCTGCTCCAATAAAACTTTGCTTATGGACTCTGAAGTTTAAATTCCATGTAATTTTAGCCTATTACGAAACATCGTTCTTCTAAGGAAAAACCATTCATAGCTTGCAGACTTTATAAAAATAGATTTGACACTAGTGGCCTGCCTTGCCAACCTTTAATAAGTTTCTTTGTGGCCCCAAACATGCTTGCACTGAATTAAATAAGGAATAGGGAAGCTCTTTTTGTCAGGCTCAGTGGTAACTCAACAGAGGTGATAAGAGCTTAATTCTAAGCACATACATGATGGGAATAGTTTTGTAATATGCAGTCAAAATGTTGTGAATGTGGTAGTCCTTGAAGTGGGGCAAAATAAATAGAAGAGGACTTTGGATTTTCTTTGAATAGTTTGAATTCCATTTTTCTAACCTCATAAATGATCTTTTTCAGTTCTTTTTCCTGCTTTCATTTAGTATTCCTACCAGTAGTTTAATAATCATTCCCTTTTTTCCTCTCAGGAACATTAATCCTGATGTTCTTTTTGAAGTACACAACTACAATATAACCACAGTCGAAAACTTTCAACATTTCATGGATAGAATAAGGTAAATTTTATTTATGAATATTTTGTACAGTGTCTAGCTTAAACAAGTAATAGAAAATCTCTTGATGTTTATTTAACTCAATGAGTTCATACATTCAATATATATTTGTTTTTAAAATAGTTTTCTGTGCGGTCTTTATGTATTAGGAGCCCAGTAAAAAGTTAAGTATTGTCCAAAAACACAATAGTAACAACAATAAAAAAAAACAAAAAACTTGTTATGATTAAAAAGGGATCCTCAATTTTAAGTTCTGTGTTCTAGATTGTATTTCTATGTGAAAGTGATTTCCTGCAGAATGTTGTAACAAACACTGAGATATTGAATTGTATTCAATTTTTATTACGTGTGGAGTGAAACATGAATAAAAGTCTGGAAGCTGATAGGGAAATGGTAATTTTTTGCCTTCCAGGAGTAGAACTGTAGTATCATTCATGTTATATTCATATTACTTAATACTCTTTACTAGATCTTTAATATTAAATACCATGTCATGATTGTACTCATTTACTGAAAGAATAAATGTGTGCCTGAACAAATGCAGTCTAATTAGAGGGTATTTTGTGTCCTGATTCCCCCGCTCCCCAATAAAATTTATTTGCTTTACCTAGTAATGGTGGATTAGAAGAAGGAAAACCTGTTGACCTAGTTCTTAGCTGCGTGGACAATTTTGAAGCTCGGATGACAATAAATACAGTAAGTATTCCTTTTGTCTAAGATGTTAACACTCATGGATTCATCTATTTTCTTGTATAGTTCTGCATTTAAACCCTTATGTGTTCTGTTAATTTTTAATGATCTCTTAGCCTGCCTTTGAGATTCTAATGGCTGTGGGATTTGTCTAGCCTTACTGATGTGGCTTATGTTTTTAGTATCCTATTTCCTCCAATACAGGAAATTATAACATAGTAGATACTTCTGAAGTACAATATTTAAGATAAAGATTTAATCTTAAGATGTCTTATTCTTTGTCAGCATTGGTTTTGACTTTCATTACTTTAGGTATAAATATAAATTGCCTACAAACCTAGTTTCTCAGAAATAAAATTCTTTTGAATTACTGTGTTTTCAACTTTTCAAAAGAGATTTTGCAGTTAATTGATGAAATTATTTTAGAAAAATGAATTTTTACTTTAATATATCCTATAAACCTAATGGTTCAATTTAATTAGGTATTTATTGACTGCTTGCTTAAATGCTGTCACTTTACTTTTTAGAGAGTGGCATTTGCCAGGGAATTCCACTATTTATAACTTTCTCTTGAAAAATTTAAAAACATCTTGGTAATCCATTTAGTTAAACCCCAATTTTTCAAGAAAAGAACTTATGGTAAATTACTTCTTTTGATGTTATGTTTTCACCTATTTCTACTAAGGCTTGTAATGAACTTGGGCAAACGTGGATGGAGTCTGGGGTCAGTGAAAATGCTGTGTCAGGGCATATACAGCTCATAATTCCTGGAGAATCTGCTTGTTTTGCGGTATGCATGATTTATTTTGGCTTTTTTTTTTTTTTTCCCCACTGTTAAGTACTAGAGTTCCTAGGGATGTTGAAAATGTATTCAGAGAAAAAACAAACTTTGAATGTGATAGAATACTATGTTACACTTTTTCCTTTTGTTTTGAAATATATTTTCTTTCATTCTTTTTCACGTAGTGTGCTCCACCACTTGTAGTTGCTGCAAATATTGATGAAAAGACTCTGAAACGAGAAGGTGTTTGTGCAGCCAGTCTTCCTACCACTATGGGAGTGGTTGCTGGGATCTTAGTTCAAAATGTGTTAAAGTGAGTGAGGGCTAATTTTTCTGAATAGTCTTGATTGTTTTTGATGGAAATATATTTCATAAAGCATCTCAAATATTGGAATTACTATTTAAGTAGTTTTCTAAAATCTAGTTTTAAATATACATACATTTTTATATATGCATAATATAATGTACTTTTAATTTACATACATATCTTAGTATATCTAATTTAAACATATTAATACACATGTTACTCTGCATTTAGAATAGCTCTTGTTAAATGGTACAGTGGTACTAGTGTATTTATGAAGTAGTGACCAAATGACTTAAATCTCTGCAGTTTTGACCAAAGGGCATAAACATACCTCTTTATTTAATTCTTACTAAAAATAATACCAATGTGATTATACATTAATGAGGATAATATCTCTGCTATCCAAAAACATATCCAGCAACCACATCATCTAAACTACAGCAAAAAAGAAGGGCAAAGATTTCTTTGCAGCTAAAATTAATGTCAAAGAATTTTTGAACCAACTCACATTTTATTAAAAGCAGAACCTTTTTAAGGTTTTTTTTTCTATATCAGGCCATTTTTTTCTCTCACTTTACAACTTTAGTAAGCTTTATGTTTCTTAACCGTCCAATATAATAAGAACAAATTGCAGCATGATATACAGAAGCACCCTAATACCAGAAGTGTCAGCTACCAGCAAAAAAATTGTGAAAAGCATGTATGAGAACTCTCAAGGCAACTGTCTAGGGCTATTTCATATAAGACAACTTCACTTTACAAACTACACAAAATTCAGTAGGCCCTATCTAAAAACCTTTTATAGTATGCTACAAAAAAGGTGGGGAAAAATCACGGTTATACACTATTCTCTTCAGGATGTATAATATGTAGCCAAGCCCCTATCGATGGACATTAAAGCTACTTAGATTTTTTTATTTTGCTTTATTAACAATGCTGCAAATATCTTGCATATATTTTTGTATAGATTTTTCTAGATACAAACTTTTAGAAGTGGAATTTGAGTTTATGCAATATTTATTTTGAGAGTATTAAATTTCTCCTTCAAAAGTATTATACATTTCTGTCACAATGTTGGAGTACCTGATTCAGCCACACCAATTGATAACATTGGGTATCATCAGACTTTTTAATCTTTGTTAATTTAATGGGTGAAAAATGGGTATCTCATTTTAATTTTCAGTTTATGGAAAGGGGTGAGCACTTACATTTTTCTGTGAATTGTCTGCTTATCATTTGGTCAGTTTCTTTGTCTTGTATATTAACATTTGTTGCAAATATTTTTCCTTTTGTTTATATTTTATATGGGATTTTTCCTCTCCATATAATCTTCTAAAATCAGATTTGACTGGCAGGGAGCACAAGGGAGCACAAGGGAGCTTTGTGGCATACCCGACATGTTCTGTATTTTGATCTGGTAGTGATTACATGGGTGAAGACTTTTGGAAAATTTCATTGAACTGTACATTTAAGATTGTAAACTTTATAATAAGTTGTGTATAAAAACTTCTAAACAGTAGTTAGATTTAGTACCATGTCTCAGGGATTCCTCATATTTTAATCTGACATCTTAAAGTACTATTTTGTTACAAAGATCATTATGTACTTAGAAACCATTTTTTTAAAAAAAATTCTAATACTTTATGATTTAGTTCTTTAAGTGTACTTTGATTTGTTTTTCTAGGTTTCTGTTAAATTTTGGTACTGTTAGTTTTTACCTTGGATATAATGCAATGCAAGATTTTTTCCCTACTATGTCCATGAAGCCAAATCCTCAGTGCGATGACCGAAATTGCAGGAAGCACCAAGAAGAATACAAGGTATACACCAATCCATCACAATGTGTGAGAGGTCATATTATTCGGACAATAATTTAAAACAGTTTTTTAGATTTGGAATACAAGATAGATGGATTCCTGGATTTTGAAAGTTTTCTTGATTGTATCCCTAAGGTGGAAATGTCAGCAAAAAATTCACCATGCTCCAAAAGTGAAAAAAATCTGTTGAAGTCTTTCTTGCTTTGAGTAAAATAAAAAGCCTGTCTGAATTCTTGCTCAATGCTGTTGATGCCTGAGAATGAGTAAGAATAAATTGATACTGTTTGATTTCTACAGAAAAAGGTAGCAGCATTGCCCAAACAGGAGGCTATTCAAGAAGAGGAAGAGATAATACATGAAGACAATGAGTGGGGTAGGAATTCTTTCATAAACTGAAATGGCATCATCAAATGTCTTATGGGAGGAAATAGAATTAAGTTATACAGATTTTGAGTAATTATTGCTTATTAAGTTCCTTGAAAACTATTATAAAATTTAATTTTCTAGGTATTGAGTTGGTATCTGAGGTTTCAGAAGAGGAACTAAAAAATTCTTCAGGTCCAGTTCCTGACTTACCTGAAGGAATTACAGTGGCATACACAATTCCCAAAAAGGTACATCCAAAATCTGATTTACCATAAGTAAATGTCATATAAGAGAAAATGTCTGCTTATCTTCTTTCATCTTTTTCCTATTTTATAATGCCAATGCAGTATTTCCTGTTTTTTACACTATAGGCGTTAAGATGTGAGAGGTATTCAGTGTTAATGTGGAAATAGGCACAGTGCCTTTTAAACTGTTTGAAACACAGACCTAAAATGGTGTTCTTGACTCATTAATGGATAAAGTAGGTTTTGATTAATGAAGGTAACATTTTTGTATATTGAGATGTTAGCCATAATACAATTTTAAAAATACCACTGCAATAGAGATCATGGTTACAACTTAGTGATTTTGTATTCCTAAGCATTGTAAATCTTGTTATTTTTCACAATGTTTCCCTTATTTGTTGATAGCAAGAAGATTCTGTAGCTGAGGTAACTGTGGAAGATTCTGGTGAAAGCTTGGAAGACCTTATGGCCAAAATGAAGAATATGTAGATAATGGACTGACCTATTATTTCCTGAGTTTAAGCCTACTCTCTTGCAATTAAAAAAAAAAAAAAAAGAAAGAAAGAAAAATTTTTTTTTAAAAAAACCAACAACGCGGGCAGCCCGGGTGGCTGAGCGGTTTAGTGTCGCCTTCGGCCCAGGGCGTGATCCTGGAGTCCTGGGATCGAGTCCTACATTGATTGGGCTCCCTGCGTGGAGCCTGCTTCTCCCTCTGCCTGGTCTCTGCCTCTCTCTCTCTCTCTCTCTCTTTCTGTCTTTCAGGAATAAATAAAATCTTAAAACAAAAACAAAACAACAATGCTTAGGGCAACATTGATACATAATCTTCACAGAATTGTTAACACTTTTTGAAATTACTGTGTTATTTGTCCCTTTTCAACTCAATCAGTAATTCCTAAAACTCCTGTTTCATTCCAGATAAGAAAACTTGAAAACTTAGCCACTGAAATGCTTTGACCTTTTGGGAGGGGTGGGAAGAAAGGACCAATATGATGCTCTATTTCTTTTCCTTCTAGTAATCCTTTGTGGTCTGTTGCCTGAGGCCATGGATAATACAGTAGTATGCAGTTCTCAAATATAGGGAAAGTACAGGAGGTACAACCTGTTGATTAGAGCTAGCAGGTATCTACTCATTGATTTAGAATCCCTCTCTATAAGAAGACTATCCACTATTATTAACTTGGCCAACAGTGAATTTAAAATAGTTAAGCTACAAAATAAATATCCTTTCAAATGTTACCTGATGAAATACAAGAGAAAATGTAGTCATTGGAAAAGTCTGTAAACATGTGAATTCAAAACCAGACAAAGGCAAATAAAAGTAAGCTTTCTTCATGGATAAACAAAGGTATTTTCAGGAAGTACAAATTACTGTATTTCTGCACTGACCAAGGAAAAGAAATCCTGCATCTGTAGAACATACATCTGGAGTCACTGCACTTTACTGAGGATCAAGGAATAAATTTAGGCTAAGATCATCTAGATTATGCCCATCATATGGGCTACTTTCTGAATACTTCATAAAATTTGATTTTCTGGATAACTAGATAATTGTCCTGTACTGGCATAAAAGGGACCTAAATTACCTCTGAAATGATGGACATGTATTTATTCACTGGAATAGTATAATTTACCCTGATCATGACCTACTAAATCACAAATTGATAAACTGGTTTTCTCTAACATTGCATACAAATAATGAAAGCTTAGAGAACCTTAAATTCCCAATGGTTTGGAGACCAATAAGAATACGTATGTGTAGCCTTTATCAGTAGGATACTACTATGCTGATCCTCTATATTGATGATTTTTTTTTGTTTTGAAGATATGAATGAGTAAATTGTATCTCTAGAGAAGAAATGTTATTACAAAATTTAAAAATGCAATTTTCACTTGTAAAATAAAGTTTTAAAAACTGATTTCAGAAAGTCCCAAATATCAAATATGCTCAATGTATTTGTTTTGAGATTCTAGAATCATATAGTGATTCTTCTGTTTGGAGTAAGGTCAGGAAAATGGGATGGTAGCCTTGAAACTTATGTTGCCTTGGTAGGTCATTTGTCATTAAACAAAAATTAGTGAATTCATCTGTAAAAGTTTTTTTTCTAATTACCTGAAATGTTTTGAATTTCAAAAAAGAAATGTAGTCTAAAAATAACCCCACTTCTTTGGAACTTATGGTATATTGATTTGGTAAGGCTTTGCTATATAAAAGCTCCACTCCCAGTGTGGAGCCCAATACGGGGCCTAAAGTCAGACTTGGCTTTGCTTATAATTTAAAAATTGTATAGTTGGATAAAGTATAATAGCCTTTGTTCTTAACATGGCATTGCACACTGCTGGTGTCTTATACTGTACCAACTCTTTTATCTAAGTTATCTAATTTCTTTGTCTAATGTCTTCCATTAAAAATAGTTGAATTATTTACCCCCAAAAAATCTGGTAACAGGTGTCTTTTGCTACCTGGAGTGCTCTCTTGAAAGTCTGTATGCCATGAAAACTTACAAGAGCTGATTATGAGAAATTAATCATCACTGAGTCATTACTAAATAAACCCATAGTGGTTGACCATATTTATAAAGACTTATTTCTAATGTGAAAGAAGGAAACACACTCACCGAATTGCTTTAGCACAAAAGCTCTAAATTATAGTAAAACTATATGTTTAGCTTTAACCCCTTCCCTGCTGTTAATGGGAAGTTAATTTATGTACTACTTAAATGTTTTATGTAGTAAAAAATATGTATTCTAGGTTTTTCTCATAAAAATACTCCTTGAATACCTATAAACATGCTGATCGACACAAAAAGGTAATGACCATTTAATAATAATAAGGAAGCTTTAACCCTCCAATTGCATTTTCCCCCATATTTCTCTTTTTGCAAAGTATTAATGAAAATGAACTACAACCACCATTTTTTGGTTCCTACCAATTCACATATATTTGAGTAGGCTGAAAGCTACCTTTTTCATTGCAAAGGTGTGTATCAATGTGAACATATATCTGAGAACCTCAAATACAAAAAGGTGTCTGTCCTGGCTATTTTTATTTTTTTAAGTAGGCATTTTACATGAAAACATTTGAGTTGGTAGTACAATAAGTAAAAAGATCAAAATATTTGAGTTGGTATAAGTAGTAAGATCAAAATATGCTTTCAAAAATATATTTAAACAAATTTTGTGAAATATATGCAGTCATTAACCCCCAACTGTAATTAATGGATTTTTGCTATAAATCACTTTGAATACTATGTTTGCACTTATGTTTTTCAAGTCCAAATTTGTAGGAACAAAGAATGCCTATTATTCTTTTGCTAGTTTTTCTTTTCAGGCTCCTAGAATGTTAGATTATTTCCTAAAGCAGTTTTTTTAAAGGCATTAAACTTAATATACTACTTACTTATAATGCATTAAATCTTACATTTTAGTAGCTTAAATCTGAAATCAGTGTATGGTAATTTGTGAATTTACTTTGTGCCTTTTATAGCTGGCAAACCCTCAAAGATGTGCTTTGGTCATATTTTATCTTATTTCCTTTTGAACTTCTCTCAAAAGGGGGATGCTCATTTCCTACCAAATTTCTTCTAAGTCACCATTATATTATAGTGCCTGAGAATCAGACCATTGCTTCTCAGACTTAGGTGCGTATGCATCACCTGGAGATCTAGCCAAATTGCAGGTTCTGATTCAGTAGTTCTGAGGAGAGGACCTAGAGTCTTAATTTTTCATAAGCTCCCAGGTGGTACTGATGATCCTGGTTCATGGACCACCCTGTGTGTAGCCATGCCTTACAGAACATTAACCAAAACCCTATAAAGTCACCAAAACTTTTGAGCAAACTACTCCGTATTGGTAACATTCAAGTAGTTTTTGTAATGTTCAAACTCTTGTATAAACTGAAGTGGGGAAAATATGTTGAAATTGCACTTTTAAAACGAAGTATGGTTATTACATCTTTCACCTTTATAATTAAAATGTTGGAATCTTACAGGTATTAAAATTGATTTTATTATATATAAATATATAAATGGTGCAAAACTGAACTATGAAAACATTTATAAAACCTGTAAAACATTTCCTTTTCAATATAAAATTGACATTAGTTTGAGATAGATGAAGAAAGAGGTTTAGGCCATTTAAGAAAGGAGATTGTCATGTCCCTATCTTGGGGAAGGTCAAAGAATGCTAAGAGCTTGACTTATTACTGCATTAATAACTTCAGCTCATGCAGGTACATATAAAAGCAGAACAATGTAGAGAGCATAGAAAGCAGAGGGCTTAGCCTAGTCTGCTCACGGAAAGGCTAGAATTTAAAAAAATGTAACAGACAACCATTATTCATTTTACAGAAGACAATTCAAACCTTTCATAAACATTATCCTTTTATTCCTTGAAACTTTTGAGGTAGAGAATTGGGCTAGGCTACTGCTGAAAAGCGTAACCAGGAATGCTGAGGCCAACACAGCTCTTGAGAGATGAAAGAATTATGGAATTGAACTTGTCTTAGCAGCTCTGCTAGCTCTTGTTGAACAGAGACTTTCATGATCCATTCTTCATGTCATCTTAGGGTTCTAATGTGTCCAACATCCGTGGACCTCGTACAATAGGAAAGTTGATTCTTTTTTTCTTTTTGGAAAGTTGATTCTTTTAAGCAGCTAACACTGACACAATCATGACTCAAACTTTAATGTAGTCCAATGTAATTTCATGCAAATATCAGTTAAATCACAAAAATAACATCTTTTTATGTTTTACATTCTTAGGTTCCATATGTTTCCTAATTATTTTATCCTAAGGTACATTTGCAGTGAATTGTAATTGCTATTACCTCTGTCCTTGATGAAGGAAAACATTAGGAGAATGGGTTGTTTTTAAGCTAAATGTGTCTCCACTTGAGTGTCGGGAAGGAGCTTTTCCGCCCAAAAGTGAGGTTTCTGCTTCTTTTATTTCCATCGCCCTTTTGTATAGTTCAGCAGCTTTTTCAAAATCCCCTTCTTCATAGCTTTGAAAGAAAAAAATTGTTAAAATAGTATACTCTCTTAACTTGAAATGACTTTATAGGATACAAGTTGTGGATAATTCCTCATTTTCCCCTTTCTATTTTTAGTATGTGCATTCACTCAGACCAGTAAAAGAAAATATTCAAACTCTTCTTTCTTTTCTGAACTGCTACGGTATATCTCAGTGCCTTACATATAGACACTATTAGGACCATGTAATGGGTGCAGTGCAGTGAAATTGCTAAGGGAAGTCTCTGCATCCTGAGATTCACAAACCTAGATGGAAAAGAAAAAGGTGCATATTGATTTTGCTTTAAGAGAGTGTCCACACAGAGTAGTGAGGAGGGGCAGAGAAAAAATTTTGAGCAGGCTCCAGGCCTAGCATGGAGGCTGATGCAGGGCTCAATCTCATATCCCTGAGATCATGACCTGAGCTGAAACCAAGAGTCAGATGCTTAACCAACTGAGCCACCTAAGCACCTCAAAATCTACATGCACTTAATGGTAAATTAGTTTTGAGGATGGCAAATTGCCCATCTAACTACCAGTTAGCTGCAAATGTAGTGAAAAACAGTACATGATCCATTCCTCTATAAAATAGATTATGCAACCTACATTTCACTTCTGGATACTACTTCAGTATCTTGAAGTAAATCAACCCGAAATAATCCCTTCCCTCTCCCAAGAAAAAACAATCAGCACTAAATATTCTGTGTTGTTTTATAAGTTAAAGCTGTTCCAAAAATGAGTTTGGCTGCTCTTAGGAAACTGAAAAAATTCTTACCTAAGCACTGCTAAATTTTTTAATGTTTCTCCAACTCGAGGATGCATCCGACCCAGGCTGTCTTCATAAATCTTTAATGCTCTTTCATACAATGGCAAGGCTTCATTGTGTTTTTTCTTATTAAAAAAAAAAGAATAATGCTCACTTGAATACATTGAGTTGCTGAAATCTAAAATTTTTGACTATGCTGATCTACTGGGGTAAACCCATTTATTAATTTTTTTTTGAGATTTTATTTATTCATGAAAGACAGGCAGAGACACAGGCAGAGGGAGAAGCCGTCTCCTCGCTGGGAGCCCGATGTGGGATTCGATTCCCAGCCCTGGGATCACAACCTGAGCTGAAGGCAGACACTCAACCAGTGAGCCACCCAGGTGTCCCAGTAAGCAAGCCCCTTTAATAATGTTAATATCTTCCTACAGGATGTAGATAAAACAAAAGTTTATTACTAATCATAATAGTAGAAGCATGTAATAGAAAGAAACCTAAGTTTTAGACCTAGTTTGGTGACCACTGATCGTGTAAGTAGAATCGTGTTTCTTTATTGCCCAGTGGGTGTAACACTACTTTTCACCTATCACAAGCAAATGGCACAGCTTAAAGACAGTATTAGACATAGAGATGTACAGTCTCCAGAATTTAAAAAATGAAGCTTATGCCATGAGCTAAATAAATGTTCTGTAGGTGTTTTACACTAAGAGGAAGGGATCGCCTTACAAATGTGACCTCAATAACTTCTCAAGTACTAAAGGAAGCATTAGTAATCTTAAATTTTCTTTAATTACTTTTACTATGCTACATCTATTTCATTTTTCTATTTCATACCTTAAAACTCTTAATAAAGAGTTAATATGTGGGAACTTACCATTTGGCAATAGAGAACAGCTAAGTTCACCAGGGCAGTAGCTACACTGGGGTGTTTTGGGCCAAAGGATTTCTGCCGAATTTCAACTGCCAGCTCATACAAAGGTACAGCTTTGTCAAGTTTCCCCTAAAAAATAACAGTGAAATCTAACAAAAATATTAAAATAATAAATACTATCTGATCACAGAGCTTCTTCCATAAATAGAATTTTCTATTAATGAGTCATTTTGAGGAAAAAGAATTTCAGAAACATTTTCTCCCACTTTAATGGTTCAGCTTATAGATAACTGAAATCTAATAGAATATGTAAGTAAAGCTACATTGAATATAAATACATTTTGATAATTCAGAAAGCCCTTTTATAAAGGTCCCATTATTACTCAGTTCCCAGGGAAGTCAAAATATGCCAGTAAAATGTTTGTTACTATATATAATTTAGACATGGCATCAAAATAAAATTTCATTTCCCACCAACCCCCTTCGAGATTTTTCTAATTATTTTTTAAAGGTTTTATTTATTTATTAGCATGGTGAGTGGCAGAGGGAGAGGGAGAAGTAGGATCCCCACTGAGCAAGGAGTCCGATGGAGGGCTCCATCCCAGGACCCTGGGGTCATGACCTGAGCTGAAGACAGATGCTTAACCAACTGAGCCATCCAGGCAGAGATTAGTTTTCTTTTTCACTTGAAAGTTGGGCAGAAATAGCAACAATGCATTGTTCTTACTTCAGTTTCAGGGCCAGGTTGACCAGCAAGGGTCTTATGAAGTCTAAAAAAGTCTACGTAGCTCTGTAACCATACTAAATGAAATCAGACTTCTCTGGCTTTTTTTTTTTTTTTTTTTTTTTTTTTCATTTTAGAACAGCTACAACAATTCCAACATTGCTCAGGCTAGAACCTTATGGCAAAGAATAGTTATATTTTATTGTAAGCAAAGAAAAGAAACCATGAAATTTAAATACTCATTTAACCTCCTATAGAGATTCCTCCTTCACCTCTGATAACTACGTGATTTGTTGTGTTTATGGCTGCTTAACACAGAAAACTTAATAGTGGCTGAATTTTAGAACTTCTGATATATAAGTTCCAATCAGAATGCTGAGGAATGCATTTGTCTTTGGAATGTATTTTAACAAAACCCAACCAGTACTGTAATTTAGTTAACTCTGGTATAGTGTTTTTTAATGTTCTATTCAGCTATTTGTTAAAAAAAAATCCTTATGATTGAAAAGCTCACAGAAAATAATAATCTAAAAAAAAAAAAAAAAAAAAAAAAAAAAAGAAAATAATAATCTATCCATCAGAAGACAAATTATTTTGCTGACAGTAATTATAACTTAATTGGTATATTATGAAACACATGTAAGCATGCCACAGATTACTTACCATTTTCTTATATAAGATTGCAAGATGTTTCACTGTATAGGCCAAAGAAGGATGATCAGGAGCTAATGCTCGTCTCCGGATGTCTAAAGCTCTTTCATAAAGTTCTTCTGCTTTATCGTACTGTTTCTTCTCATTGCACAGAGCTGCCAAATTATTTAAAGACTGGGCACAGTCGGGGTGATCTGGTCCTAGAACTCGCTCTCTCATTTCTAAGGACCGCTTCAGAAACTGGTCAGCTGTTCTATGAACAAAACCCCAAAATGGCTTAAATAATCGATCCTCTAGAAGTAAGAATTGTTAGCGCTAGTTAGGGGGAGAACTTAAGTATTTTTATTTTTAAATCCAAGATAGGTAATATCAAGGATTCACCTCAAAATCCTCTTTCTCTTTCCTACCCTTTATCCCTTCCTGACCTTTTCCAAAAATTAAAAATGCTTTCCTGATAGTGTGAGGGCCTAAATTATCTGGATGATTGCCTCAGTTCTTCACTTGACTTTTTCTAAAAGACAAACCCATAAATATTTTCCAAAAAACTTCTGATACTTTTACTATTATTATTAGACCTAGTTCAAAAGATTTTGGTATTCGTTGATTTCCCCTTTGAAGTTAGTGCTATATAATTTTTAATTGAAGAACCCTTTCTGAGGCTGGCTAAGTATTTGTTACATTTTTCTGATAGCCAAAGTATCAAATTTGTTAGTTTTCTGAAATCCACAGAAGCCCCAAACACTTCTTCAGAGTATAAATATGTCTTTTTGAATCTTTTAAGTCCAAATAAACTGAAAACCAAAACTAACAGCCATCTACATTCTATTCTTTATTCTCCCTTGATGTCAAGTTTCTTCTGTGAAGTCTAATGTACAGTATCTACAGAAAACACTTTTATAGACATATAAAACATACTAGGGATGCTACAGAATAACTTTTTAGTTAATAAAAGAAACAACGTGATGGGAAACAGTAAAAAAAAAAATGCCATGGTCTTTGTTAAGCATGGCTATGTTCATAACATACCATATGCAAAATCTGGCATGGTTTCTATCAATTTATTCTAGCTTGACTTGATAGAAACATAAAGCAGCTTTGCATCTAAGAGATAAAACAGACTTGTTTTCATTATTCACATCATGGTACTCACTCTAGGTTATTCTGAAGATAGTAGAGAACACCCAGCTCATTGAGGGTCCGAGCA